>NC_064533.1:13063456-13367362 GCF_023856365.1 Brienomyrus brachyistius
TAACTGACACCATGAATCGCAGACACCCTTGAAAAATGTTTATTTTTGTGTATGAAAGACACAGACTATAAATTGCTACAGCTAGAATCAGCTCAACCTACAGTGATTGACTGAACGCGGCTTTTCCCATCTTTATAGAGGTTCAAATCTCAACCTAGCAAGTAACTGGATATAAACAAACATCCGGAACATTCCAGAAAGCAAGTGCAGGGTATTTAATAAACTCTCTGTGCTGGTCCTGGTTTCAGACCACAGAAAAGGGTCCCTGAGACGAGGTAATATGGTGGGACTTGGAAGGCATTCGGGTGAACCATCGTCAGTTTGCCTTTTCACGCTGTTTAACAATGATAAGCATGTGCTAGTGAGCTGGCACACCTCCGTGAATCACCAGGGCTCCCAGTCGCAGAGTGGCCTGTCACAGGTGGACAAGCAAAGTGCCACACAAGCAGCATGGGTGGGTGAGGGGGTGGGGCTGAGGAAGTGTCGCTGTAAGCCAACACCAGACATCTACCGCCTGCAGTGGGGGTTTGGGGCAAACCAAATCCTGACCTTGACTTATCAAAATAATGCAAAGCCTATTCACCACACAGAGTGCATGAACTGTGCACAAAATTGTACTCTTAAAACAGCAAATAGGTTATAAATGTGTGTGTCAGGTTCACTGTTTGGTACTTTTTGATTTGTGCACACAGGCTAGCCTCATTGTGGGCCGCCTTTAGCCTCAGGGGAACAAATGCTAACCTGCAGCGCTAACATCCCCCCCACAGACCCGAGGTGCCTCTGCGTCCTGGGCAAGGCCAACAAAGATCGAACGAAAACAGCACCTCGCCTGCCTGTGTTTTCACCTCCCGCCATCCATAGTTCATAACAACAGCGCTGAAGATTAAGCCAATGGCACTGAGCCCCAGTCCCGCTCATCATCTGGCCCGCGCCCGTCCTGTGGAACATTCTGGCATGGACTTCAGCGGACCCATCGTAAAGCTAACGATGGACCTCGAGCCTGACAGGCTGCTCCGCTCGCTGCGCCGGCTGGCCAGCGATATCAGCACCATGACGGCGCCTTTGGTTAACACCCCGTGGTTGTTTTTCTGGCTCGTAATGAAAAATTGGAAAGATGTTGCTCGTTCTTTCTCGGTGAGGGGCTCGTTTAGGGTGAGAGCCCGCCTTTCCAGTGCTGGTTTCACGGTCCTCGCCTTAAGTGATGGAGTGCCACAAAGGCCTGGGGCAGCAAGGCGTGGGCACTTGAGAAGGCCCAGCCAGGTTCCCAGTATCAAGGCCTCGCCATTTATACGCTTCAGCACCCCAGATGGCTCATATATCACCCCCGTTTGGACGCTTGATCCCACATGTTCCACACATCTCTGTGGTGGAACCCGATTCCGTGCTCTGGAAACGCATCACACTGGGCTGGCTGCAGCGTGAGGAGAGGCGGGCGGCATGGTAACGCCAGGGGTAACCATAGAAACAGAACCTTGACTACACTGTCGCGCTAGAAAACAGTGCTATAGGAAAGTAGATAAAGATTTAGCCGGATTATTTAAATTGTTTTCTCGTGAGTTTAAAAGTACGTGATTCTGAGACCTACTTTTTAATGAAACACAAAGCAGACGCTGAGGTCACTCTTCCTCAAAATCCCATCCCAGGTCGGCAGCACGGCGGGATGAGGTGGTTTTTATCGATAAAATAAATTGCATTCCAACTAATAAGAAATATAGCTAATGAATTTAAATGTCGTAAATGATTACTTTCATTCACATAATTTAAATATGTTAGCATAACGGACCCTAAAATAAAATGCATGTGAATAAATGTGATAAATTATAACAAAAAGCCTATAACGTCTTTGGCATAAATTCTCATATATACCTTTTAAATTAAAGATGAATGGCTCAAATTAAAATCTGAGATGAATTATACACCTAAGGCTAGATGCTTCTGATAGAAACAAAAATCAAAAGCCTACCTGACTCCAGAAAAGCTCAAATGATCTGTGCACAACTCTCTGCCCTTCAGACAGAACTCCCCTTTGAAGAGGAAGGTCATCTCCATGCCTGCTGGCGACTAATTAGCACCTCAGCATACCTGCCAGTGTTGGTCTCTGTGGCATCAAAGCTACAAGCCATGTGCTTTCTGTGCTGTTTCGTGCCTTAATGGCTGGAGATGTGTCTCTGGTCTGCTTATTTTTCCCAAATGAGCCTTTGTCAGGTATGACAGTGGCGAAGGCCACAGTCAGTGGCATCGCTCACAAGTGACAAATCAAATCATAGCGGGACAATAGGTTTACGAGGCGTCACAGCAGCTAATGCGTCATAGAGTTACAGCTGTAACCTCCTACTGGGTGGTCAGTGGTGTCCCTGCTGCCAACCACGGCCCCCTGGGCTTGACTGCAGCACGGCCTTTTCCATGTAAACACATACCGGGTTACCTTGGCAACATGCTCACCCCTAACTTGAAGGTTCTACATCAGTTAAGCTCGCGAAAGTGAAATCGCACCCCTGAAACTGTAAAAACAGCCCTTATAAAATGCTTTGCCACCAGATATCTGGGAAAAGAAAGACGTCAAGCCATATCAAGCATTTAATATTTAAAATCTTTACTTTTAAAATGTAGTATTCTCTTTTTTAAAAGCCATAATAAGTAGAAATTGTCAAAGCTACAGGACATACCTGGCTCTTGACTTGCGTAAAAGCGATGTAAGTATATCCAGACATGTGCAAAAATATACGGGACACACAGAGCTTATGGAATTGCTAATGCAAAAAAGCGACATACATCTGTGATTAAATTTACACGTATTACTATTATATTTTTGGCTTATATGAATATTGCAATGAAGCGTCTTGAAAGGAATGAGAAGGCAAATCCGACAGACGTACAGCGATGGATTACTTAAGCCAGCCGAAAACTGCCTGTATTTATTTATATTTTGCACTGATGTATAGGAACACCCAGAATAATTTCAAGGACCTGGAATGAAATGAGATTTTAGCATAACAGAGCCAGTAAAGCCCCAAGCTTAGTGCTTGCACTGCTCTCTCTTAGCGGCGGGATTTTCGCTCAAGCCGCGAGAGCGACCTGGCGCACAGGGAGGTCACCTTTGAAAGGAGAGCATACCAACCTGTGTAAACAAATGGGGTCACGGCGGGGTCGGCTCGGGAGCATGCGACCCACTCACCGGTTCAGCTTCTCCTCCTTCAGCTCCAGGTCCGCCACGGCAATCAGCTGGTCCAGCTTCAGCTTGGTGTCAATGATCTCTGCCTCCCGCGGGGAGTATGTACCGCCCTCCTTTTGCTTTTGGTGGATTCTGGGATTAGAAGGGAGATGAATGAGAGATACTCAGATGCTCAAACTGCTGACAAATAAATGTGAACAGACTCCATATAACGCAATTATTTTAAACAGGTAAGGTACAATTAAGTGAATGTGAAACAGGATGTACCACTGACACATTGGAGAATTACATCTGAGGTATCGTGTGAAGGGATCTGAATGTGTTCTTAGATCAGCTGCACAGTACATTACTGTAGACACTCAGAGTATCACATAAGGACTCATGAGAATTACAATATTTTAAGATGAAATCCAATTAAATCATGCATTTGCTCAAAAAATGTATGTGGCTTTGGCAATATGCATCCCCTAAATAAATAAAATGTAAATGAAACTTTAGCAACATATTCTTGGGCAGTTAGCAGTCGAGTCGGAGAGGCAGGTCAGTGGTTTGGGTCTTCTGTAGGACAATTAGGGTTAGTGACTGTGTGCTACATCGGCCATAAACATCGCTGTGCACTTTGTCATGGGGGACTGGGGTATATAATAATTGTTACCAGCATGGAGGGGGGGGGGGGGGCGTCACCTTACCGTACAAAAGCGTAGATGATCACTATGAGGAAGAAGACGAGGAGGAGGGATAAGAGCACCCCCAGGATGATCTCCTCATCTCGAGTCAGCAACTGGTCATCTGGAAATTGAGAAGAGTGACCTTCTGTAACCAAGGGAGAAGATGTGCTGTATACAAAAGGGCACGAGCCCAAAAAGGAGACTTCATGCAGTCCACTCATCCATCCCAGAGCTGCTAATCCTGACAGCGTCACGGTGACTGAGCAAATATCCCAGGCTGCACAGGGGCACCCTACAGTGGGCTGACTTCATACTACCCCATATTTACTTTATGGAGCTTTTCTCTTGAACTGAAGGGAGTAGCAGCTGGTTCTTTGACAAACGGCGTAACCGGTGAGATTATAAATTAGACGCAATAACTCAAATCTTATTCTTTAACAATGGCTCATCCGGGCATATCGTGACTTTTCAAGATAATATGCAAGTTCATGTGCCTGACTTGCGATTTGTCACCAGAACAAAGTTCTGCTACAGGTGTTTGTGGGCTCACGCATCTGTGTCATTTGCGTTGGTGTTAAAGCCTCCAGCCTGGATGACAAATGGCAACCAGGGCTGCCATAAAGAGGGGGGAAGTTAGTTCAATTCCAAGTGACAGGAGAAATTTGGAACATAATTTGGATTAGTCTGGGTTGAGGGCCCAATATGATATGCTTTCTTGGGGCCCAAAATCTCTAGCAGCACCCCTGGTGGCAACACTCAGCTCCGAAACACTCTGCAGCTAAGGAATCTGTGTCCATGACCGGAAGGTCACCAGTTCAAATCCCATGGCTGACAGAGTGATATCACCATTGGGCCCTTGAGCAAGGCCCTTAACCCCAAATGCTCCAGGGGTGCTACATGGAGCTGCTCTCTGATCCTCACTTGTACATTACTTAGGATAAAAATTCCTGCTAAACAAATACATGTAACTAGCATCTTCCGCACAATGACATTTTAAAAAGCATCAAGCTAATGAATACACCCGGGGAAGACCAGATGGCCTTGATGTTAGAATGAAACCTAAATGGGAGCTTCCAGGACACTGACAAAAACAGAATGAAGCCAGAAGCTGCAGTGAAAAGGATAAGAAGGGCCAGGAAATTCAAAGACCATAAACATCTCTGTGGGGTTTTGGGACGGAATCCCAGCACAAATCATTCCGGAACCCACATTGTTTTGAAAGAGAATAAAGAGAATAAGGTATGAGTAGCATTCATTTTAATGATTTTATTTCGCAATCAAGACAAAAGTTTCTTTACCTGAGGTTTTTATACGATCAGAGTATTCAGAATCAGTATATTGTCCTTTCATGTTTGTCGCACGGAATTTAAACCTGGAATGGAAGAAGTAAATAGTAAATAAGCGTAAATGAATTGATCATAGTGCAGTTGAACAGTGCGCATTATCTATGTGTAAATCTGGTCTTACACATAATGTGTCCTCGGCTTCAGAGGCCCATTGCAGAAGGCCTGGTCCTTCTCAGGAGACGCACAGCCGTCCTCGTTCCCAATCACATACGTGTCTTCTTCTGCAGCATTTCTGCTCATGATGTCATGGCAGTTGGGGTTCAGGAAGCCTTCATCGGTGATGTACGGCGCAGGCTTGTAGTAGAAGGCATTCTTCCAGTTGGTCACGTTGTACTCATTCATCACTGTAAAGTAACGGAGGAGTGAAACCTAGTAACGTTCAGCCGGGTTCGATAAATACTCATCTCTCATCACTGTACTGTGATGGACCAGGGACATGAAGTGCCTTTCACTGTAAATCACAATAGCTATGAGATACATGTTTCAAAACACAGTTATGTAATAATTCATTTGAAGCAGGAGTCTAGATCTCAGTAAAATAGATCTTATTATGCATATTATATATTTGGTTGTGATCACAATTCTGTACAGTATGGACATTCAACCACTTTATTCATTAATTTTCTATACCACTTATCCTATACAGGGTCGTGGAATAACTCCAACCCGCCACATGGCAACATAGCAGAGGTGGAAAATTCAGGTCCAGAAAGTAAAAATTTAAACTAAATTTTTACTTTCTGCAACTGAAATTTTCACCTCAGGGAACATGGACACGCTTGGCGAAGTACCTCCATTTTCTGCGACGATGACTTGCACTTTGTGGATGGGCCCATGGGCATCGGAGAAGAAGCAAATCGGCATCTGGATAGTGATGGTTCTGGTGGTGACCATGATAGCCCCACTTGGGCTCAGAGCTGGCATAGGTCTCTTACTGGGCTTGGGAGGAGCTGGAACACAGTGAGTGTAGCCACACATTCGACTACAACCATCACTGTCTCTGTCTCAAGGAATTAAGTACCATCAAAGTGTGCAGGGGTCCTCTAAAACATGCCAGCACTTACGCTTAATTCCTGTAGTGACTTTCACTTCTGAACTGGGTCCTACGCCTGCCCTGTTGATGGCAGAAATCTGGAGAACGATATAACACATCCATCCATCATTCTAAGTCAACGTTTCTCAGCGCAGCCCTCATTTTATTTCCCTCCCAGCACCCAACACACCAGTAGCAGGCTTGTGTTCTTGATCGTTTGGTTTATGGGTGCTTGGAGGGAGTAGCAATGTGAACCGGCTGGGGGGATGAACCCCATGAGTGAACCATCATTAATCACGAAACAGAGGAACGAAACGATGGATGGGCACCTAAACTGGATTCATCAGCTGACGTGTTGATTGTTGGTTCCAGTTGTGCTGCTTTTGGCTAAGATTTTGGTCCTGAGGGCATGTAACCTGACCTTTTAATGTGCCTTTGGCAGTCTCATATTCCCGTGAGTGCAGCTGGGTAGTAGTACAGGTATCACATGTGAGTAGAATCACACACCTGTATGTGGTAGCTGTAGCCGCCCTTGAGACCGTCTATGATGGCAGCAATGGTCCCGTTTTCGTACTGCTGGAGCGGGAGCTCCTGGATATGGAAAGCCAGCTCGTCTCCCATGTAGACCATGGCACTGTAGCCGATGATTCTGCCATTGGGAACGTCAGGTGGAGAAAATGTCACTCGGACCCTGGTCACCTCTTCTGGAATCAGGTGCAGGGTGACGTTTTTGGGAGGATCTTTCGGCTCTGGGGAAAAAAATGTTACAGTGTGTGAAACGATACTGCATTCCCACTGTCTACAGATAAGCCTCTCTTTCTTTCAATTACAAACCGCACCTATTACATATAGTTTGAATGCATACTGTTATACAGCACTGTTTCTGAACTGGTAGGTCGCAACCCAAAAATGAGTCGCAGGATCATTTTAATTGGTTCAGTGGTTACATTTTTTGAAGATGTGAAGGTACTATACTACTGTTACTGCGCTATGATATCTTTACTAATACTACACTCTAGACTCAAAACATTAACATTGAAATGTTGTTTTAAAACCCTGCCATCTTTCAGAGTGGGTGTGGCCTTTTTATAGCACGCTCAGTGCTCACCATTCTCTAGCGTCCTGACGTGCACCACCTCACTGGCTTTGCCATTCATTCTGGCATCCCTCACGTCCCCCGTGAAGGCCGTCACGGTCACAGCATAGCGGGTGAAGGCCGTGAGGTTGGACACTACCACCGCCTGAATCTCCCCGGGTCTTCGCACCACCGTCAGGTTGGTGCCCAGGCCGTCGAGCTGGAGCACCGGGGGGATGGGATGGGCCAGATCAGGAGGATGCGGCAGTAGTACTTCGTGATTACAGACAAAGCCACCATTGCGTTTTGGGATTATCAAGCAGGTACTCTCACCCGCGCAGTCCGAGTAACCCATAGAAACAGAATCATTTGCTAAACACAGAATTCGCTTCTCTCAGACGGAATGGACAGCTGTGGCTATTGTATTACTAAACTCCACACTTCCCAGCTAATCTCTTCCAGTGAACATAAACAAGAGACAGAGTTCCATAACGTAACTGCGAGTTTGGCCCTTTCACACGGAGATGTTCCCTGGGTTGGATTTTCTCTCTGGCCTGAGGTAGGACTCCCTCTCCAGTGACAAGTGTTTCTTGGGCTGATTCCTGGTAGCCAGCACAGTAGTTTTCCCAGTGGAGAACAACCCGTATTGGGTCCAGCTGCAGTGGAGAGGGGAAATGTGAGGGCTCAAGTGTAACGCTGTTACACGCCCCCCCTGCCTGACAGATGTGCACCTCCCAGGGTCCGTGGTCGACAACTTCGATTTCCTCTCCTGACCATCAACTACCCAGACAGCCCTTCCAGGGGCCCCCAGCAGGTCCCACGACGCAGAGGGTGTGGTGGATCGGAGATAGGGGGCGTGCGTGCCTCTTCTGATGGAAGACTTATGGGCGGCTCTCCCTGTTGAAAGCCGCTGCGGAAGTCTGGGGCCAGCTGAGAGGAAACGAGGGCTTGTTTTGTGCCTGGCGAGGTCAAAGGGTACCCAGGAAGATGGGTAGCTGGAGAACGAAGACATATTGGCCCTGATCCCATCCAGAGGCGTGAGAATCCCATGATCAAGCTGTGTGCTTGAGGCCAGAGGCAGTTTCCTCTCGCCCCGGAAGCTTCAAAGCTATGGTGTACCTTCCTCGAGCAAGAACAAGTGTTTCCCGCAGAGTAGAACTCTTCCAGCAGAAGCAGGGGGTCAGCTTAACGTGACAACATTGATGAGGTTATTTCATCAGCTGCTAGTTCACTGCTTGCCATTTTCAGTCCTGGGGGGGGGGGTTGCTGCTGTAGTTCTTTGACAGTAGAAACCCTGAATCGCTGAATATGCAACCAGACCGTACAGACAAGTTATTTGAGTCGCTAAGAGATAAAAGCCTTGAAATCAGTTCACCTGCTGGCCATGTTCATCAACGTATCAGCAAGAATTTCATTGTAATACAACATGCTGTAACCTCATTCCAGCAAAGGGAGAAGTGTGGTTGCACTCCAAGGATGCTTTGATAAGATGGAGGGTCACTTTAACACTCGGTGAATATTAAGTTGTTCCTAGACTGAGCTCACGCCACTTTCTCTGACTTTCCCAGGGGAGAGCGGTGGGTCGACTCACTGGGACAACGTCAACGAGGTAGGAGGTGGGGCCTGACAGCACCTCCGGGGGCTTCCATTGGATGTTGAGGCTGTTGGAGGAGGGCAACACGGACACGGCATGGGGAGGGGCATCAGCGTCTGAGAACAGAAACAAAGATTAATGAAACAAGCGAAAATATCATTGTTTGACTGACTCATTACATCTCGAGAAAAATATACTTTTCATCTGGATCCCGTAACCTATCATTTTATGCAATAACGTTTCCTGGCGTGATATGATTTGCGTTCAGTTTTCTCAAAAAGATTTTGTTTAGAGTTTTCTTTCCGAAGGACGGTTATGGGACTCTCCAGAACCATTCCTTAGTTGTTGAGCAGATGGATCAGGACACATCTTGAGAAAGGGATCGATACCCTTAGACGCAACAGATGGGTACATGCGCCGCATGCCAGACAATAAAAAAGCTGACCTATCGTTTCTGCAGCAAACGAACTTTATTGCTGAACTCTGCGAGCTCCATTGACAGCTGTCAGGCACTGATTTAGGATTATTTTTAAATCAGGAGCCGTCAGGCCCCGATATGGCGATGAGGTATCAGTATGCCCTGCGGCCTTATAAATCTGGTCAATTTACTGGGGGGGAGGCGGGAGGAGCTGCCAGTCCTCATTCCACCATCCCCACATAATCCGAACACTTCCTCCCCGTGGTTCCCCTGGCTGGTGCTCCAAAATAATGCATTTTCTGTAACTAATAAGCGTCATTTCCCGATTGTCACGCTCCTGTCCCCTTTCCTCAGGAATGCAGCCTCTCCCAGGGTAGGGGGTTGTCTTTCCCTCCCTGGCCACAGACCCCGGACGCTGGGGCCCTGGTGCTCGCCGGGGGGGCACTAGAGGCTTGGAGGTAGCTAAGTATCTGGAGAAGCCATTACCCATCCCCTACACGCCAACCCTACCAACCTCTACCCGCCCCTCCCCCTCCCTCTGTGGCCGTAACGAGGCTGGTCACGCCTGCCATTCCTGCTGGTAAGTAACCACCTCACCGAAAGTGGACCACGCGGGTGTCGAGTTCTCTCATGCCGGCTGTGTCACGCCCATTTTTCGCCAGCCTGTCCTCCATTTAATTACACATGTCAGATATTGGTCAGATACCTGCCCGCTGCCCTCGGGCCAAACCCTGGGGCATGGTGTGACGGGCGACATGCCTAACGACAAGGCCGATTACACACAAGACGGGCCTCCTTCTGGGCTTTGGGGCCTAGATGGAGAAAAGCTCTGACGGTGTTTATAACATCCATCAAAATATTACTTTATTATCTTTGCATGCCTACCAAGGGGAAACCTTTTTGATCTTTTATCAGTAGATAAACACTTTGTTTTCCTTGCATTTCAAAGCCAAAATGAAAATGACCTACAAAAATAAACAATTGACAGAAATCTATTTCATAAAACCAACTGAACAACAAAAAGGGAGAAACAGAGATGAAAGACAAATGCTCGTCTGCTATCCTAAAAGATAGCAACTAGAATGACAAGTGTTGCCTTACTGAGCCAACAATAGAGCAGAAGCTACGAAACTACCAAAATTCAGAGTGTTCAACGCACCGCCAGCTAGGGTCCTTGCATACACCCAGTCTGAGCCGTTGCCGTAGCCCGCATTGGTGCAGGCTGACACCCTGAACCTGTAACTCCTGTATTTGAAGAGGGACTGGAGGGTGTACTGTGGGATACTTCCTGTCCCGCTGGTGTGTTCCTCGTCCTGGCTCTCCAGGCAGCCAGGAGAGGTCCAATCCTGGCAGCTCTGGGATAGTAGCTGGATCACGATGAGGTACTCCCTCAAGTACCCCAGAACCTCCTCTGGAGGAAACCAGCTTAGAGACACCGCGGTTGCCTGGACTTCAGTTACATTCAGGAGTCTTGGAGGTCCTGGGACTGGAGGTGAAGAAGGACATAGAGATTCAAAAGTTTTCAATCGATCTGTCCATTTGCCAATCCATTATCCTCGTCATGATGGGGGGGGGCTGGAGCCAATCCAAAGTGAGAATATTGCACCAGGCAGGACCTGGATGGGATGCCAGTCTATCACAGGGCACATGCACATATGCACAGTCATGTGCTACGGGAAATTTCAAAGAAACCAGTTAACCCAAATGCAGGTTAGACTTGCTTTAGACTGTAAGAGAAAACCAGAGTACCTGGTGATGTCCAACATACTATAGGGAGAACATATAAAGTCCACAGATAAAAAGCAAGACTTGGATTAGAACTTCAACCACTGGAGACATTAAGCGATATTACTGTCCACTGAGCGATGACGTCACTAGGGCTGCAAGTTCTCACGCATCTGGTGTGACACTCACGCTTTCAGACTCTCACACAGGAAATCTTATGCAAATCTATATTATTCCATGATAAACCAAAAGTTAGCTACATCAAGTGTTAGGATCGTTTTCAAAACCCTACAGACTATTTACAGGATAATAAAAAACAATTTTTTCTTTCACTCATTTCTAAATTTATGAGTGTGCCTCTGTGAATAATATATATTTTTCTGCAAACTGCAGTCTGGTTCTTCCCAGTTTCTCATTAATGAAGGGCTTCTTCCTTCCTTTATGGGACTTCAGTCCTGCTTCTAGGAGCCTGATACAAACTGTCCTAGCAGTGCACTTCATACATGCACTTAATGTCTCCCATTATTTTTGAAGTTCAACTGATGTCATCTTTCGAATCATGAGAAAATGTCGGATAAGTTATCGGTCATCTCTGGCATTAGATTGCCGCTTCCACCTTTCACCTGGCTGGTTTCTGGTCGTTCCCAGTGTCTCCTGCTTCACCTTATTTTTGTGTCCTGCTGTCTTAGAAATTTTGAACCTGAAAGCATCTTGCTGCTCAGTGTAGCCTTCAGCCAGCAGAACCACAATTAAACCATGATTTAAAAATGCAAATTTGTTTAAAAATATAGAGTGGTGTCTTAATTTTTTTCCACAGCTGTACATGTGCATGTGTGTGTAGCTAATCTCGAACTGAAAATCTCACCCCAATCCAGCTCACCCTTATAGGCTGGCAACCCTGCGTCACTCAAAACAAAGAAGAACTATTTATCGGTAGGTAGAGTTACAATTAGCTACTGATTGGTATATGATACCTAAATACATCAGAACATTGTTAGCACACTTGAAATGAGTTTGCTGAGTATTACCATGAAAGGGCCCAGACATGACGGGCAGAAAAATGCTGATGGATACTTCATTCTGCACCTTTTTAGCCTGAGACCACCTAGCTAAATGCTCAGGATCTCGTAAAAGGTTCATGACACCCTGTGTGTGGCTTCACGCTATGTTCTTAATGGATGTCATCGCTATGGACTTTTTTTCACGAGTTGCACCTGTTGCCCGGCCTTGAATCACGACGTTGACAACGTGCAAACAGGTTTCTGAAAACAGACAAATACGTCTCGGAAAAATGCTAGGACTCGCTGGCAACGCTGCCAATCTGGTGCAAATGATTCGTTCGTAATATTCCCTGATCCAACCCAGACCGTTCTGTGCAACAGCTCCACCAAGCTGGGATGGAGGGACATACAAAACTGAAATAAACTGGAAGGAAGCAGAAAATCACTGTGCTGAGAAGCTCTGCGAAGCCTTCTACGTGACACAGTAAACCCGGATAGCTCAGTATAGAGCCTGCAGATGTTGAACTGGCATTTTTGGAATTGCTATGATTTTTATTTCAGACCACTGAAATAATGCAATGATTCATGGAGAAGTTTACATAGCAATTTAACGGCACAGTGCAAAAGCCAGAGCTCTACAATTACAACTATTCTTACGAACAGACTATTAATTGTTTTACAGCTTTCAACTAAAATATGAAATGCATTATTTCTTGTAATACATTTTATCCATCTATTGAAACTCTCTATGCTGTTAGACACCATAATTTAGCATTTTATTCTCTTCTTCATAGACTTGAGCAATCCTTTTATTTATTTTACTAAAAATAGTCATATTTCCAAATGGCAAAACATTTGATTACACACTTGGCATCCTAGTCAAGGTCATAGTTATTTAAAGGAATGACCTTTCCTTGAAGCACGTTTCATCTGCGTTTACTGTGATGGCCGTTGCACATCCGTCATTGGCGCCCAGAGTGATTTACTGAAGGTGCCTTTGCAGTGGTGGTAGTGCACTTTTGCTCTCCACATATCTTTGGGCGACTCTCATATCTGGACGTGGCCCAACACTACATCTTAACCCTCAGGACTGGGGGCCCGGGACCCCGTGACCCCGAACTCCGAAGGGCCTAAGGAGGTCTCGGCCTTGCCGTCACACCATGGGGAGCCCCGGCCGTGTGAGGGGGCGCCATGTGACCCCTGGGTCGGTTCAGGTGTCAGAAGCTTACCCCCTTGTGAAAACAGCCTGACCTATTTCATTTCACACAATCTCTGCACTGGACCCAAAAGCCACAGCAAGTCCAATGTGTTTTTTCCCCACAGAAAGAAAGATTTTGTGGAAAATAAAAGCTCAGCAGTCTGAAGAGTGAGACTAATTCAAGTCTAGAACAAATACATTAGGAATGAGTCAATGCTGGCTGGGACAGTGTGACTAACGATGCAGGGTGATTAAGTATGACCACTTTCCTTCAGGTTTTCCAGCCGATACACGGTGGCCACTATCGAAAAGGCGGAACAAACAGTTTAGCAGAATCAATCGGCACTGCGCTGTTCTTCCCATTCAGCGTTCCACGAGGCGTGAAAGACCAATTTGGGAAGTCAAAGCAAAAAAGTGAGAGAGACATGAGGAGCCAGTGTAAGCGCAGACGAGGCCATTTCGATTTCCCCACTTTCATTCCCAGTGAAATTAGCGAATACAGGGCCATCGGCTCCTTGTATTTGCCACGACTTGTTTTGCCAGGGCTGTAGTGTGGTGAGAGGAAGCGGATTTAACACGAACTAAACAGGTAGTCGTTAAACTAAAAGCAAATCTCATATGTAACAGCTGACTTTAAGATTCCTTCCAGTAAAGCAAAGAAGCTACCTGTTATTTTCAGTGACATATTGTTTAAACATTTACTCAAAAAATAAACACTATACATATATAAAGACATATAGATGTTATGAAATAATATATAGACATTGAAGTAGTATATCTATTTTGGTGCACCTTATTTAAGGAAAATCGATTTCTTAACCACGTATATTATCAAGGAACAGTTCCCTCCTAAAAATAATTACTAATGTAATATTATTCAAGGGGTGGCATGGTGCCACGGTGCTTAATACTGCTGTCTACCAGGGTTCGAGTGTCTGCTGTGGTTCCATGTGGGTGGAGCCAGGGACGGATTACGGACCGGGCCAGCGGGGCCGATGCCCAGGGGCCCTTGGGGTGCAGGGGGCCCGTGGGACCCCTAGCCCAAAACAATTTGCAACGCTTATCAAAAATGTATTTTCGTTTGTCTATTTTAGAGGGCCTACATTCTTTGATCCTCTGCCTACAAGGGCCCCTGACCCTATAGGGAGGGCGTTTGGCTGCCAAGGGCCCTTGAATTGTGGTGGTTGTGGTGGTGGTGGTGGTGGGGGGGGGGCCTCGCGAACATTTTGCTCAGGGGCCCATACAACCCATAATCCGTCCCTGGGTGGAGCATGCAGGTTCTCCCTGCGTCATCATGGGGTGTCCTCTAGGTACTCTGGTCCCCCCCCCCCCCGACAACCCAGAAACATGCTGAGGTTAATTGGGGTTACAAAACTTCCCATAGGGGTGAATGAGCCCTGTGATGGGTCAGCACTCCATCCTAGGTTATTCCCTGCCTTTTGCCTGTAGCTTCCAGGATAGGCTCCAGAGCCCCATGACCCTGCACAGGACAAGTGGGCACAGAATCCATAGCCACTTAGCCAGTGCAGCATCTCCCAGGAAGTACAGGGCACATGACAAGGGCTTAAAAACCCCAAACAGGATGACAGTCTATCACAAGCCAATATAATATGATATTCATGTGAAAATGAATAGAGGCAAAGAATCTATTGTAATCTATAGAGATAAAGCCTTTGATCAGCAAGAGAAAACATGCAATTTAAATATCTATCATGTTGTAGATATAAACAAAGTCAAAATGTAAAAAATAGAATGAGATAAAGAAAATGGTGAAAGCTGCTGGACATTTAGGAGAGGTTCCTTGGGAAGGTCATGATGATAGACTTGTAAAAGGATGCTGAATTATTTAGCTCGGCAGAATCCGCGTGAAATTTTGATCGCGGTCACCATCATCAAGTCAAACATTTGTTTCCTCCCTTTAAGGGTAGAAATGTAGTGACTGGAAATTACAAAATAAGGACGTGTTAGAAGCTTTCATCCGTCTGTCTTGTGAAGGCTTATTGAGAGCAGGGTCACAGTAAGCGGAATAAGTAACAGAGGAATGGCAGTACCTTTTTCAGGCGGCGTACTGGCAGTGCAGATCGCGCGTTCTCCAGGCCCGGCTGAGTTGACCGCCATCACGCTGAAGGTGTACTGGGTGTCAGCCTGCAGGCTCCCCATGGTGTGCTGGTTCACGGAGGCGCTCAGCTCCCGCTCCTGCTCCGAGAACTGGATCAGGTAGTGGGTGATCTCTCCATTAGGGTCGACTGGCAGCTCCCACTGGAGGAGCACGGAGTCCCACTTCGAGCCGGAACAGGAGAGGTTCCCGACAGGACCTGACACTGCACCAGAAGGTGAGGAGGGGCACTGTAAAATCTGTACCCTCTTCAAATATCACTGGAGACGTCAGGCGACAGCCATAGATACATCACGTTACAGTGCCCTTTGTTTTTTTTGTTGTCATTGTAGCCATTTTTATTGTCATACTGTAAGGATCTTAATTTGCATTCGCAATTTGTTTTGTGTTTCATTTGTGCTCCCCGGACATGCAGAGTAAGATTTTCATTGCCTAGAGTAACTGTTCACTGTGCATATGACGATATACTCCTGCATGTTGACAGTCTGGCGACATTCTTCCGACCCCATGCCATTCTTAATTAATCTCCTAGGCCGCTGCGTACCTGACTCGTTGGTTTTAAACGTGACGGGCCCGCTGTATTGATCGCCGTTCCCCACCCTGGTGAAGGTGCTCACGCTGATCTGGTACGTGCTGTGAGGTCGGAATCCCGTCAGATGGGCACGAGTGGCTGGCCCAGATGAATTCTGGGAATCGAAGCAGACAACTTTCGCTGAAAAGTCTGATTAACAATTCAACCAATCATATAATACATGACTAATCATTGATTTATAATTCATTAATTAAATGGTGCCTAAATTATGAATTACCTTCAGTAACTCTATTGACACTTAGACCACATGCATACACATTATACCCACACGATCCACCCTGCGATTTCAGATCTGCCTGCCACCAAGATGACAATTAACTTGTCAATTGACAATTATCGCTGCAGGATGAATTACCCAGTATGTATAAATATGCCTATTGAGCTCCAGGATCTGAAAGCCATAGAACTGAACCATGCCGTTGGGGTCTGGGCTGGGCTCCCAGGCCAGCCACACAGAATCTGCCGTGTGGTTCAGGATACTCAGGTTCCTGGGCGGGGAGGCGGGGCCTGCCGGAAAACAAGCACTCTGTGACCCCCACTTTCTGTCCCGGACATTAAGCGCCTTACAGCTGTCTCAGCCTTTTCCCAGACTGCGTCTGATCTCTCCTTCCCCTTACATCTATCAACTGGACTCTAACATAATGTATATTCACTTTGAGTCCATCCAACTGATTTTGCCGCGCCTGATTTTATTCGTGTCATTGTGCTTCTTGTTTTCGTTCTTTGTGAGGTGACTATGAATGTCCTGAAAGACAACTTTAAATATAATATTTTAGAATTTGTACTCTTACTGTGTGGCTGTTGGCAGAGCCAGCTATTTCTCCATGGGGGTGGGATCTCCCTGGGTATCTGTCCTAAATTCTGTAAATCTGAACTTTGAATGCTCAGGTTACGGCTTTCTCCGTTTTCCTGTATTGGTGATGTTCTAAATCCCGCTGGAATGACATCTGCACAATGCTTCTGGGAGCTGCCCCGTGAAGCCTCACCTTCTCTTAGTGCTGGTAACCTTTCCTGCCAGGGAGGGACTGCTGGGTAGCAGGATTTACAGCAGGACGTGGCGGTAATTCAGAGGTCTGAGAGCGGTCATGAGGGCATACCGGTTTCATCGGTGTGGAGAAGCAGAGTGAGGACGGGCCCCGTGCCCCGGCGGGTGACCGCCGCGAGGGACACGTTGTAGGGGGTGAAGGGCATCAGCCCAGTGAGCATCACGGTGCTGTTGGGGGTGCTGCTGGCAGTGGAGCCCTCTTGCCCTTGCACCACCAATGAATACCCAGTGATAATGCCGTTGGGCTCCGCCGGGGGCAGCCAGGACAGGTGGATGGATGAGGAAGTGACGTTCCTACTGGAGACCATCACAGGTGGCGATGAGGGAACTGGGAACAGGAAGGACACATGAGGGCAAGGAAGGATGTCCAGGAGGTTATTGGGGTCTGAGAATTAGTTGGACCGTTGAAGGACAATGACGATCAACTCACTGTCATCGTCAGTCCTCAAGTGGAGAACGGTGGTGCTGTTCTCTGAGTGGCCAGCAGAGGTGGCTGGCGTGACGCTCAGCACGTAGTCGGTGTACTTCTTCAGCTTGGTGAACAGGAACACCGTGTCGCTGGTCGTCTTGTCCGTCCGGTTGCCAGAGGCATCGTGTGCCTCCTTGAGGGTCAGGTGGTAGAAGACTCGCCCGTTGGGTGAGATGGGGGGGTCCCAGCTCACGATGATGGCAGTGGAGGAGAAGTTCAGGGCCGTGAGGTTGTGGATCGGCCCGTCTGGAACTACAAGCCAGAGGAGAGTCATGCTGATTAGATAAAATATTGATAAACCAGGAAATACATTAAATGTGCTATAAAAATAAATAAAGACAAAAAGGAAATTATTCTCTTTGAATCATTGACTCAAGCCATATTCATTTTATCATTAGATTATAAATTAATAAACATTTATCAGCATTGCATTGTTTGTATTCAATATCCCATAGCAACACACTGATTCAAGAGGTCACTGAGAATAAAATCAGAATCGTGTTCTGGAAATGGAAATTCAGAAAAAAACACACAATTTGTGATGCCTGGTACTGAAAGATTGGAGGAAAAAGGCAGGGCTTAACATAAAAGTGGAACATGTTGCTGAAACGCCAAACAAAGCACACGAAACAGTCACGCAGCTCACCCCGCGACACCAACCTGACGTGGCATCTTCCTAATCGTTGTCGCTGTGACACCATGAACCTGGTGACATGCCTAGTCAGTCAAACCACTTTCACTGCGTCAAGCACCCACACTCTCACCCACTCTGTCTGTATTGTTAGACCCTAAGCACCCAGCATTCAGGGCCGCATTTACATTAGAAACACACAGAATGAAGTCTTGGATTTCTTAGACGTGTTGAATTTCCTGACGTGCACTCGTGAATGACAAACTCTACGTGACACACTTGCCCACGTGGGCCACCATAGGAGGGTGTGGGCGGGGGGGGGGGGGGGCGTTAAATAACCCCTGTAGGAGAGGGGGAAACCCCAGTGGGGATTCCCAGTGGGGATTGGGGGGAAGGGATATGGAAAGCCTATTGCCTATTGGCTACAGGGCCATGTGAGGGGCGGAGCCAGGAAAGGGAGAGCCACGACCTGGTCTGAACAGGACAGGACAAGCAGTGTTGGATCCCCAGCAGCTGGAAAACAACAACAGGTTTTAACTAGAGAGTGTGATCTAAGGAACAGGACAAGGGTAATAATACAGAACAGGCAATAATATAAACCAGCACAGTCAACAACATTGCTTCAGAATAAAGAGGGCTCTTACTTCGAGGTGACGTCTATACCTTTTTTCCCTCAAAACCACGTAAAAATATGAGATTAACATATGTAGTCTAATCAGTTAAACTGGGCCCCTCAGATCAGCTCACTGATTGAGAAGAATAGCAAACAATAAACAACAGCTCTCGCGAAATGTGATATTACACTGGTACAATTCCTAAATAAACACATGCAAACATGTTTTTCTCAAATGAAAGTCCTTCTGATAACATTCCTGAAACTTACGCTTGCAGAAAGGACAAAAATATCTGTCTTTCTAAACATTCTGTTGCTTAATGCTTTATGTTTTATTAAAGTTACAGCTTGATTTTCATCACGTTCTGTAAAAGGAGAAACAAACTGGTCGTCTCACGACATCCCGTGATGAAACTGAAGTGGCAGGAGCTGAGAGTAAAAGAACCAGTTTGCGACAGTGACAGGCCTTTCTCCTTTCACAAAAATGCTGAAAATTATGTCACTGATACCAACACATATATACCAACCTCAGAATCCTTACGTGGTTTTTGTTTTTTTAAAAACAAGCCGGGTAAAAAGGTCACAGACGCCACCTGCTAGGGAGACTGCGTGTCTGATTACCCACCATCCTCTGGGGTCTGCACGTAGATGATGTCACTCTGGACGCCGCCGTCCCCCTGTGTGGTGCTGGAGGTCAGCCATAGGCTGTAGTTGCTTCCCTTAGCTAGATTTTCTATGGCGACGGAGTGGGGTCCCTCTGACAAACGGGGGTCCAAGTCAAACACGGGGACCCGCTACAGGGGATAGACAACTTACAACTGTGAGCCAAGACTAGTGATGAGAGAAACAGGGAGTGTTCATCAATGGGTTCTCACATACCCGTTTAAAATCATTTTCCAGGAAGTATAGTTCCAATGCTCAAGAAAAGAAGTACAGAGGATGGTAAAAATCCCCAGATGTCGTTCTTGCGTCGCCCCAAAAATAAAGGATGCATCACTTGCATTCATCACAACAAGAATATTCCCATCATTCATCACGTCCTGAGTTTGTTCTTGGGAGCCAAGTTAGAATGCTCTTGCCAAGAACAGAAGTACATTCTTTGCGTTCTAGGTGTTGATAAACACCCAAGGCTTCTGAGGGATTTTTACCTACCTTCTGAAATATATGCATACAGTTTAGTAGAATGCAGTTTTTTTTTTATAAAAAGACAGCTAGCAGCTCTTTAATGAATTAAAATGCCCATTTGAAAGCTTTACTGTGTCGAAAGCAACTTCACAGCCAAGCAAATATCCATCCATCCATCTTCCACCTGCTTATTCTCAGCAGGGTCATGAGGGAGACAAAAAAACCGTCATATTTGGCACGCAAAATAAAGCCGGATCGTTCCAAGGCTCCATGCGGCCATCTGCTCTGACTATCAACAAGAGGGTTTTGCTTACTGCACTTGTTCCGAGTCAGATGAAAGCTTCACCTCCTCTCACTGATCATCAAGGCTTGGGAGCAGCAGACACACTCATTAACACCCCCCCCTCCCCCCCCAGTGCAAACAAAACAACGTCGCCACACTTAATCTGCATTTCCTCTTTGCTGGACACAGCCTCTGTTTGTCTTTGCTACCGTCCTCTGATCTCTGACATCCTGACTGCACCATTATTTACTCTGACCTGGACAGCAAGGGTGAGAAATGCTAATTAGAAGACTGTACCTTCAAAGCGACCCCTACTGGTGGAGGAGGTGTAACACCACTCCGGGGGGGGGGGGGGGGGGGTGGGGGCTTGACCAGCACCTCTGCTTGGTCTTGGAAGCAGGAATGGTGGGTGTTACTGCTAGTTTGCAGGATCTGGACTGAGGGCTAATTTCTGTTTCTCAGGGTATTCCTTAGGGTGTGTATGTGCGTGTGTGTATGTGTGTGTGTGTATGGATATATATATATATATATATATATATATATATATATATATCATACTCCCATGTTTCTGAGTACATCATGCCTGCTCAGATTCCGATATCCCAGTACTAATACTAAGCTCCTTCTACTGAAGGCAGTGTCAGCTTTTCTCAACCCCCTGAGTCGTGACCAGCTCTGGGCCAGCTACAGATTAAACTGATCCCGGCACATTCCCATCGCATACGCGAGATCTTTCAGCACCAAAATAATTCTTTTTTCCACTCCTCACACCAGCTGTTTATGTCCATCTGGCAGGCCTAGCTTAGGCCAGCAGCCCAGACACTGGGGCCGAGGAGAACACACACACCGCAAGGCCGGTGAAAATGGGCCTGTCCCAGCCTGACAAACAGAGGCCCTGCTTTCCATGATCAGATCGGTGAAATGATGCAGACATTTTCACCTGGATGTAAACGCCGGAGCTGTTACTGTAGTAGACAGTGTAAAACAGGATGAGTCCATTGGGCTGAGAGGGAGGGAGCCACATCAGTTGTACTGAGCTGGAAGTTAAGCTGACGGAGGAGATGTTCTGTGGAGGATCAGCTGGACCTTGCAGATCACAAAGCATGCATGTTGTTAAAACCATATACAGGAATGGAATGTGGAATATATAATGTATCGCTGTATGTACAATGTATTGTGGGATTTTTTTTTTAAACACGCGATACTGATCTATGATATACAGCAACAAAGATTTTAAACAGAAAATCATTATTAGTAAATAACATTTTTTTTTGACGTATAATGCCAAAGAATCGGCAACTGAAATGATCAGCATCTCTGTGCTGAAAGGAATAATGTTTACACATCATAAAAAATGATGTGGAGGGTATGGAATTTTTTTGTGGGCATGCATCCAACTGGCTGCTGAAGCCTGTGAGTGCAACCAACCTGTATCCAAGGCTGTGAACATGACGAAGACCAGAATGCCCCCGTCCCCTAGTCTGGTCCAGGCAGAGACTGACGCATTGTACTGACCACCATCTTCGACAGTCACCACCAGGGAGGTGACAGTGACATTCTGTATATGCTCAAATGTCAGATTCCTGTCCCGCGGAAGAGTGGAGGCAGAACAGTTAAATAATTGTATTAAAACAATCAAATAAAACCTGGTTGACATACCTCTCTACTCACATTAAAATATAAAATAATTAAACTTACCAGACACGTACGAGATAGTACAGGATTTCTGAATTTGCTTCTAACGGTGGTGTCCAGGACAACTCTACTTGGTGATCAGACAACCTTCTGGCAAACAGGAATCGAGGGGGAGAACTTGGTACTGTTTATGAAAAACACATTAGCTGTTGGTGACTCCGGACTCGATTACTTGCCCTAAATCACTGGATACAGTGGCATCCAAGAAATTGAGCTGCAAATCAGATGGGAACATGTGCACACTGGGCGCAGTGTTTGGCTGCCAGCTAATATGAAATGAAGTGGAACCGAAGATGAATGACTCAAATTCGTAACCCTAGATATCATGGGAGGAAAAAAGCGTTGTGCAGGACCTTCACGTATTATGATTGGGCCTAAGGCGTGTAGGGGCCAGAACCTACTACAATATGGATTCTTCACAGTTGTAGAGCCATTCGATGTTCATTATTTATGTGAATGGTTTATGCTGACGCATAACAAAGAGAAAACTCTTTCTTCCATATGTTGCAGTGAGGTATATACAGTTAGGTACTGAACATCTAGCCCTCAGTTAATCTTCCAGGTCTTGATCACTGCTACAGTCTACAACTGTGATCAGGGTGACATGTGGCTGTTTAGAAGTTAAACTTGACACAGCAGTGACCCAAACAGATATGATGGAGAAAAAGACGAAAATGTACACCAATAATGTGGAACAATGCTGCCCCGGCCTGAAACGAACAAGACAAAACACAGCAGGCCATTGATCTGAAGCTACAGGAGAGAATTAAATTAGCATGACAACGATTGCAGATTCCAGGGCTTGTGGCATCCTGAAAATGACTAAAAAGGCAAATTATAAAACAATGTGTAGGAAGGGACATTTTGCAGCATTCACACTCCCACAGACATATTCCACTTTTATCTTAAGCCAATAACAGCAACCATATGGCATTAACCCTAAAAGGAACCTGTTACCTACCATCACCAATATCATGGAGAAGAGCTTCTATCTGGTAGCTTCCCAATTAAAGAACGGCAGGATCCACCACCTGCTCGGTCACACACTCACCATCCTCCAGCGTGGTGATGTTAAGGATCTCACTGGTCTGGTTCCCGCTGCCCAGCCGGGTGTTGGCCTGGATCATCACGCGGTAACGGGCAAACTTGCGGAGATTGAAGAGGCGGGCTGCGGTTCCGGGGGTGCTGAGGTTGAGGTTGTGGGTAGAGTTCCAATACTCCACTGTGTAGAACAAGATGATGCCGTTGGCCAGCAGGGGTGCTTGCCAGGAGACCAACACCTCAGTGGAGTTGATGCTCTCATAGGTAAGGTTGAAGGGGGGGCTCCCAGGAACTGAATAATGGAAGGATGTACATAGGACATATGCATAATACAGCAATATAATGCCAAGATGACCCATTGATATACTTACCATCTTCAGCAGTTAAGATCTCTAAAACAGCAGATGTTTGATTTCCATGTCCATACTTGGTGTAAGCTCTGACAGATACGTTGTAGAAAGAGAAGGGTTTCAAACCACGAAGCGTGACGTTCGGGGATGTGCTGTTGACCACCGCGCCAAATGTGGAGTTCCAGAAGAAGATCTTGTAGAGCGTGATTATCCCATTGGGTGCCTCCGGTGGCCACCATGTGACCATGGCAGTGGAAGAGGTGGTGTTGTAAACAGCTAGGTTCACCGGAGGTGACTCAGGCTCTGGAAAGCAGAGAGAGGTTTACTTTAAGGAAAACACCAATCACCCTGCTGATTTATCACTTTAGGACATGAACATCTGGCTTCAGCAGCAAAGCTCCATGAAGTTTACGACTTGTCATATATACAAAATACTTCAGCTTCTTCCATAAGGCTTGATCTGTACAGCGTTCAGAGTATAAAGATGTCGACTTCTGACTGCGATCTGGCAAAGGATGCACAGGGACAGATCTTACAGAAACCTCATCTTCCAGTGTAATGGGGGGCGGGGAGGGAGGTGGGTGAGTGACATGCAGAGGCACAAAGTTCAGGCTAAGGAAGTAAAAATCCTGAGCAAGATTTTGTTTCTCTGAGATTGAGTACTCTGTGACTGTGACTCTTCATACTCAAGTGAACCTGAGTTCAGTTTCTGAACCCGAACTTTGCACCTCCGGTAACACGCATGCCAATACCGTCTTCCATGGTGACAGCGAAGACGTCGTCCTCCTCAGATAGGGCGCTCTCTCCAACAGCCGTAGAAGCCGCCACTCGCAGCTTATATCGAGTGTATTTCTTCAGTTCTGTATTAGAGCACAACGTAAAATTAGTTTCTGACAAGCAAATTTCCAAAACACACTCATTCCATGCCATATATTTCTGAGAAAACATCTGTGAGTTTTGCAAATTGAATGAAAGTTCTTCGTTAGATTACACAAGGACGGAGTGAGTTTTGGTTCCCTGTACATACGATGAGAAAGCCTGACGTCGGTAATCTCAGGAACAGACAAAAAAAATGGGCAGAGTGAGTTTTGGAAATTTGCTCTTCATTTAAGACGGAGAACAAAAGGATATAATATAAACTAAATGTTTCACGGTAATGGACACTGTGTAATGCATATATGATGGCTGCGGATATGAATACAGCGACACTATTATCATCTGTGGAAAGTCAATACAGATGCTCCTCTACTTACGAACTCTCAACTTACGAACATTTCAAGTTACGAACGGCCGTTCGAGAACGTATCTCGTTCATGATAGAGGAGCGTCTGTAATCTGAAAGCTTGCGCACGGAGCAGAAACAAGCTTGCGTATCACCTGTAAGGACGATGCTGGTCTCATCGGTAACCCACTTGAAAGACTCTTGGTTGCTCAGGTCCAGCCCATAGACAGTGTAATGCGTGATCTTGCCGTTTGGGTACAGAGGAGCTTTCCAGGACACCAGGATGGAGGTGGTGCTTACATTTTGGCAAGAGATGCTCTGAACAGAGCTTGGCACTAAAAAACAACGAGAGGTGTGAGGCGTCAGAGGTTGAACCTTCTAGACTGAAACGCTACAGCTCTCTGAAGGTAAGCAGGTGCTGACAAATGTTACCCTGCTCCCTAGTTTTCGCCACGATTTCCATCACAGGTCCTTCCCCGACGGCTGTGAAGGCGGAAACGGTGAATGTGTATTCCGTAAAGGGACTGAGGTTTTGAACCATGTAGGAGATTGGATCAGCGAACATGTCGATCACCTCTACAGTGGGAACCATGACTGTGGATGAAACAGAAAGTGAAACAATTCAAAAATGACATTGATTGAACACATCATATATAATGTAATACAAACTATAAAAACAAACTGGGAAACAATCATTGATTTATCTTGGAGGAAAACCCCCAGTTTATCTTCAATAGATAAAACACATTCTTCCCTTACAGGGCGATAAGCACTAATCTCCAGTGAATAGTGGGAAGACACAAAACAGGGATGATGTACAAGCAGCCCCACTCGGCAGCAATCACAAGATCGATCAAATGATTCACCTTCTGTGACATCACCTGGAGTAGCAGAGCGTGTTGAGAACCGGGTCTGAGTCGGGTCGGAGCCAATGGGAGCAGTGAAAGCCTGCATCGTCCCTGTAGGATCAGTGCCAGTCGGGGCGGGTATATCCTGTACATGACCATTAGATGCTCGGGAGGGAACGGTGGCTGTTAGCCAGGCTGGAGGGGAAGCCGAGGGAGAGGGGGTGAGCGTCAGGGGGGTCGGTGTTTGGGTGGAGGCTTTTTGGGTGGAGGCTGTTTGGGTGGAGGCTGTTTGGGTGGTGCCTTTGTCAGGAAGACTTGTGGTAGACAGGGGAGATGGTGTGCCTTGGGATAGAGGTAGCGAAGTTGTTGAGTTGAAGTTGATAGATCTTCTGTAAGGTTGTGGCAAAAGATCGATCATATCCCTTCTGGTCCTGAGTAACCTGTTACCCTACGGCAAGGCAACACATCGGTGGCCACATTCATACAAATAATATGAGCAGTTCATGTATAACAACAACAAGACAACAACAAGAGTCATTCTGTGACTATGTACTACATGTATAATCAATTGACATATTATTAAAGCGCAATTTGATTATTGTCAATCAGCTAGGTAGATTTCCAGGCCGTCTCCAAGTTAAAAATGTCCAGCTTATGGAAAATTCATATTTACTAACAGACTGCCATAAAGTCTACTATATAAATAATAAGGCTTAAATACAATGGTTTGTAATACCAAATGCGTGTACTACTTTGTGACTCTCATGGTAGCATCGTGTGGCTTTGACAGTTCATCGACTAGAAGTACACAACAGTATGTAGTTACATTTATTTACTGTATAATCATAAATATTATTATTTTGTGCTCTATTTTTATCACTTGCCTACAAATTCAACTTAAACATTGATTTAGGGAAACGCATTTTGTTCGTAACCTGTGAACTGCCTATATGTCAAACGTTTTATGGATCAACAACCGTATCATTGCAGAAGCAACATGGAGAAGCACCTCCACATTTTCCCTTCCAGTGAGCGTGATGTTCTGCACCACTGTGTCCTGGATGAGAACCAGAATCTTGTACTGGGTGATAAGTCCATTAGGATGGCTGGGACTCCTCCATGATAGTTTCACCGATGTGGAGTCAATTGCCGTTGTGGTGAGGTCATTCACGGCACTGGGAGCTATACAACAACAAAAATATGCACAGGAGAGCCACATTAAAACAGACTGAAGGCAGCAGCAACACTGAAAATAACACACAAAAGGTAAATATGCAAATTATCAATCGCCACAATCTGCTGGTGGAGGCGTCTAATTACTCTTCTGGCCAGCAGAGGGCGACAGATGTTAAATAGTGGCGATAAATGAGATGGGGAAGGGTTCCTACTCCTACAGCAGATCAGATTCCTCTGAAAAATCCTCAAGTGTAACACTAACCCTCTGCTGGAGTCAGAACAGTGGTTACTGCCTCTGGTCCAAGAGCACCAGCGGATTTAGCTCGAATAACCAGCCTGTAGTTCGTATAGGGGGTGAGACTGGAGTATGATAGCTTCATATCAATGGTGCTGTTTTCAAACATGAAACCTAAAACGAAACACAGAAAAATACAGCGATGAGGAAATTTACCACAGTGCAAACATTGCAGACCACTGCCTTATGGTAGCATGCACACTAAAGATAAGATTCTGCTGATCAAGACACCAAATTACTCCATTTAAATACAATATCAAGAGATAGATGCTCAAGAGATGCAACGTCTATTTCGCTCAGAGAGCTGATTTCTATGTGCTAACGTAGATCACAATAGACTATAAATTATAGATGTGGTACTTAAGCCCCTCAGTTCTGGGAAGGAATGCAAACCAGGGGATGAAACAGCACATGGGTGCATGCGGGTTATCGGCGATCTCACCAGCAGGGCCGTGGAGCTCCAGCACATAGCTGAAGCGCCCAGTGATGATGGTCGGTGGGTCCCAGGAAACAGAGAAGGACTTGGATGTGATGTTCCACACAGACAGGTTCTGGGGCGGATCCTCGGGGGCTGGAAGACCACAGAACTTCTTTACGTTGGATCTGGTTAACCAGTTAGCTCTTACTTAATTAGCATCTGGCCTTTACTGCATTTACTGAAGGTTTGGTTTAGAGAAATATTATTATAACATCATTTGAATACAAAACAAATGCAATTTCTGAATGGGTGTCAAAAATGATTTCAAAGAATTGCATTTTACGGACAAAAATACATGCATTAGATAAACATATATATATATATATATATATATATATATATATATATATATATATATATATATATATATATATATATATATATATATATATATAAAACACTGATATAGTAATAACTGATACAAAATAATGCCTAAAAAGTAAACAGTGGCAGATGAAATAATACTGAATTTACAAACAGTATTTTAAGCAGTATTATGAATTTCTCCTTCAATGAACACTTTAGCATCTCAGAATCGAATTACATGGAATATGCACAGAAATCAAAGTGGGGAATAGTTGTGGCACATTGCTGACAGGTTCCGGTCTGTTGAGGAACAGCCAAGTCCAAACCCTGAGTGAACATGCAGGGAGGAGGGCATGGCTACCTGCCCACAGGCCTCACAACTCACCCAGCTGCCCTGAGACATGGGCAGACGCATCGGCAGCGGCGAGGAGCAGCCTGAACACGGCAGCCAGGATCCTCAGCATTCCCAGAGAGTTCGTCCACGCAGAGCATTCCATCCATTCTTCCCCTCTTCACTCACACACACACACACACACACACACACACACACACACCCGATTGGTCAACACAACAGGCACCTTTGGTATCCTGAACATGCCCGGCTCCTGCCGACTGCAGGATGTTGGGGGAGGGGGATTGGAGTGGCTCATTGTAGACCATGCCCGCCCTCCCCCAGCTGACCAACCTTCTTCAGAAAAGGATTAATTTGTTACCAAAAAATGCAGACAGGTCACTAGGCCTATGGCGGAAAAACAAGCTCTAAATTACAAAACTACTAATCAAGGACGTCAAAGCTGTTTTAGGCCATTTGTTTATTTTACAAAACTAATTATTATAACTTAACTATTGGGAGCAGGATTTGTTGTGCTATTGCGTCACAAACTTAACAAGAACTTCAAATGTTAAACAGGAGTCCATCTATCATTTTTGCCATACTTATCCTTACAAATAGTGCTACTTATCTCAGCGGTCCTTAGCTGCTTTGTAACTTCCTAAGGTTTTGGCACAGTTAACGCAGTTTTGTGAACAGCATGGAGCTGTGTCAGTTATGTGGGGAGTGTGGGAGGAGCTGCTGACACCTCAGAAAACCCTACAAGGCTTTTCCAATTTTTTAAAAGGTATGTGAGAACCAGGCCTTCTGGGTAACAGTTAGCATTAGCGTCAGGCTCTGCTGCTAAATTCTCTCTGGCAATCCCGCCTGGGAAACATGCCAGCCACCTCTGGACCCAGAATGCCAAGGGGGCCCTGGTCATCCGACATGGTCCGGATCAGGACCCTCAAATCCAGAAAGTGCCACTCTTACATAAAAAGTGTTTTCCCTAGCTTACAGAACACCGTTCCATTCGACAATAAACATAAACAGCAAGCAAAATGTGACGATATTCTGCCAATATTCCTTTTATACAAATGGTGCAGCTTTTAATATTAATAATTTAACATCCGTAGTGCATTATAGTGAAGCTATCAAACTTAAGAATTGTTTGACAGAGAACAAAAAATAGGACCCGAATCTTCTATGTGAATAATCAGTGATTTTCTCTTACATTTATATTCAGGATATTTAGTTTTATTCAGCAGGATATCTGAAAGTTTTGAGTACAATCATTGGTGTCCAGGCAGGAGTTTATTTCTGCATCTCTCTAATCCAGAAGAGTCACTCTCCCCAATCTCGGCTGACCACCAAGCTACAATCATAGCAGTTTCGTAATCATGGAGCATGTACAGTACGGGGTAATTTTAATCATGTGGATTCCTACCATATAACTCAAATCTCCTGTAACAGCCTATCCCATAAAATATGTTCTAATAAGAAGCTAGTGTCTCTATCAACACGCCTCCGTGGAGATATGCTCTAAGCAAAGTGTATATTAATCTATTCCCTTTACGCAGCCAGCCTTGGCAGTATTTTACACACTGTACCAGTACATGAAGTGAGCCTTTGTCCCAGCTAAGAGCTCGAGTTCCTGAACTGTAAGGTCCAGGTTTGGGTTTATGGGCAGCAGGTTCTAAGGGGGCTCCGATGCAGCCCTGACCACCCAGCGGCTGCCCAAGATACGACCCTCACTTGGTGTGAACCAAGCACTTATTCCTGAGGAAACACATGAGTATGAGCGATTCACAGGCTGATTCAGGATACAGCAATTAAGTGGCAGCTGTACCCTCTCTCTTATGAATGGTGCAACTACCTCCAGAAAGACTGAACTTTAATGGCCCTTTTACTTCTGTTTATAAGGGCAGTGCATGACGGTGTTGCTAAAATATTTTGTTATAATACTCTTTTCATAATACAGTACATTCCTTGCGTTCTTTATAGCTGCTTGCAAAATGTGTTTATATGCAAGTATAAAAATGCAAACGCAACATGCGATGACCTTCATAGAAGTTCGCTATAGATTTCCAGACTGTCACATTGCTTCCACAGGAATGAAAGCTCAGCATCGGAAGAGGAAAATTCCGGAATGTCAAGCATTTTCTGTCATATAAAACCAAAGCAGGGATCAGCCAGGCCAAGAACACAACCATTGGTGCCAGGGAAAAACATTTTATCTGTAACTTTGTTATTTAGACTGAAAGCAAAGTTCAAGAAAAACATTAAGCAGAATTTCTGAGCAGTTATAATATATAGAGACGGGAAAAATACATATAACTGGGACCAGTTAAAATCTGCTTCTGTCGTCATATAATACATAAAAAATATAGTCTTGGGGTTATACAAAAACTATTGCCTCCAATTGGCAGTAAAATTACCTCAAGGCACAAAAACTAATTTTTAAGAGAATAAATTCTCAGATCGATGTGTTTTCATATGGAAAAAAATGAAGGGATTCCGAAAGGGATTTGGGAAGAGATGTTTAGTTTATCGTCAAGAGCGGTAAGAAGTGAGGAAAAATCCCAGAAGCACGAGCAACGTAACGCTTTGTTTTTTTAACAGAATCCACCCCAAAGCTTTGTGTGTTATGTAACAGTCCTGCATAATGCATTGAGCTCTGAGCTTTATCCAAGGCTGTCTAAGATAGTGTTTCAAGTCGGCTTGGAGTGTAGGACACAAGGGCAGAGGTCAAAGTCAAGAGAAAGATGGAGAGAGAAAGAACTTAATCAAACTGTCTCCTTCTAGGTGGGTTTCACATTCTGGCTTCTCTCCTGCTCACTCTTTCGGGGAAAATCAATCCCCCAGTCACTTCATCCAGGTAATCAATATGGTGGAGAAAAGGAAAAACAGAACTAGCAAAAAAAAAAAAAGAGAGAGAGAGAGAGAGAAAACGCTGAGTCACTGACATCGCTGCATGTGCCATGCAGTGAAAATTTGCATAAAAGCCCATGCACCAGGTTTCTTCAGCTTTGCATGATAGGGTTAATAGCTTGAAAACAAGAGAAAACAGAAACGTATTAGGAGACCACAACTACTAACCTCTCTCCTTAACAGAGTGACCTCAATAAATGATTGGATAAAGGTCACAGGACCTAAAAACATCAATAACATTCAGCTAAACTCTTCTTCAATTTACTCTGGTGAAATAAGTTTACTGAAGGCTATAAGAGATAGCCTCCTAATAATGAAATGCAAATTATCTGCTATAATAAGCCAAAATGTGTAATTAAATTTAGCAGATATTGACTTTGAATTGCATTACTCACAAGCCATTTTTAAAATGCAATTAATTTACTGGGCTTGTTGATAAGTAAGGCTGTCATTGTGCTATCATTACAAGACCCCTGTCCCCAGATTCAGGGAAATGGCTGTAAGTATTGTGTCACATCAAAGCCTATTGTGGCAAAGATGTATTGTTGGCTTCAAAAGAATAGCCACAGAGGAGCACAGAGGAAAGTGAACATGGCCGACCCGTAAACCTCTTCTGCGATGGAGTAGCTCCTGGAAACAACACTGGCTAAACTGCGCTGTTACATTTCAATCATCAACCTAATAGGCATGGACACACCTCAGACTAAATCGCCATAACATCAGCAATTATTTGGCATAATAAAAGGAGTTAGCTTATAATTTGCTACCATTTTCATAACAGAAGGATGTTTATGTAAAGAGCTGGATTCTTTGTGGGCACCAACAACTTTTAGATTTCAGTTCTGGGTCTGTAACAGTGCGTCTACCTACTGTCCTAACACATGTAATCCCATAGCTGGCAGAATGATGTCACAACTGGGCCCTGGGGCAAGGCCCTTGACTATAATTACCTCTGGCTCATGAGAGTTTTACTTTCACAAAAAAATGTTCTGAGGGCAGAAGGAAAAATAATTGGTTCAGACAGATAGCCAATCATATTGTAGGGAAGGTGGGTCCAAGCAAGTAGAGGAGGTGGCACCAACCAATCAGATATCTTGGTCTCACCTCCCCTAGTTCTGGAGCTGACACTAAAATGAGAAGAACGAGAAATTCAGATCGGAAAAGGTGACGGGATGCTACCTGACTCGGGCATTCGGACCATGTAGCTGGCGATCTGGCCCTCGCCATCGCTGGTGAAGGCGGACACCTCGAACACGTAGGCGGTGTACGGACGCAGCTGGTCCATGCCCACAGTGATGGGCACCATCCAGGAAGCAGCGGGAGGGGCGGCCGAGAGCGTGATGAGCGGCAAGGAGGCCGAAGTCAAAATGGAGGTGTCCAGGGGGCTGGGGGTGCCACGAGACAGGATCTCTGCCGCATCCTGCCTCACACACACACACACACACACACATGCGCAGGCAGTCGCGCACACGCACATAGACACATGCATCAGGACACCATAGTGGAGAGGCCACTAACGCTGCAGGGCATCCAAACGCTCATTTCTGCATTTACCACAGATTTCTAAGAATTAGAATGAATAATAATTTTAAAAAAATTATATTTATTTTATAAGCAATCTTTGCTGCTGAAATCCATCCATCCATCTATTTTCTTATACTATTGGGTCGCGGGGCGGTCCGGAGCCTATCCCAGAAGGGCACAACGCAGGAAACAACCCAGGATGGGGGGCCAGCCCATCGCAGGGCACACTCACACACCAGTCACTCACACATGCACACCTATGGGCAATTTAGCAACTCCAATTAGCCTCAGCATGTCTTTGGACTGTGGGGGGAAACCGGAGTACCCAGAGGAAACCCCACGACGACATGGGGAGAACATGCAAACTCCACACGCATGTGACCCAGGCGGAGACTCGAACCCAGGTCCCAGAGGTGTGAGGCAACAGTGCTAACCACTGCACCACCCTGCTGCCCCCTGCTGCTGAAATCAATTCAAAATATTGGGATTGAGTTTTAAAATGGTACTGTTTCAATTATTGTTCAAGATATTGAACATATTTTTAAGAAATAAAGATTATGTAAAGAAGAGGTCAATAGATGCTAACACTAAAATACGATACAGAGCGAAAGTGGATGGAGCCATATGACACAAATACTAAGCAGAGAGGAAGTGAACAGACACATAACCACACAAGCACCATTCAGAGAGGAAGTGGACAGACACAATATCACACAAATACTATTCAGAGAGGAAGTGGATAGACACATAACCACACAAATACTATACAGAGAGGAAGTGGACAGACACATAATCACACAAATACTATTCAGAGAGGAAGTGGACAGACACATAATCACACAAATACTATTCAGAGAGGAAGTGGACAGACACATAATCACACAAATACTATTCAGAGAGGAAGTGGACAGACACATAATCACACAAATACTATTCAGAGAGGAAGTGGACAGACACATAACCACACAAATACTATTCAGAAAGGAAGTGGACAGACATACTCACACAAATACCATTCAGAAACGAAGTGGACCAATGCTTAATCATAGAAACATTAATCAGAGAGGAAGTGGAAATTAGCAGGAGAACATTTTAAAATGAATTTGAGGAAGCACTTCCTTACACAGCATGTAGTTAGAGTATGGAATAGTCTTTCTGCTAGTGTAGTGCAAGTTAAAACCCTGGGTTCCTTTAAATCAGAGCTAGATAAGATTTTAACAACTCTGAGATATTAGTTAAGTTCTCCCCAAATGAGCCGAATGGCCTCCTCTCGTTTGTAAATTTCTTATGTTCTTATATTATCACCGAAATACCATTCAGAAACGATGTGGACTGATGCATAAGCACACAAACATTAATCAGAGAGGAAGTGAACAGACACTTAATGACAGAAACACTCTTCAGAGAGGAAGTGGGCACTCATGGATACATACGTTGCAGTGTGGGATGGCTCCCGTCATAATGTCCTCAGCGTTGATCTCTAAAGTTCTCACAGTCTGGCCAGTTCGGGCGTGCTTGGCTTTGACGGAGAATTTGGTGATCAGCCCATTGGTGTGTTTGGGCAAATACCATGTCACCTTGACAAAGGAGTGATTCTGAGCAAAGGCACTAAGGTTGGTTACCAGGCCAGGGGCTGCAAAATGAGATGGAGACAAAATGGTGACAAAATTGGTCTTAGAAATGAGAGGTAAGAAAAAGGATTAAGTAAGAAGTAAGTCAGAAGTAAGTCAGTACACACGGGCCTCTGCCGTTTTCATGTAGAGAGACTTGCTGAAGATCCCAATGCCACGCCTGTCTTCTGCTGCCACCTAGAGGGAGGAAGAGAGAACTACTGAAACATTTTTAGTGAAATGGCTTGCACCCAACTGCCACTCCAGTGGCCTATAGCCAACAATCATTCAATAGAAGCAGGTTCATATGTCTGCAAACAAATTGTCTGGTAATTTTCCCTGTATAGTGGACTGGCTGAGGGCGCGAGGCTTTTGGTGACCGGCAGCCTTGGGTACGAATTGCATGTGGTTTGAGAAGATTCTCGGGTTTCTGGGCAGCCACGTGTTTTTGTTGGCATGATGAAAGCCGGCCAAATTTGTCATTTGACGATAAAAAGGAAGCATTCGAAATATGAGGTATTTTACTCCGGATTCTGTTCAGAATAGTTTGGGTATATGGGATATGCTGTATGGAGAATAATAGGAAAAGTGCATGAAACATGAGTTGTAGATTTAAAAGGAAATCATCATCTTTACCATTCAGTCTTACCTTGATGTTATAGGTGGATCCGGGGGTTAAGGTGTTGAGGAGGAATTCTGGAATTTCAGAGTTGGTCAGCGTCTGGGTGAACGTGGATTCGGGATAAGGACACACCTCTTTGTATTTAATGGCATAGGACAGGATCTGTCCACTGGAAGTGGAGGGAGGCGTCCAGGACAGCAGGATGCCAGTGGATCCCACCCTCTCCCCTTCCAAATTGGTCGGAGGGCCCAAGACTTAGGAAACACGGAGACACATTGCGGGGATAAACACATGATGGAGAAAAACAGACCCTCAGTTCCCTCTCGGGATGGATGCAGAACTGATAATACAAGAATAACAATCAGTAACATCAACTTGTTACTTGGCGTAGCAGCTGAAAGAAAATATTTCTCACATATTTTAACTGTCAATAAAATGGTCTTATTTGTTGGCATAATTTTTTTTTCTGTTTCCACTGATTATATACATTTTGGGGGAAAAAATGAAATGCAGAATACCATTAGCATGTTTGTTGTTCTAAGATACCAGTTGCATTTTTAAGGTCTGGCTGAAATCAACTATAAGAGAAGGAAAGTGCCCTGGAAGTTTGGGTTCCACACATCCCAGGACTTACTTGATTCATTGAAAGCGAGGATTCGACTGGCAGTGGCAGGGCTCAGCGTTGACACGTAAACATTCCCTGTGGTCACACTCTCCACAGCAGCCTTTATATCCCAGCACAAAAATAAACAAGGGCTCAGTCAGCCACGGGGACTCACCCCTGTTATCAAAGCCCCCAGCTCCCTAAACTGAAACCTATGCTCTGAAGTTCTGTGGACGGCTGAGGCCCGTGGATTAACAGGGAAGAGAGGTGACATACCTGAGCGTGGACGCTGTCCAGGCACAGAGCGACAGCCAAGACGAGGACAGGAAGCATCACTGATGGCCTGCGGGTCTCATGAGGAAGATCAACTGGACAGTGCAGCTCCTCCAGAGCCAGGCAAATTCAGGAGAGGTGGGCCACATTAAACATTTAAGGGTGGCTCTACTGGAGAGCTCTGTAATAAATCATGAGCCCCATGACTCAATCCCAACAGCCCTTCCTTCCTTCCGCCGTCGCTCACCGTGGCACCTGACACCTATCAGCCACAGGCAGGAGAAGAGGGAGGTTTTTACATTGGATTAGGGTGGAGGTGGTCACTCTGGCATCGGTGCTTCTACTCAGCGCTATAGAGGTACCATGAATGCCGGCATTCCCGTGAATCTGCATCAGCAGGTGAAGGTTCAGCGCTACCTGCGAAGTTCTCAGAGAAGATCCCAGTATTTATTATAGGATTAGAGAACTGTTAAGGGAGAGAATCTTCGAGTGTTTTACGAAGAGGACTTGGACTATAATCCAAGCCCCAGAAATCTTGTAGCACAAATCTGAACGGAGGTAACAGTATCTGTGGACAGAAGATGGAGGAATGGCTAAATGTAGGTGACAGATGGGGCACAGACTACAGACAGGAAGCTGCTCCTTGCCAGGGCAAGAGAATGTATCTGCACCAGTATCTCTCCAGCATCTAGACAGGGGACGGTGTATTGACCTTCCTCCTTTGATCAATTATTTACCTCACTTGTACATTGCTTTAGATAAAACTTTTGCTATATAAATAAATGTATATGTAGCTCAAAAGAGCAGAGAACAGAGCAGGATATCAGACAGAGACCTACATTCCCAGAAGCTTTCTAGTGATTTCTCAAACACCCGACAGCAAACAAACAACCAGGCTATGTACCAGATTTCTGTGCAAAATGAGCTTATTTCAAGTCATTTTCAAGATTTGTTAGAATTTTTTCCCCATACATCTCAGAATGTTAGATTAAATCACATATAATAAGTTAAAAACATCCAGCATTTAATGGGTTCCAATATGGGGTAATTTGTTTTCATTTGAGTAGAAAATAAAGTGGATCATTGATAGCGTGACTACGCAATGGGTCAGACTGCAATATAGTAAGAGGTTTGTGAATGTGTTCAAAACTGCTGTGGTCAAACATGACCCTGTGAATTACTTAACAATTAGATGAGCTGCCTTAAGCACGGAGAATTAATATTTTAACAGCGAACATGAAAAATGAGCAGTAAATCATTTAGCAGACACCACATGAAACACATGGCTAACTCATAAGTAGACAGGCGTGATTTTGCGTTTTCTAAGATGTTCTTTGAAGGTGACGCGCAAAGCGTGGAGTCGGTGGTGCCGGTCGCTTGCCGTGGGCTCCTGGCCGGTCTCACTCGACGTTTCATCATGCATATTTTACACGGCCGGCAACACAATCTGACTCAAACTGTTCCTCTCCGCCAGGCTACTTCTCTGATGATGCACCCACCATGAAAGTTTAAATAAGTGACCCCGCCATCACCATAAAAGGGCCACTTCAGAGGTGCGCGGAGAAGCGTAAGGTGAGACGCACGTGCGGAGGCTGCACCGGGGGGGTTGTCGCATTTGACAAGAAGATGAGGGGTGCTCAGGAGCACCATAGATCAAGATCAGATTGCGCGTTATGGACTGCGATGAGGTACATGTGTGGTTCAGCGTGCTACGATGCAGTGCCTGTGATGGGAAGGTTAGTGGTTCAAATCTCAGGGTTGGCAGAGTGATGTCACAATTGGGCCCTTGAGCAAAGCCTTTAACCCCATTTTCGCCCCCAGACAGAGATGGAGGGGCATTGGGCTTAATTCCTCCCCCCCAAAATATATAGATGCTCCTCTACTTATAAACTTTCAACTTACACACTTTCAGACATATGAATGAAGAAGACTGCAAGTCCAAATTGTGTTCCTTGGGCTCCCGTTTCCTGTCCGTAACATCAATTTTTTTTTCTGCGTGGCAATTCCGCCTAGTACGACTTCTGGCTGCTACTCCCACCGCGCAGCAGAATAGTGTGCGTACTCCCAGGATCTTTGTACTTGCATATACCCTTAAAATGATGTTGAATAATGACTTACAAACATTTCAAGTTACGAATGGCCGTTCGGAATGTATCTTGTTCCTAAGTAGAGGAGCGTCTGTACCTTTGCATTTAAATTACGAAGTTGCCCCCCCTCCCAATAACAAACTTTCGTTTCCAACTTTACTGCTGGGACTCGCTGCCCCTGCTTTCACGTCATGACTTTGGATAAAAGTTTCTGCTACATAAATATAAATGTTCCTGGCTTGTATGACAGCAAGTGACACAGCAGTTGTACACCTTTCTGCAAAAGCAATTCTGCTTTGAAAACTCTGTTACTTTACAGCAATGAATTCGTTGCCTCTCCCTGCTGCAGCGAGTCACCATCTCCCACATTTACTGGCGGCAGGATGCCGGAAGAGAAGGAGAAAGGCACTGGGTGGGGGCCAGCTTGGCATGGGGGGGGGGGGGGGGGGGACCACAAGACACTGACTGGCTGGAGAGGACGCACATGGCCGGTAGAATTCCATAGGAGGCTTCGTATGGGGTTTATGGAAGGTCTTGGAATGCGGAGGGTTTCAGCACTAGCTTCGCAAGGTCATTGCTGGTCATTAAGTACCACTCACACATACTGGGCTTATCTAAAACCACACCAATAGTGTTCAAAGCAGGGATCCGTTTTCATGTTAAAGGGCCGACAGGCAAAACGGAGGCCAGGCTAACTTTTTGTTTTCAAAAAGATTCCAGCAGTTATCTACACACAAACTTGCTGTTCTTTTCAAGCACAAACCAAACCAAAGGTTTTATTTATTCATTAAAAATTGAAACTGGAACGCGCCACTGCATTCATTTCACGTACTGATTGAAGAAAGCCAGACGGTTTTATTAGCTAATTAACAATCTATTCCTCACACTATACATAAGAAAATGTTCCAGATATACACAGTAGCAACCAATCAAAAACAGAATAACAACAGGGTCTGGACATCAACTCAATGAGCTGAAAAATCTGAATACATCATCAGTAATGGGAAACACCTGTACCCTCGTTGGACCAACGACGTCATATTCAGATTTAGTATCATCGAAGAAGTGAGTGGGGTTGGGGCCTTTCTTTAACCTAAGAGTTAAAGAAATACACTTTGGTTCTGATCTGGGCTCATTCTGCGCTATCAGAACAGTCCAAATTAATAACACTCCATCACTGAGGAATGAACATTGAATCTAAAACTGGACCCAGTATCTCACTTCAGGATTAAAACAATAATATTAAACACGAAAGAGAAGTGACTGTAATCTTCAAAAAATATGAACACTGCTCAGAAAAATTTAAATGGGTGGATTTTTTTTGATAGTTTTTAAAGTTATTCAGAAATATGTACTTGAAAAGGATTCCAGGCACTTGTGTCTTAAGCAAACTCTTCAAAACACTGAAAATATATTTTAACAGACTTGACAACTTCAAAAACCATTGAAATCATGATTAAATGATTTATTGCCTTGTTTTTAATAGTGGCTTTTCTTGCCAACATTTATCATCCCACACATCTTGTTGAACAAACAAAATGAGGTATGTGTCGCTACAGGGCTTATTTTAATCCAATGGACATTTTTCGAAGAACATTTTTAAAATAATTATGAGGAATCTCACTGAAAGAGGCTGAAAAATTGTGATGTCATAGACATTTTAGTAGATTGGACAATTAGATACAAAACAGTGTATTTAAAATAACATGCTATTTTACAATTAATTATCTTTAAAAAAAAGTTTCTAAAAGCTCACAAAATGGCTTTAAAAATATTTCTGCATCATCAATTAAGGCATTGAAACCACTAAATATTACATACTAAATTAAATTAAAATAGAAAACAAAAGAATAAAACAATCTTTAACAAAGCAAACAATATGATTTTATGGCTAAATAACATGTTTGTGAGCCTACATTTGTAATTGTCATAACTGTGCGGTAGCATTTAATCTAAGAGGAAACCTCATTGTGATTGAAACTCAAGTGCTCCAATGGCAGACTCTCTGGTCCCTTTGCAAGCCCTTCCCCTGACTAGTTCCACTGGCAGGAACACTCCAAGGGCTCCTGGAAGGTGTAGCTCACCAGGGTGCTGTTGCGCGTGCAGTACAGCTGCACTGTTCGGCTCTGCAGGGTGTTCTCCCGGCAGCATTTGCAAAAACGCGCGTGGCTGTTGATGTTGAAGTTGAAGATGGTGGCAGAGGGGCACTTGCCATCACAGGAGTACACAGTGATCTGCAAGAAAGGCAGAGGGAGAGACACTGCGATTTCACTGGCACTGGCGTCTAAACGATCAGCATAAACTCGATGTGGCTCCACTGTGTGTTTGAATATAACAAGGATGGGATATGTGGCACACAACAGCATCCCACATCAAGGCTGTTCCACACACTCTGCATGCATGTCGACCCGAAGAGGAAACAAACACCCACTGGGGCACTGCTCCGACAGTCATCCTTCCGGATGGTTGTTCTGATCGCCACCCTTTTGCAGGTCTTACCATCCTCTTTACCTGGTAATACGGAGAAAAAAGAAGCATTTTATTTCTCGGCAATTTATGTCATTTAAAAATCTGAATTCCTATTTTGGTAGCAAACATTTTACACATCAGACAGTGATCTGGTCATTAACCGCCATGGATAGAAAATAGCGCAAGAATACATTTCTGTGGAATTCATTTCAGCTTTTCTTTCGGGTCATTTGTTAAGTTTATGTTTTTTTTAAATTTCTTTTATATTGTTAAATATTAAATTTCAAAATTACAAATTCAAGGTTAAATATGGCATAAAATACGTGATCATTCGTTAAATTTCCATATACCTATGACTGAGAAAATTATAGGATAACAAACTCAATACTTATTACAATGTTATTTGTTACTTTTTACTCTTACAATAATGGTTGAAAATGCATCTCTTGGGTCCATGTCATAGTAACAAGCCGAGTTCCTTACCTTGGCATCTACTAGAATGTTGCTATTTATCAGGAAACGGGCTTGGGTCTGACAAGCCAGTTAGGAAAAGACAGACTTTCCTGACCACAGCTTATCCCAACAAAAGCAGGCACAAGATAACAGTGACAGAGGAAGTGGTGAGACTTACAGCAGAAGGACGACATTTAAGCTGAGAAGTCAAGAACATGTTTAACCATTTAGCGTGAAGGGGATGGATTTATGGGCATTTCAGGTGGAAAAAAAAAACCATCCCAGGTCATGGTAAATATGTAGCAAGACCCACAGCTACATTTGCGTAGTAATCGACAGGACATAGCTAATACATGCTGTCTGATACAGGCCGTATCAGCTGATGCGAGCCTGCCTGTCATGTGCCCAGCACCGGTCATCTGCAGTCGAGTTAAATTCGCCCGCGGTTGGCAGTGCTGAATTTCGTCAGGCGGTGTAAATATGTAAACACAGACTGACTCTCGGTGCAAAGCCTGAATGTTCACCGGCTATAGGGCAGTACAGTGAACAAACGAGAGACCAAATTCCCCCTGGAGTTCAATGGAAGCAAGAGCGTGGAAGATACAGAAATAAAATACAAAAGGAAGGTAAGTACCTGTGTCACAATTAGTACTACCAGTTGGAGTTATTGGGCTAATGGTAAATGGTAATATACCCAGTCCAGAACCTGGTAGAATCGTCAGGAACAGCAGTGTTTCAGAAAAACAAGGGAACGTTTCATTAAGGCACAGTTTTCAAAAATCACCTCATCCTTGCATGCGTTAGATGACAATTAATGAAAAGTGCGGAAGCTGGTCTCAGGCCCCGTTCGTTAGTGGGCCTCGTCGCTCATTAGAAAGCACATGCTTCAGGTTGGCCAGGCAGTCGTCAGAACATTGCACACTGAACCCACCAAGCAACACTCAAGGCGGACGCAAAACGCGGCTAGTGTAAGCAGCTAGCACTGTGCTCATGCACATGTCGTTGGCATGACAACAGCAATGAACAACAAAGAAGCAAGCTAACGCTTAACATTCAAAAAGCATTGCTGTGCGTTCATAGCTATGTGACAGCAGCGCTACAACGTTGCAGGAATGTTTGGAGAATGTTAAGAGTTAGCTGGGGTGATTTATTTATTTATTTATTTCCCCCCCCAAAATTAGCTAATTGCATGGCTGGGCCATAGCAGATATGTTTTTTTTTTTTTGCAAATTTGTTTTCAGGTCCAAACATGGGAATCCGAATTTTAAAAATAATGAAATTATGATTTTATTCTGCAGTGCTTAACATGTAATTTCAGAAAACTAAAACTGCAGGACTCTTTATTATCTATTATATATGTAATAATTATTGATTATTTTTACCATTCTTGCATTACCATCACACATTATATATGCATTATACATAATTAATTTGTACTTGATAGTTTCTTTTAACAAGCATGTAAATATATTAGAAATTTTGTGAGAGTTATCAACCTGACCATTTAATAATATTCAAACTAAGAGTGACCAGTTCTTACTAGGAAAAGTGGCTTGTCTAAAGTGATATAAAATTCTTGGTTGTGCAATTTTAAATGACATCTCACCCAATAGTGGTATTTTAATGTTATTTGTTGATAAGTGGATTACAGTAAGTTAAACATATGATATTGTTTCTAATAGATTAATAACCAAGAATTTTACACCATCAACTCCCTCTCTGAGTCGAATACTAGATCTACAAAAACAGGCTGATAAAAAGGTGAAACTGAAGCCAAAGGCCTGTGCAGTAGTGGGGTGGAAACTGTGACAGTTACACTCCACAACACCAGGGGGCAGTCTAATCACAGGCATTTACCAGCAGCCACCAGTAAGCCACATTGCTGCCAGGCCACATGCCTCCTTTGATTGGGGGCACCACATGCTCTGTCCAAAACTGCAGCCCACCGTGCTCAAGAACCAGAAAAGCCAGACAAGTAAGAACTCTGCCCCCCCCCTGGGGCACTTACAGGTCTTGCAGCAGCCGTCAATGTAGTTCTGTACTGTGCCCCCGTTCTGCAATCAGACAACAGAGGCCAGCATGAAAAGAGATGCCTTCAGTATATAACCCTAACCTTCCCATAAGATGTTTTGTTCTTTCACTCTAGAGAAGGTCTTTAACCTGATCTGCTTACTAACATACACTGCTGATAAAATGCAGCTTACAGAACACAAATCGCTCCGAATAAATCCTTGACTAAAAAAATAAATGTTAACTGCACATTCCTTTCAGCATCAATTAGACTTCAGATCACTTTAAGGCTGGGAGTTACATCAATAGAAGCTCTGTGGATGTGCTTGCTTCCCCTGAATCACTGGGATGCTGCTTGAAGATCATTGATGGATTCTGTGATGAATCTGGATGCTGGGGTCCAGGATACAGACCTGGACACATTCAGTGTCGTTGAAAGGCGGACAAATGACCACGGAGCCCAGTGTCACAGCTCCGACAGCCGTCTCCACACAGTCGAACCGAGTACAGTTTGTCACCCACGAGCTCCCAGCCTGCAAGTCACATGGTCATAAAGTCACATGGTCATAAAGTCACATGATCACACGCCTCAACCATAATTCTCCCAAATAGTAAACATGATCGGCCAGATGCATTTTCTACACTCTTGATTAATACCAACCCAGTAAGCAGAGGTGAAAGTTCAGGTTCAGAAGGTAAAAATCCAGACCAAGATTTTGTTTCAGCCAACCAGTTGAGTACTGTGACTGTGACTCTTTAAATTCAACTGATTTGGTGAAACAAAGTCTTGGTCTGGATTTGTACTTTCTGAACCTGAACTTTCCACCTCTGCTATTTAGGAGGAAAATCACAGACGGATAATATTTTACAGTTATAGTTACAGTATGTTTGAAAGTGATCAGAAGACAGTCGTTTTACCGTGTAGACCTCCACTGTGCCGTTCTCACTGGTGTGGACGCATGACACATTTTTGCAAGAACCACAGCAAACGTGTGGGTCTGAGGAAGGGATATATATTTGGTGCTGTGGACCAAAGAAAAGAGTTCAAAGAATGTCATTCATAGGCAGAATAACGTCATTTAATGTAATTTAATTTGTTAAAGCAATAGCAGCAATTTTTAATAATTTGAAGGATGAAACAGCAAATTCTAGCAAAAAAAATGGAATAATTCGTGGTTTATGAATGGCTAATGAAAGATCATTTTTATAACACCTACAGGCCCACATTTCTCAGAGCAGTTGACAGTCGATACATCCATCGCATAAAAGCCTGTATCAGGGTCCTTGTCCTGCAGGCAGTGCACCGTGTAGCAAAGGTCCCCATCGAAGTACTGCACCATAGACTGCCCCGGACTCAGCACCGTTACCCCCTGAAAGAGGCACACCTCCGCCTTCCCTGTGGGGGGCAGTAACTGGTTACTACCCCAGGGGGAGGCTTACAAGGCAGAGTACTGATATAAAGAGGGTATACACAGGAGAGACTGGTTACTGATATGGAGAAGGTGTATACAGGAGACTGGTTACTGATATGGAGAAGGTGCCTACAGGAGAGACAAGGTACTGATATACGGAGGGTATACATGGGAGAGATTGGTTACTGATATGGAGAAGGTGTATACAAGAGACTGGTTACTGATATGGAGACGTTGCCTACAGGAGAGACAGGGTACTGATATAGGGAGGGTATACACGGGAGAGACTGGTTACTGATGTAGAAAGGGAATATAGCAGAGAGACTGGGTACTGACATAGACAGGGTACATACAGGAGAGACTGGTTACTGATATGGAGAAGGTGTATACAGGAGAGACAGGGTACTGATATTGGGAGGGTATACACGGGAGAGACTGGTTACTGATGTAGAAAGGGAATATAGAAGAGAGACTGGGTACTGACATAGACATGGTATATACAGGAGAGACAGGGTACTGATATAGGTAGGGTATATAAAAGAGAAAGCACTGAGAGGAGGTGAGAAAATGAGAGACCCCTATATATTCAATGACAATGAGGAGTTAATATTACATTATTATGACCTCAACTGATGAGACAACATTGAATTACAAAATAGCTATTTTAGGTTGCAGATATTTTCTTATTTTGTCCTTTGCGTAAAACTTACTACAGATGTACTGAGTGCAACCACAAGTGCTGTCAGCGTTTGGGTCCAGGGTCTGAATTTCACCCTAAGTGCAGAGAGCAAATAACGTCAGGACACAGAAGTAGCCTTAAGGCACTGTGTCTGTCCTGCTGACAACACATGGATATGACAGCTGCCGCTTCGACACATTAAGTAAGATACATGGAGACCAAGCAGTGGCCATTAGACCCAGTGAGACTTACCACCAGGCACAGTGGGGAGGAGTTATTGAGACACTGGCACTCTGTGGAGGTCAAAGCAAACTTAATTAGCCCTTAAATATATGACATTTCCAAAGCTGTGAGGTTAGACCAATGATAACTTAGAAACTGAATAAAGAAATGCAGGGTCTAACTTAGCCAAATAGTATAATTGTGTCCTTGAGAGGTAAAGTAGGCTATCCCACAAAAACAAGGTTTTGAGAAAATGAGCTCCAAGGTTGAATTTAAAAAAAAAAAAATCAGTGTGCCTATACCCTACAATTGATATATATCATAGGCAGCACAGATCTCTGTATATTTAAAAGATAGATAGACCCTCAATAATTAATACTGGACACTAAACTCATTTTTGACTGACATGTGGGATAGCCCACTTTACCTCTCAAGGGCACAATTACGAGTCTGAACTACCAATAGGGACCCCCCCCCCCAGGTGGGCTACATCTACAGAGAGGAAACAGATGCCAGACCTCCCACAAAGGTAATTTCTAGCTATGGACCTGGTGTAACTGACAAGCCCTCAGGACAAGGAAGGTTCTCTGTTATGCTGTCTTGAAGCAAAGTTGAGTTCCTTGCAAATGTCTTACTGTCTATGGTGTCCTTCCCTCTTTCCCTGCCAATGCCCGCTTTAGAAAAGTGGCTTTAGATTTTAGATTTCGTACCACATTGCCAGTCTGGGCAGCACCTCCCCGGGACGCTTTTCCTGACCGTGGACGTCCCGCCGGCACACACCAGCGTGGAGGGGGGGCACAAGCTCTCGTCGCACACTGCAAAAGAACCTCACATGTCATCCCGTCACCTTTACAGATCCTGGAATTCTTCTTGTTTCCCTTTGCCACCCCATGCACTTGGCTGAACCTCTACTCCGGCTCTATCCTCCAACCGTTTCCTAGAATACAAGACTAGTTCATATCATATTCAAGATGCATTAGCGGTTCAGCACGAACTTGGGTCCAGTGGTCACAGAGCCTCATACCGCAGTGGTACTGAGGGCAGCACCGGTCCGTGGTGTTGAGATCCACAGCCAGGATCTCTCCATCTTTACACAATGGGATGGGATCAATGCAGGACTCGCACACTGAAAACACACCAAGTCACCCCGAGCACATCAATAACTCAAGCAGCAAGAAACATCAAAATGTCTGACTATAATTGATTAATTTTTAAAGTACTCTGGAACAAAATAAATGGGGTATATTTCAACACCACGTGGATGACATGGCTAAACTCTGAGTGTCCCCAAATAACATCAGTAATACAAAGACTTGCTCTTACCACACAGGAAGGAGAAGCAGCAGGACTTCTCAGCTCTGACTTCCACCAAGAATTGGTCATCCCTGCACTCCGGCATGAGAACTGAGGGACAGGCCTGGGGTTCACAGTCTGGGGACGGACAAGTCAGGTGGATGTGGGGAGTCACATGACCATACGAGAATCCCGACAACCCACAACCCATGTGACACCGAGCATACCACATCTGTACTCGGGGCAGCAGGACAGGGTGCTGTATCCAATCATTAGTTTGTTCCCGTTCTCACAAGTTGGCACCTCACTCTCACAGATGGTCAGGTTGCATTCTGTAAAGAAGGAGGCCAACATTTTGAAGAAGATGCACGGGAAACCATACGATATGAGATAAGGAGAGAAGCCCGGTCCTGTACTCACCGCAGATTTTTTTTGGGCAGCAGGCCCCCTCCTCGACCACATCGACGACAAACTCGCCTTCCCGCTCACAGAGGGGGGCTGGCATGTCACTGCAGTCAGGCTCCACTGCTGTGATGCTGCCGTTTTCCATGCAGCGGTACAGACAGCAGCCCTTGTTCGACCCGTTCCACTCCTCCCCCACCGCACGGGGGACTCCGTCGTTGTCCGTGCAAACTAAGGAGTGAAGAACATGCTACGAATCACCAAAAAGGCATGGTGCCTGATCACGATTATCCTCAAAGAGTCCAAAAAGGAGCCTGACGTGTCCACCATTTCATCTTATCCATCTCATTTCCTCACCACCTTGTAACCAATGCACCCTTCTTAATGTCCTGAGACAAGAAAATCATGATACGCGGGAGAAGAAAAGCTGAAATCTGCACATGGAGGAAGGTGTGACTCCAGACAGAATATCTGTTTTTTTTACCAAGTCTAAAGCATCAACATTGGGTGGGCCACTGCACTGGCACTAAGCGCAAACCCTAAGGGGACCCTTGTGCCATCACTCACCGCATCTATCCTCGGTGACACAGAACGCGGAGTCGGCCCTGTGTAGGATGGTCCCACTCTTGCACACACACTCTTCTCGGATGGAGGAGCAGGTGGATTCCTCATAGAAGTCCCGGTTCTGGCAGGTTTTGGTCTTGCATGTGTTTACACATGGATGATACTCTTTACCTGGAGGGCACTTTAGGGCTTTTCACAAAGAAAACAGGTACCATCATCAGACCAACTCCCACAGGTATCCTATCTAGCTTTGTAGTCATGAGTCCTCCTTGCTGAACCGTTATCCCCTGGCGGTCCTCTAGACTCAGAAGCCTTCTGACCATAGTTCTGCTAAATGAATATCACTTACGGCAGAAGTCGTGAGTCCTCCAGTTGATGCAGACGTTGTGTGTATAACAGATGGCTACATATGCAGCAAGGAAGTCACACTCGTGGTCTTTATAATGTAGGTCGCCGGCCCAAATCTTGTCGCAAAACTGTTCTGGGGAAACCTTTGTGAGGAATGCGAAAAATAAGACAATTTGAGACAGTCAATTCCCAGAAGGCTTTTAGTCAGTGGATTGATGAAATTCATGGAAGGTCTACCTTCCTATGGCACTCAGAGAAGGGCCTCCGGTTCAGCATCTGAAAGCACTTGGTGCAGTTGCCTGTGGTGCAGTTGTCTCCCACCCTGCGGAAGTAGCCCATCTCCTCAGAAGTGTCTACCATCCAACTATGAAGGAACACGGGGATATCCTCCACGTCCCTCACCACCGTGCCATTCGGGAGCTTCAGGTCATCTGCTGGGTTCCCGTCACAGCAGCCTGTGGACCAATCATCACTGAGACCTCCACAACATTAGGGGGCGACAGCACCATCGCATGACACTGACTCAGAGGAAGGGGAAACTACTGAGGCACTACTATAAAATTGCAAAAAATACTAATATAATGCTTTACAATCTAAGGTTTTTAAAACCATCACGAAAATAAGCAACTACCAACGGTGTTTAATCTAACCACTTGTAACTTTTAAACATTATTTGCTCGAGAGCACACTAGTGGGACTGGGACATACTTGAAGCTCCAGGCCCTTACCACAGAGTCCACGGGTGCCAGTGGTAGTGTTTGGCCGGCCGCTGTACTGCAGGACCATGATTCCCGTGCTGTGGTACCATTGGATGCTGACTCCTCCAGGGGTGTGGATGACATACATGGTCCCAGTGTCATCAATGTGCAGTTTCTGCCTCGTGAAAGGCAGCCGTGCATTGATGAAGTTGACAGACACCTTGAAATCAAGCCAGGGAAGAAAATACTTGAAATTTATTGTGAATGTTTCAAAATCCCTGCATGGTCTTGGCTTTGTTGACAGATAATAAGGACTGACTTGAAATGCTATTTAAGCATTTTGTGGGAATTTTATAACAGTGTCTTGCTCACAGAAGGGAGTCAATCACCTTTCTCTCCAGCCGATTAATCATGATCCTGTAGGAATGAGTAGTGATGTTGAGCTTCTTAAAGCAGAGCCCCAAGGTGCCACCTGTGGAGGTCTATAGACAGGAAGTCAATGGTCAACACTCATGGAAGTAAGAACGGACTTCATAGTGAAGACGATTCATGCAAACAAAAAACACAGCCACTTACAGGACGTCGGATGGAGTTGACGCTCTGAAAAATAAACAAAACATAATAAATCCTTTGCTAATCCATGAAACATGAAGTTACAGATTACAGGCCAGGTTACGAATGATATGCGTAAGTCGAATTTGTTGGTAAGTCAGGACAATAATAATAACAGTACATAAAAATACTAATAATAATAATATAGTATAAAAAGTAAGTGCATATGGTACTGTACTGTACCCAGGAACTGCCTGTACATATCCTATTGTCAAGCGGCACAAGCATCACACAAGGAATGAAAAATCCAGAGGAATTTAGGTTAAAACAACATGGCCGGGGGGAACTTTCATTGACCAAGTACAAATTTAGAAAGTCAGCTTTAGAGTCCAATCTTACCACACTGGTTGGACACTTCTCAATGTGGCCCACAATATTTTCTCTGGGAAGATGAACCAAAATGTAGGATCCGTTGTCATACAGGGCCACATTGTTGCCATCGAAGGTAATTACTCTCAGGTCCGAAATTACTGAGCAGCGACCTGTCATTGAAAACAGGTCAACAGGTTAAATCAACAGTGGAGAGTCTTCTTCAAGAAGACCTTTAGTGACGATCTTTTATAGACTTTTTCATGATAGCTATGATCTGCAACGTTAGATTAAGTGTTAGCAGGTTTAAAAGATGAACAAAAGAAAATGCATCATATCTATACATTTCATCATTGATCATCACATTGTATTATTAATGATACTGGCAATTCAGTTTCATTGGATGCAGATTCTTACAGGGACACTCCCACTGTGGACAGCAATTGTCCCGATTGGTCTGGACAGCCATGCCCAAAAGGCCACAGTTGGGCTGAGACACGTTGAAGCGGCAGTGCAGTGAGGCATTGTGGAACATCAGCTGGCCATTGAAGCAGATGTACTCGCTGCATTCGTCCACACGATACGAGTACGGTGGCTGAGAATGGAAAAAAAAAATTGCAAAATGTTCACTGCTATTACACATTGTTTCTAACTGATTTATATGTCTAACATTCATACAATGTTGGTTTCTTTCCCAATTTTTGGGGGTTCTACTGCATGCCACACCAGAATCTGAAATGTGTTTTCATCAAGAATCTGAGCCCTCCTTGTCGGATTTATTAAAAACCGTTAAGAAAATGTAGACTCGTCGAAATGTAAACCCATACCAGTGGCTGTTTACACTGAAGGATCTCCAAGTTTGTGCTTATATGATACTCCAGCTAATTTTACAACCTGGCAGGCTGGAAACTTACATCAAAATCTGCCATCTTCACCGCCAGCCCAGAATAATGTCCATCTTAACTAATGTTATTTGTCTGTAACCCGACTGCCCATAATTTACAAAGAGCAGCTCTGATGGTGTTTTCTGAGTAGCGCTTCGATACCCAGCTACCACATTCCTGCCTTATCTTCGCTGGCATATCTAAAGGGCCATTTCTTTCCAAATGAGATTTATTAGATGGGGACCAGCCAGGACCCTTCAACACAGAGACCATTCTGAAGATTTACAATCAAATCCAGACGTGCCTGAAGGTCTCCAAAGCCACCTCTGCTTCGGCCATTCCTGCGTTAGACATCGAAACCTGTCCATGCTGCACGAATTATGTCGTGCACCTAAAACACACTATTATAATTTAACTTGAAAATGTAACTTTTAAATCTTTTCTAGTGGCATGTCGCTGCGCCAGGTGGCCGTATGTTTACGGAAAAGGTCAGTGTCTGAAACATTCCGGGTTCAAATCACAGGAAGGGATCCTCTGATCCTCCAGCTGGATACATTAGTATTTTTGTTTTATTAACGTTTAATCTATTATGGTTTTTATTTATTTGTCCAAGCAAACCTTTCTTGGAGTAATTTATATATTACACACCTCAAGTAATAATACAGCACTAGAACACCAGTGCTTCTCCTCTATGTTACCTGCTGCTCGCCTAATAGAAAATATTAATAACGCTAGTAAATACTGAGCCGCACATATTTTTGTATGATGTATTTTGCCTATAAACGTATAAACAATTCAATATCGTCAAGATTGTGTCATTGGTTATACTATTGGCCCTATTGCAATGCTTCTGGTTTCACAGTGTGCCATAGCTCTGTGAAAGTGTGAAGGATGCATCATTAAGCAGAGAGAAAGCTATATGAATCATGAACATCTGTGTACAGACTCACAGTGCAGGGGGCAGTTGGCAGCAGAAATGGAGGAAGCCCTGTGGTCAAGTTGATCGATTCTGGTGTAGTGACAGGAGATGTCGCCGTGGATATGATTACAGTTGCGGGCTGGGTGGTTGTCAACGCAGAAAGTGTCGGGGTGGGATGAGGAGTGGTGGCCTCTAGGGTTGCGGTGGATGGAAACGTCGTAGGGCTAGTCTCTGTGGTCTCTGGTGGCGTAGGAGTAGTTGTGTCAGGAGGAAGACTAGGTGAAGGAGTCATGGCTCTCATGGTGGTCGGAGATGGAGTAGTCCTCAAGATAGCTGTTGATGATGGAGCCGTCACATTTTTGGTGCTTGTCATGGGAACTGTACTGGCACTGGTCGGCTCCTCGGTGGACCTGGTGGTCAAAGAACTTGTACTGGGCAGCGCTGTGGTAGAACGGACTGAGGGCTGTGGGGTGATACTGGGCGGAGCCATGGTGACAGGGGCACTCGTCATGGCAGCCGGAGGCGTGCTTGCAGTGAGCAGTGGGTGAACGGTCACCCCGTCCGTTACGGCGGATGTGACAGGACCATGGGTGGTGGAGGGGGATGATGATGTCATCAAGGAGGTGAAGGTGCTAAGGGGCATTGGGGTGGAGGTGGCAGGTGGCACGATGATGGTGGTGCGCGTGGTTGTTGGAAATCTAGTAGTAGTCCGGGGTTCAGTCACTGTGCTGGGTTCTGTAGTGGGAGCTGTTGTGGTTCTGTTGGATCTCGTCACATACATATAAGGGGTTGGTGTTGGTGGTAGGATGATGCCTGAACACAAAGAAACTTACATTTATTCATTGTTTTATTATACGTTAAACTTCGATGGTATGACCAAACAAACTCAAAAGCCAATATTATGATTACACTAGTTTTCCCGTGAAACTTCCCTGCCATTTGAATTTTTCGTTGGACTGCCTTAGCCTTGACTATGCCGCACATTTGTCACCGAGACCCCATTTTGACAAGTGAGTTGAACCACCCCATAAAGCCTCCTTCAGCACATCCCAAAGATGAGATGAGGTTAAGGTCACAACTCTGTGGTGACCAAGTCATGCGTGAAAATGATTCCTCATGCTCCCTGAACCACTCTTTGACAATTCAAGCCCAATGAATCCTGGCGTTCTTGTCCTGGAATAAGCCCGTGCCAACAGGGAAGAGGAATTTCTTTAATGATGGATGGAGGTGTTGATGATGATGAGGTGTTGATTGATGATGGATGGAAGTATAACCTGGCCAGTAGATTCAGGTACTCAGCTCACTTCATTTTATTGCTGCATAACGTTGCTGAGCTGTAATAATGATCCAATCATTGGCTCAAATATTTGCTGATATAAATTCAAATGGTGACTTTTTTGGCTGGGCAGTGTAGCTACACATCCACTATACAGATAAATACACTCTACATACCTTTAACAAGGGGCTTAGTATTAAATATTATAGATTAAGGAATACTCACAGTCCTCTCTGTAGACACATCTTCTTGTAACTTCATCGAGGATCATGTTTTTCGGACACCGTGGAAAGCAGCCTTCCACCCTGCACAGGCCAGCATGCGTTTTCCAGATGAAGAATGTACTGGGTTCCACTGCCTTCCCTTATTTACATACCCTGCGCTGTTACAGTCACTGTCCCCCACTCTCACCACATCTGTGTGGTTACATCCTGTTTGCAATGCAATTAGTTTCTCCGATCTATAGATGCATCTCATCAAGAGTCAGTGCCTTTTACAAACGTCTACATAAGGACCGAAGATGTTCTCATTTAAACTACATTCCAAAACCTGGGCCCAATGGTAAACTCAATAATGCTTGGGGGTCAACTTAACTTATCTGAACACCTTTATCCTTGCGGAACTCTGTCACCATACGGTCACATCACTTACGGTGGCAGGAAGCGGCATTGTGAGGCTGTGGGGTCGCTGCAGGTCTTCATACATGGGCTGCTGCACGCCTGGTACTTCCATTCACACATGATCCGGTAAGGGATCACAAAACTGCTCTCTGGGTGAAAGGGTCACCAAATGAAGCTGAACTTCAACCATGATGGTCAGTGATGAAGGTGGGTAATCGACGCAAGAATCTTCCCAGCATATAACCTCAACTTGTCGCCAGTGACCGACTCACCTACCTTCGAGCATGAAGCTGCTGATTTGCCTGAAGTGCTCTGAGTGGTCATAGGCCTTGGCACGAATGCCACTGGGGCTGAGGGTGAGGAAGATGCCCTTCTGACCATACAGCTCAAAGGAGGACAGGCTTGGCAACCACAGGCCCTGGTGGTGGACAAAGGTGCCCCTTTGGCGGAAGTCCTCAGTCCCGATCCAGCGCTCCAGTCTCAGCGAGAGCCTCCCCGTCACACACAGGAAGTAGTTGGGCCTCTCGGCAGACTCCAGGGACACCATGGGCACGCCTACCAGAAGGGGGCAGGAAGAATAAGGGACTAGACCCAAGTGTGTTTTAACCTCAGAAAAAGTGCTTTAGTCATTGAGGTACACCTTCAGAGAACATCCACTGCAGGGTCGTGCCAGCTAAGTAAACAAAACAACTTGGCTTCATTAGGCATGAATTTATCAACCGATGCCTCGGATGTCAAGACTAAAGATCTGAGTGCCGAGGTGTGAGAAAAGCCCTTCAGTACTCCTGAGCTACTACTACTTGCCTGGGACTGTAGAAAGCAGAACGGTGTACCGTGACACGGCCTCTGTAGCGGACCACAAGTCATAATCCCGCTTGCAACAAGTGGTGGAGGGTCTTTTGAGAAACCTAGGAACGCCCATAGTTTGGGTCGCCGCCGAGCGGTGAGCTCCTTTTCTCTTAAGCCGCTTTAATGAAATGGCGACGTTCTCAATATCCTGCCCGAAGCACGACCACCACGTGGCGAGTCATCACTTATCGGGCGTGACCCGAGGCCGGTCGGGAGCCTACCTCGCAGCAGTCACTGAATGACGCCTCCTTTTATTATGTAGCATTTTATCATTATTCCGTTTGAATATGGCAATTGTGTGGCGATATGACAGAGCCTGCCTCTCCATAATAAAGCACCGGTAATAGGAGCAGGACTTCAGCTGGGTTAATCTGCCCTGCAAGGCATAAGGTTACCTGCAGGGATTGTTGCGCTTAATGCATTGCATTGTAAGCCCCTGCAAAGGGGGGAGGCTTGGTTGTTGTATCAATTAATAAGCACAAGGGAGTGACTATGGGGCTTTCGCTCCACAATCCCCTCTGCCCATGTCCACCGTCAGCCACTCACCTGTGAAGCACCACAGAAACCCGAAACGTGCCCTAATATCTGACCCCGGTCTTTCAGGGTCACGGAGGGGTGCAAGCTGATATGGGACTGGGGGCATATGGATTTGGATGGGTTACGTATGCTGGAAGAACTCTAGATAAACACTGGGCACAAGAGGTGACTGACCTAAAATATCTTGTGAATCTCTGCAGTTCCATGGTGGCAAGTGAGTTCCCTGTAACACCAGCACCCTGCCACTGGTCCAGCCTGCTACCCTGACACTCATCAAATGGGTGAGAGTGTCATGAAGAGTCTGAACAATGGCGGACAGAATATGTGATACTGTGGCATGGAAGGTGAGCTCATAGTAAGAGTGAAAGTTAGCAGATGTGGGAAAGGTGGAGCGCTTGAGATCTTACTTTACACATCTAAACACCACCATAAAAGACACAGACTCTCAACATAAAAACCCCAATGAACTGAATGTTTAATTCGATTTTTTTTTTTTTTTTGTCCACGGCATATCAAACTAAATTCACTAAGATCCAAAGATGATAAATATTGCAGAAATTCGATAAGGAGTATTGTAAAAAGCGGTTTAAATATCAGCATGGCCGCCCTCAGTGTTTCCATGTTTCCAACATTGTCTCCTGACTCAATATTATAGCATCTTATTTTACCAAATAAATAACTGTGAACGTAATCCGTCATCATCATCAAGGGTGCGGCCGCAATACACTCACGAGACAGCTTGTCCTTGTAGAGGCCCACCGTGACCATGAAGTTGAAGAGGACTCCACCCTGGGCACTGGGCTTGGGAAGAGAGAACACCTCTCCACTGGTCAAGTTGGCCCCAATCACCGTGTCATTGAATGCAGCATTCAAGAGGACGTAAGGCCCCTCTCCCAGCTCTGAAACCGAGGGCACATTCGCCGGATCAAGGAAAAGGACCCGACTGTCAAAGCAGCAAACTGAACATCCCCTTTGATTCCACACAATGACAAAATAGCAGATTTAAGTGTACATACCTTGATTGTAGTATTCGCAGTCATATGCTGAAATGGATAAAGTACATTTATTTAGTGGCTTCTAGTAGTCAAAGCGTACAAATAAAGCTCTGGAAAAAATTAAGAGACCACGGCAAAGTTTTCGGTTTCACTCATTTATCAATTTATGGGCATGTGCCTGTGTAAAATATAGTCTTGCTTTTAGGAGCCTGTTATGAACTGGCCTAGCAGTGCACTTCACACCACTTAATGTTTCCTATTCCTTTTGAAGGTCACTTGAGGTCATCCTCTGATTCATGAGAAACTGCCGGATAAGTTGACAGTCGTTTCTGACATCAGAAAGTCGCTTCTGCCCTCTACCTGGCTGGTGTCTGGTTATTGCCAGTCTCTCCTGCTTTACCTTGTTCCTGTGTACTCTTTCCTTAGCAACTTTGAGCCTGGAGGCATCCTGCCTCGCAGTGTAACCTTCTGCCAGCAGAACCAGGATTAAACCAGGATTTAAAAATGCAGATTTTTTTTTTAAATAGGTAGTGGTCTCAATGTTTCAAAAGCTGTACATACATGCATTTGCTTTATGTAATATGGTTGGTACCACTGTAAACCAATTCATCCAGAACTCAACACTATTTACGAGAACTTTCTTACTGGCGTTTTACACTAAATGAAGGGTGGGTTTCCTGGCTCTATGAGCCCTTCATGTGAATCCATACTCACAGCACACAGTGGGAGACCTCCAGTGAACGGTGACGCCCTGCTGGCAGCATTTGTGGGCGTAGGCAGCGATGCTGGTACACAGACACTCACAGTCACCACCCCGGTTGCAGTTGCATGTGTCCGTCAGGCAGTTCTTGTAGAACCACGTCACGTCCACCTGTGGGGGGCCAGGGGATGTTATGTATAGGAGTGGCCATTGTCAGTGGACGATGAATAATTGATGACAGTAAGGGGACATCGTTGTCAGAAATGCGGGTCAAACCATCCAACTGTAGCCTATTTTGGTCAACATAAATTATTCAGATTTTTAATTCATATTCTTCAGTTGTTGGCATCACGGTAATATAAATTGAAACAGCACCAAGATCTTACATGACCTTCCAAGTCAGTGTATTTGCCCCTTAAATGTCAAAATCCTAATTAATATTTAAACATCCTTCACTGACGGTAAGTTATATTAAACATACTGTAGTTAGGCTCGGAGAAAACAAACTCCTACACGTTCCCACCAAACCTGGAGAAAGAAAGCTTTGAACATCCAAAGGGATCTAAAAAAAATTCAATAAGAAGTGCAATGAACCTGTCAGTGACTGATTACATGCAATAATCCAACCGCCATGAACTTCAACGTCTTGCTTGTATGTTGTGTCCAAGATGATGCAACAGCACCATCTAGTGGATAAATCTATGTGGTATTTTATTTCACTAGTTTTCCATGTCTTCTCCTGGAGTTTCTATTATGAATTCTCTGGCATACCCATGCTATATACTAATATAAAGAGTGCAACGGTACACATATTCGGTACGGGCCTTTCGTATGGGCCTATCGGTACGTATATTTACCGAACTATTGCAGCGAATACGGAACCTTTGTATGCTTGTATGTTTCCGCCGAGCAACATTCGAAATGGGGAGGACGAAGCCGCGTGTCTATTCCTGCGCGTGTACTTCGTAATGGGAAGCGTGTACTGCAGGGTTGTCCAATCTTACCCGCAAACGGCCGGTATATGGGCAGGTTTTCGTTGCAACTCACTAATTAGATTACTAACTAGAGGACTGATTGGCTGAAGAGTCCTCACATCTGGGTTTGAACAGCAGTCCTAAAGGTTACCCCGAAAGCCTGCACACACACCGGCCCTTTGCGGATAAGATTGGACACTCCCGATGTAATGTGAATACAAGTACATCGCAGGTATTTTTTTAAAATTGCAGGTATTTTTTTAAATGCTGTACCATTAATTTTGTTATGCTTTGCATTTTCGAGACAATATTTGTGTTGCACAGTTCGAATATGAAGCTGAAAGATGCTAATTTGAATACAGAATGTGAATACAGTACAGATCAGTACAGTTAATTACCTAAATGTGCACCTTAATGGATAATTATATTTATTTGCGTTAGAGAATATTTATTTTGATTTACTTTTAAGTAAATTTAAGGTTTTTTAGTAGGTTGCAGCAGTACTGGCAGAAACTTTATTTATGAGTCATACTTCGTTCAGTTTTTAATAAAGAAAGAAAAGAAGCAATTTGTGTTTTGTTTCTCTTACCCCTACTATACTGAAAATGCACAGAACCGTGATTTATGTGTACCGTTACGCCCCTAACTCATATCATATACTCATATCATTTCATCAGATCATTTTTTCCCTCTCCTCCACCACATAATGAAGGTATGCATTTCAGCTGAAAAAGAACTCAGCTCAGAAATGAACAAAGTAAACAACCGGTAGGTACAACATCTCGGCTCAAAAGCAAGTTAGCTTTTGGGGACCTTTTGCATACGCGATAAAATGCCCATTGTACCAACCACATTGTGACAGGGAGCAAAGGCGTCGCTGTACAAAACCGCGCATTCTCTCTTGGCGTACGGCTGCCGATTGAGGTCTCCTTCGCACGGCCTCTTCACCACAAAGTCACTTTCACACTGGAGGGAGAGATGGGCAGGGGGTTAGATTGCTTTGCTAAGGTGACGTCTCATCTCACGTGAAATAGCACACGGCGCAGCTGACAGACGGACGGTTCACGAGAGCTACAGGATAAAGGCCGGGAAATTTGTCTTTCCAGCGAGCAAGGCTGGAATTATGCATGAGCTCACCTAGGCTGTATAGCCCAGGGCCCCTAATTGTATGAGGCCCAAAAATTGTTTTCCTGGTTGTTACAGCAGCATTTTATGCTGTAGGTAGGGCTCCAACAATAACTTTACCCCGGCGACCACAACCTCCCTAAAGTCTGCCCTGCCAGAAAGCCAACACCAGAAGTAACCAGCAGGTAGAGCGCTAAGAGCCCATGATGCTGATAGAAAAAGTGGATTCATACTAGGTGACTGAAGCCTACAGAGAGGATGATGGTCCAGGTTCTTTTGTTATGGCTGCAGGGACAAAACTGACCGTTCAGTGGGCTGTACGAGTTCAAACTTGCATGGCGCAAGGGCAACCAAAGACACTGATGTGTCCCGCGCCAAACAACAACGGGTCTTTCCATGCCCAGCAGGAGGCATGCCAAGGCGAAGGAGTCCAAGGAATGACCGCTGGCTGCAGAGGCTGAAGCCGGTACCTGGCCGAGGGCCCAGCTGTCTCCGAAGCTCTGGGGGTTGTTGACCTCCATGTGGCTGGAGGTGGTCATGTCATTCACTGTGACTGTGTCAAAGTTTCCGCACATCCCTGTCAGCTGACCCTAGGTGTGCAAAGAGATTATTTACACATATATTTACGGCAAAAATTCATGCCGATTTTTGAGTGACAAGGGACAGGGCAATCCGGAGGCACCCTTGGGTTTAATGTTGAAGTCAAGGTGAATTTTGTAAATAGAAATGTAAATATAAATGGTGCGGGGGGGGGGGGGGGATGGTTGTGGTGTTCCACCTTCCACTGCGGCCCGGCACGGATGTGCACGGTGGTCTTTTTGTCCCACAGGATGGTGATCTCCTGCTTGGGGAAGTGCACCACCGTGTAGTAGCCAGCCCGCCACAGCTGGAACTCATAGCCTTTCCCCACCACTGTGGAGGAACTCTGGAAGAACAGTGGACCAGAAGAGCGTTACGCTCAGTAATAGTGAAAACACTTTGCATACATTTGATCTAAGATGCAAAACTAATGATGCTAAACTGACATAATGGTCAGAGTAGAGTGGAGTAGCGTGGAGTAGAGTGGAGTAGCGTAGAGTAGATAAGTAGGGCAGAGTGGATAAGTAGAGTACAGTGGATAAGTAGAATAGATAAGTAATAAAATACAGTAGTGTAAAATACAGTAGATAGGTAGACAGACAGACAAATAGATAGATAGATAATCAGTTATATATATTCATTACATAGATACTGCTCATACATTCATAACATTCCAGAATCGATAACTAGTTCATTCGTACTGAGTAACATTTTTAAAATGGAGGCCTTTTCCAATATTTTCCCCACCTTTCCAGCAGAAGCCTTGGCTCCTGGTTATGTAATGGAACCTGATATGACACCCAGGTAAACGTGAGGATAGCGCACACCCCAACCACGCTAGTCCGAACGCCCGGGCTGACCGCCGCCCCTCGTGCCACATGCCAGACCCCAGGGCCACCGTGGGACTCACTAACCGGCTTTCCTGAGCTGTCGCTGAAGTAGATCTTCGTGAGGCCCACGTAGATCACCAGATATTTCATGCAGATGATGCCGCTGTCGTAGCAGTCCTTGTTCTGTGTGGTGATGGAAATCTCGGTGTCGTTGATGCTCTGAAATGACAGGATGTCATCATCACACCAGTATAACTTTCTGTGAGCAGAATATTTGCATTACAAGGAGACAAAGCAGACTTAAAGAAGGGAAGTTACTGATAAAGAGGAATTCATGTATTTTTGTATATATATTTACTATGCTTATTCTCTATCGATGTTTGTGGACATGGAGGTACAGCTTTTGGTTTGGAGCTCCTGAAGGGATCCTGCCAGCTAATATTCAAGCTGGTGGTGATCCCCCCCCCCCATAGCACACCAAAAAATGGGGGAAGGGCAAGCTGGGGTTGTTTTGTAGCCGTGCCACAATAAACCATGGTTCTGACCATCAATCTACTGTAGATTGCGTGCTGGCTAAGTCAATTAAAGACTTTTCTGTCTCTAAGTTAAGATTTTAAAATATTACTTGACTTGTTTGACTATTAACTGAAAGAGGCTTTTGTATGAAAGGGGCCAGAACTTTATCTCGCAACTTTGCATCGTTCAAAGGCTCATAACTTTAAAAGAGTATGAAGGAAACATATAGGGGAACCGTGCACTGTAAAAGCACTCTTCAGGAACGCTAATCAAAAAAGGCTTTAAAGTTATCATTTTTTGGTGAAACGTGCAACCATGTCCAATACTTGGGTCAAGCACAATGGCGCCTACAGCACTAAGATCGGGCATTCCTGCAGCTCCAGTGTGCTCCTTAGAGGATCGCTGCCCTTTAAAGCCCACTTTTCAAAGGTAACCAGAGTCCACCACAGGCTCTCTTCACAGATTGAATAAGCGACTTTAATTAAGGGAAAGAATCAATTTTAAAAAGATCAGGCAAGCTCTAGATTCCCAGTGATGGGCATCCGCAGTCTGCCGTGGTTGATCCCGGTGTCAGCCCATTTCCATGTCTCCATGTTTGGTCTGGGAGGAACGTGCGGCACAGAAGTGACAATTTGAAAAGGGGGTCTAGGGGGGCCGAGCCTAGGGTCTGAGAAGAAAGCACCCGGGAGGCTGGCGGGAACAAGTTGGCCTTTGTATGGTGTGTCGCCTCTGCCCTGTTTGTCCAGTGGATCTGACATTTGCTTGGGTTGCATTACAGCAATCCTGTTCTAATTAAAAAAAAAAACGCTTCTGATTTTCCCAAGATTAGGGGCTTTGAGACTGGCCACAGATCTGCTTTCCAGAGATCCGATCCGGCCTCGCCTGGGAGAAGCTTTAAGGACCGGGACTGCGGGGGATTGCTTCAGGGAAAGGTGGGGAGTTGGGTTTTGGAAAGGGGTAAGGTGCCCCCCCCTCCCCATCAATACAGAAGCCCCGGATTAATAAGCGTTCCGCCTTTGTTCCTCTAAATACCATCTCAGATAAAGGTTTAGCCAAGCCCCACACCCCCACAGAGCCACTGTTACAGATGATTGAGCGATAAACACAGCAAAGCCCAAAGCTGCAAATTCCCCTGCATCAGCACATGCACCTAGTCAACGCATCTACATCAACCCATGTGAAGTGTTTATTTACTGTGTTATTATTTAATTCTCAGGCAAAAGCGCCCCTACCTTCACTAAATACACCTGGCAGTTGCTGACATAATCGTACTCCAGTCCGTCGAACGTGTGGTAATGGCGGTCGCTGTACACAGTGCAGACCCCCGGGCAGGGGTAATAGGTGCAGTTAAAAAAGCCGCGATGGCAGGTGCTAAAGAGAAGAGGCAACAGAACAGGGGTATCACATGGCATGTTCGGAGTCAGCGGAGGTGCAGGCGAGGACCTTGCTGCGGTTTTTTGAGCTGAGCATCAAGGTCCTATTCGGAATCAGCGACATGGGAAAACATTAAGGCTAAAAAAAAACGGGTTAAGCATAAAAATACTGGCTTCTAATGGAGGGGTGACATTTAATCCCTTCTGCGAGGAGTGAGGAAGCATAATCTCTAGAGCAGCGGTTCCCAACCCAGTCCTCAGGGACCCACAGACAGTCCACATTTTTGGGGATCTGGGAGGGAGCAAAAACGTGGACCAGCTGTAGGTCCCCGTGGACCGGATTTGGAAACGCTGCTCTGGATCAATTGGCTACCACCATGTTTTAAGGTGGCATCCAATGCACATTCCATTTAGTGGCAATATTCCCCACGACCTCCTGTCACCTTCTCGGTGCTGAATTTTGAGAGGCACTCCAGGACATTGTATATTACCGAGGGGGAGCGGAGCAGAATCGTCAGCCTGATCATCACACCTACCAAAGCTGGCAGAGTCATGCATACCATTTGGAGCATGGTGTGGACACCACTTCCCCGGGCAGATACTCCAACCCCAGCCAGGCGCACGGACAGCTCTCTGGGTAGTAGCATTCTCCATTATGTCTCACTAGCCTTTTGGGAAGGGAAAATTTTTAATCATGAGATGCAAATGATTACAGGAAATGAGTGTCCTGAGCTGAGTTAGCTTGTCTGGCTAATGATTGCCCAAATAATCAAATAAAATGCTTTTTGAGTTCTAATCCAGTTAAAAAAAAAAAAACAGGATTAGCACTCTGGCAGGGCTTTTAAATAGAAGTTCATAATTGTAATGCATTGTTGCAGGAAGTTACAAATAAAAAGAATGAAATGAACATTTGCTCAAAGACAAGTACAGTTACATTGGAATACTTATTTTCACATATACTGTATTGCTCTCCCCCACGACCCAGTATGATAAGCGGTTTGGAAAATGGATGGATGGATGTATTGCTCTCCTTTTTCACACAGACAGACACACACTCACACACACAGTTGAGAATGCAGCTTGGGGGCCGAGCACATGGTGAGCCATTCGACTGACACCCTCGGACCATTTCTCAAACAAGTTTACCATGAGTTCAACTGTTCACCGTTTGGTATTTTGCTTTTTGGTACTTTTTAAAAGTAATAAATAATATTCAGTACGCAGCAAATAATCACTGACCCTAACGAGCAGGCCTCTTTATATAGCACAGTGTGTGTGTGTGTTGTATGTCTGTGTTGTGTGTCTGTGTGGTGTGTGTGTTTGTGGCTATGTGTGTGTGGTGAATGTCTGTGTATGTGAAAAAACAAAAGCAATCCGCCTGTTAGTGGAAAGGCTTGCTGTGTCTGACCTCTGCATCCTCCTCTAATCAACAGATACTTATTTTATATTTCAGAACCTCCAGTCCGTTCTCATCCAGGTTTGAAGGGTACGCCAGACACAGCTGGAGATCTGGTAAAATGTGCCGATAAACACCCATAGGAGGGGCTATAACAGTTCCCCTGCACATCAAGATAAAAATTCCTGCCCACATCAAGATTCAGTAGACTTTTTGCACTACACCGAAGCTCTGCTTTTAAAATTATCTAGCCAGCAATAACGTTCATCTTTTCAGCAGCTTTCCCTTCACTTCAAATGGAAATTGTAAGCACTCCCCCTAAAGGCAGGCAAGGGAATTGCTTGATTGTAAGTTCAAATGAAAAGCATTTACCCACAGTTCCACAGTGAGTCCCATTAGTCACAGTGATCCACCTACCCCGCAGGGCAGCCGCAGCCGGGGATGCAGGGCGTCATGGGCGAGCAGGTGAGATTGATCATCAGGTTCCGGCATGTGACCTCACAGGCTAAACCCAGGCGGGACTGGGCTGTCTGCGGCTCCCGGCAACTGTAGTAAACCTTCCCTGGGGGGCAGTCTCTAGGCTCGGGTTCTGATGAACACATGGGCTCATGCTTATTACTGAACCACTTTGCAAGCACCCGAACAGTGCATGCTGAACCACAAAGGGATACACGCAGTCTCGCGATGCCACAATGCCAAACTTTAACATTCATTTTAAAGCCAGAAATGAATGCTTCCACAACCACATGCTTGCTTAAAAGGAAGGTTATAGCACCGGGTAAGCGAATCACTTGGAAGAGAACAGCAAAGGACACTGCAGCCCAACAGGTTTAAACTATCGGCAGAACAGACTGAAGACAGTTCATACTGAATTCAGTCAATGAGTTTTGGGGTGACTCTTGTTTCCGCTCCATAATAAACAAGCATGTGTTTAAAACCAGCAATTATCAGGCCGTCAAGTATGGCAAGGGTTTAACCTGCAGCCACCTGTTAAAGGTTTGTAGAATGCAGAACACACTCATTTTTGCCTGTGAAATGAAGAAAAGGCTCACCTCGTTCCTCTGGTACACATTCCATACGTCCATTCCTGCAGAGGCTGTAAAGCACAGGGGAAACACTCATACGGGAGCCATCTAGTGGCAGATGAACCAGTTACACTAAAGATCGACCTGTGTCAGCTATATTAAAAGTCATACTGATATACAGTATGTTTATCCTGACAGTCTTGCAATCCTCAAACTTCAGTTTGATAATAGCAAAATGTGGCACCAAGGACCACACGTAACATGCATGTAACTAGTGTTGCAGTACTCTAGACTGGTCTTGGTCTCGTCTGGGTCTCAGACATGGAGGACTCGAGGTTTTATTTCAAGACCACTCATCAAAATGCCTCAATATTTATCACAATAGCTTAATATTCATCTTAATATTCATCTATTCGTTAACACAGTTCTGTGACTGGGTGTAAAATGTCCTGCTTCAAAGTCCAAATGCAACCAATAAGGTGGAACCTATTTGTAAAAATGTAAAATTTGTACAGAAGCATATATATATTGAAATTTTAAGAACAAACCTCTAAATTATATTACAAACGCAAATTTTAGGCCACACAGCCTAGCCCCAAGATGGTGTCTATGCTCCACATTTTATAGTGTATTGTGTTATGTAGACTCAAACATTAGTCTGTTTCTGGTCTTGACTTGGTCTAGCCCTGCCCTGGTCTTGTTCTTGTATCAGTCTCGCCCTGCCTTGGTCTTGGTCTTGTCTCGGTCTTGATACACTCCGGTCTTGTTAATGACTTGGTCTCAGTTTAGGGAGTTCTGACTACATCACTACAGGTAACATGCATGTAACAAGGCTCACCAGGGACCTGAGGCACTGAAGGACACCTCGCCAGGCTGGAAGACAGATCCCATGAAGTAGCAGTGACAGTGAGACCTGTGGGTACAAGAGACCCCAGAACACTAGCAGTCTCATCACCTTGGGTCATCAACATGATATGTTTGCTAAAGAACCAATCAAAACTCAAAGAGAAGGTGAATGACTACAGAAGCACCCTGTGATGTTGTGAGTTTCCTGAAGAGGCTGGGCAGAGATGTGCTTACGCAAGGACGCAGCGCTGGCGCACGTCGTCATAGTAGGTGTTTTCACTGCAGCCGCAGCCTTCGGCGCAGTCGTTACTGCACAGCTCCCCGCTGGACAGTGATTGGCAAGTCCTCCCGCAGGTGGAGGTGCATGAGTGGTACATCATTCCACCCAGACACACCACACCTGTGCAGGCAGGGCACAAATGAAGGGCAAGTTTCGAAACCCCACTCAGTCCATTTCTTGTTTTTCAGATGAGACCACCAGTCTCACGAAAGCTCACCCAGTCTTCATGTAACCCAAAGAAGAACGTTTGTTAAATTTCCAAAACTCCAAAAAAGTCCAAAGAAATGTTCACAAAACAGAATCCCGTGGACTGAGACATATTAGGTGATTTAGACAATGCTACTATGACAAATTTAAGCATGTTGTATGACAACAATTAATTCATCCAGCACAATAAGAACTGATGACTGTTATTTATGAGGTGGTTCCTCAGCCCCAAAGCCCCAACCCCCATCACTCACCGCACTCGGACACGTGGGCCCGGAAGTTAATGACCACCTGGTGCTTGGCGCAGACGTAGGCGTAGTGTGCCAGGGCCGTGCACATGCAGCTACCGCCACAGAGGCACGCCTGGAAGCGGCACTGCTGATAGTATACGCTGGGGCTGACATATTCATGGCAGGGAGCAAAGATCTCTTCTGTGAGCACAACGCACAGCGAGGCGTAAAACCCTGCAGGAGTGCAACACACGGCCATATTTTACATGCCGTTCGAGCTTCTGCACTTCAAATGAGCTGAAAATGAATCTTTACTATATATTACTGATTTATACTATGATTTATACATTATGAGCCCTTCAGTCTTGCAGGGGAAGCTTAGGTTGCACAATCTGTGTCTAACTCCTACTCCCCCTGCAGGGCTGGAGGAGTCATAACAGTCTACACAATATTTTGACCTCAAATAACTGCAACTACACTTCTCAATAACCCTTCTTCTGTGTATCTCAGGGGGCAGATAAAGAGCTGATGAGACGTAATGAGCAGTACCATTCTCCTGGTTCAGGTCACAGGGGTCAATAATGGGCACATTGACAGGGCTGCTGCATGCTGAGGAGACCTTCCAGGCGTTGGCGTGGAGTTGGGGTGTGCCCTCGATCATGCCCGACGGGGACCTGTGAGGAAACACAGCCAGCATCATCGCATCTCATGGTCATACTGTGAGACAGACGGTACTGGTACTAAATGACACTGGAGCCAAAACGAAGGTTAAACCAGGAGAAACCCTGTAAAGGCATCTCAGCCAAGCCCAGATAACTAAGTATCACTAGTGACAGAGATAATGACTCGGGTAGAGAAGCAGGCCTAACTTGTCGAAGATACTCCTGAAATGTGAGGGGTACCGTCAACCACGCAAGCTTAATAAAACCCTATGTGGTGAGACATTTTAACTACAATATCTCACAATGTATATGCATGTCTCACGTTACATTCCTGTGGGACAACCCATAGAATGCCAGCATGCCATAAATGCTGCATGCACTGTAGCAGTCATATCTGAGACACCCACTTTATAGATCTGTTACTGTACTTTATCTGCCACTGACCACAAAAAATCTAGTTCGGTATTGTTTTGCATTGTTTTTTTACACTTACTGTATTGTTCTGTACTTTATTGTATTGTTATTCACCATCTGTATTGTTCTGCACAATCCTGTATTGTTTTACACTATCCATATTGTTTTGTACTGTCATGTTTAGCTCTTTGTAACCAAGAGTGTTTCTCAATATCAAGAATGCAGAGATCTTACTTTTGGTCTTGGCAAGAGCATTCATGCTAGCTTGCCTCTCAATAATGAACTTGGGATGCAATGAATCATGGGATTGTTCTCGTTTGGCGAGGATGCAGCCCATTGATATTTGGGGTGGGGCAAAAATGACACAAAGGGATTTTTACCATATTTTGTATTTCTGTTCTTAGAATTGAAACTGGTCTTAGACAATGGAAGACGAGAACACAAGTACGGTCAAGTACATATATTGAGAAACAGCTCAGGTAACGCCCAGCTAATAAGCGTTGTGATGCAGCTGTGGCATATGGCCGATAAAGAATCTGAAATCCAAGCTTTCATCATGCGATCATCTCAGAAACATTACAGTCTGATGTTCCCCAGGCAGGTAGATGTGGGTGTGGCGGGGCAGCGCTTGGGGCTCACAGGAAGTCATCGCGCAGGTTCCCGTTGAAGGTGCCACACAAGCCCACGGTGAAGCCCTTCCAGCTGTTGTCCAGCAGCATGTACAGGCGCCCGCCGCGCCCATCAAACTGCACGCGCAAGCCGAAGACAGTGTGCAGCTGTACGAAGAGGGACGTCAGCTGGCGAACCTCCACCGTGTCTGCGGGACAGCCGAGAGAGGAGAGAGCCGGGACAGATGAGAGACAGGAGTCTGCTCAAGCAGCAGAACATTTCTGTGCTACCAGCAGAACCTGCAGATTTAGAGCACAGACATGAAATGATCCTGTGAGAGAAGTAATCTGTGATAGACTGTAAAAACCATGGACTGTGGAATGCATGTCAACCAGGGGTGGGAGCCAATAAATCATGTAAACTTCTTTGTTTGCTTTTGAAAAACCCCTCCTTTTTTTACCTGCCCAGCTCACTACACACATTCTTGCCTTGTGTCTGTTGGGAATGCTTCTGATGACGCAACAATATTTTTAGGCATAAAATACAGTGGATTGGTAGATTTCAGATCATATTTTTTGCTTAAAAAAAGACATGGATAGAAATCAGGCTTTTATTAATAAAAGTCATATGGTTTGGCATTAAATTTTCCTAGCCATCTTTTCATAACGGTTCATCACGATCCTCGATGCTCCAAAAGTCACCCGGGGACAGGTCTGAGTGGCCCCGCCGGTCTGGCCGTCCACGGTAAAAGCCAACAAAGAGCACTGATTGCAAGCACAACCAGAAAAACAGCGTCTAAGAAGATAGAGAGGCCCATGGAAACAGCCCATGGTCTCACCGTCGGAGTAGGGCAGGCCGGTCGCCTGGTTGACCCCGATGAAGACCTCTCCTTCCCTGGTGAGGGTCACCTGCCGGCTGACGTCCTCATCCACCACCAGTGTCATCGAGTGGATGCAGGGGTGCTCCTGCCTCTGCGGGGGGTGCAGGTGGGGGAAGGGGGTTGGGGGTTGGGTTGGAAAAGCAGGCAGCTCTCACAGTCCCCCCCTTTAATGGTACAGCCTCATTGCCGCCTCAGTCACGTCTCGCGGCCTCTAACATAGGCCCTCTCACGTGGCTGTGTCAGAGATCAATGCTGTCTCACAAACCCCACTTCACACAGAACGCTCCACAATTAAGCGCTGATTAAAGACCATTACACAACTGCCCAGGTTAAAAACACTCAGGGCGACAGATTGCTGCGGGATAGCAGTCACTGCACATCATTCATACTCTTTCAAATGAATCAGAAAATAATCTCTACTAACACTGTTAATACTACGCAAAACAAATTAAATTAATTACGGAAAAGCATTACTATAATATTGTTATTGTTAAGCTATAGAGATAAGAGACTTTATTGTCATTGTATCAGAAATACAACAAAATTTGTTTGCTGGCTCACGGCTCTGCAGCAAAGATGTATACATTAATGTACCACATTAATATAAAATACAGTCTCGTAGACATGGTATTAATATAAATAAACCTGAGATAGCTATTAGTAAAATACAATATAAAAAATATATATACCCTAGTGCAGTCTACAGTGTGCTGGAGGAAAAAATTATTTACAGATTATAGGGATTTACAAGTCAATGTGATTTAAAGTAACTAAGTACGTATCAGCAGCAGTACAGAGATGTGGAAGTGATTAATGGTCAGTGTTCTGTAGTGGGAAGGGGTGTGATGGAGGCCACTGCTCTCGGGAAAAAGCTGCTCCTCAGTCTGTTTGTTCGTGAGTTATAGTTTCTAAAATTTCCTGTACTGATTGAGTAGATGTAGTAATACGTTAAAGTCTCTTTGCTGTTTGAGGAGATGGTGTTGTTTATGGAAGAGACCATGGATGGGGGTGTAGCTGAAGAAGCTGTAACACGGAGTAATAAATGGAGATGGCTTTGAATAGTGGAATTCATAAAGAGGCTGGAGGTGGAGATGGAGAAGATCATGAAAGGTGATGGTGAAGTAGAAGGCCATGGATGGTGGTATAGATGGAGGAGACCATGAAAGTTGATGGAGATGCAGATGACCATGGATGGAGGTATAAATGGAGCAGGTCATGGATGGTGGTGTGGAAGCCTCGGAGCGTGTGTTACCTCACCGCAGGGCACGTTCTGCAGGGTCACCATGAAGCGGGTGCTTGCCCGGCTTTTCGCCAGCACGTACTGGCAGGTGCCCAGGTGTGTGAAGATCCGCCCGTCGAATGAGGTGATGTGCGAGTTGCCCATGATGGAGCACTCCGCTGCAAGCCAGTTGAGAAAGCGACATGAAGATGAAGCCATTCAGGCAGAAACGACTTATCTCCACAGTGGCAATTAAATAAAGGTTTGTTACAGACTGACAAAGGCGGTGTTACCTGAGCAGTTGCCCTCTGTGCAGTTCCACACACCTCCCATGCAGACACTGGAACACATCACAAACAGATGGCTCTTCGTAAGCATTCAACGGGCCATGGAAACAAAGCCTTCGGTAAACTGGAGCCCACAGGGCGTTTCTGCATAGTGCCAGCAACTTTAATCTCATCAGATTTATTTTGTTGTCAAACGATTGACTCTCCCAATTGATTAACCATTAATGAACGTGTACCAGTTTAACAGTGTCCCTGTGAACTTTCAATGCCCAGAGCACATCTCTATGTCCATGCATTCGTGGGGTTTCTCCCACAATCCCCAGGTTACGAATGAAATCCATTCCCCAAGTCTGTCTTCAAGTCAAATTTGTAGGTAAGTCGGAACAGTAATAATACTGTACATAATAACAATGATAACGAGGGGCGTCATGGTGGTGCAGTGGTTAGCACCGTAGGACCCAGGTTTGAGTCTCCACCTGGGTTACATGTCTGCATGTTCTCCCCATGTCGTCGTGGGGTTTCCTCCGGGTACTCCGGTTTCCCCCCACAGTTCAAAGACATGCTGAGGATAACTGGAGTTACTAAATTGCCCATGTGAGTGAATGGTGAGTGAGTGTGCCCTGTGATGAGCTAGCTCCCCGTCCGGGGTTGTTCCGCATATCCTTCTGGGTCACAGGGCGTCCAGAGCTATGGGCACGAGGCTCTGGACTCCCTGTGACCCAGAAGGATAAGTGGTCAGAAAAATGGATGGATGGATAATAATAATAATCAAACAATAGTAATAAAAGCAACTACATAAGGTTCTGCACCTTGAGTCAACAAACTGCTGAAGCCGTGCCGGGTTTTTATGTGCGTCGATAAACAGTGAGTCTTTATTATAAACCATTGCATTCAACTCAATTTTATATTTTATATATATATTAGGCTTTTAATATTATAGGCTTTGACTAAAATCGAGTCACCTTTACCTTGTAACAGCAAATGCTCAAATTTGAAGAAAACAGCCTTTTCTCAGTTTCAGTGTCGTTGTAGTTACTGTGTTTTGCCTTTGTAGGGCAGCATTGCCACTGGATTAGTATCATCACTGTATGCTGGTTTAGTGTGATTTTTAATTCTTGTGACTGCCCTGACATGGGATGAGCTATTCCTCTATTCTTCTCACACACCTACGTAATATGCAATAATACAGTTGAGTCTAAGTATGAGATCATAGATCGTTGGCGGTGGGGGGGGGCGGGGGGGGACTCACCAGGAACTGCAGCCCTGCTCCAGTACGTGGCCTTGGGGGAAGGCGTGGCCGTGATACACACAGGGGCACTGGGACACAGCAATGCAAGTGCCATTTTGCAGAATCATCCCTACAACGACACACAGAAAGTCTCAGTCTCACTGTCTCAGTCCCATTATCAGCACAGACCGTCCCCCGCACTACTGACCCGTTCAGAGAGGAAAAGGACAGGTCACGTTTAAAGCACTCTAAGAATGACTCATCGGGATGGTGATGAGGGTGCCTGTGCATTAAGAAGGTATTACCGTTTAACTATAAGACAATGAGCTTGAGTTAAGTAACCCTATGGTGCCAGTCCCTGTGGTGCCAAAATGGCTTTTTATACCGCTCAAATTCTTATCATTTAAATTAGATCTGTCGTTAGACTAAATCACTGCAGGTGATCTTTGAAATATTCCTCATACGTGGACATATGACACTTTGAGATAAGCGCTTAAAATTCCAGAGTGCTGTATTTAAGGAGAAGCTAAACACAGGCTAAAACAGGTGGGGGGGGGGGTTGTACCATCGGGGCAGTAGCAGCCATCCAAGCAGTGCAGGTTGGTGCCGAGACACTCCTTCTCGAAGGTGCAGGTGGGGGGACAGCAGCTGATGCAGTCCCTGTGGACAAAGCTGTCCTCGCAGCGGTCAGCTGGAAAGACCCAAAACGACATCAGCGCCCCTCTGACTTAATGAGAGCCTAGCAAGTACAAACAGGGCATCGTGGGAAGGCAAGCGTGGTCGTTAGATATGAAAATTCAAGGGCCCATTTCATTTCCACAAGGAGCTCTGCTGTTGTGTTGTCTCGCCAGGTAAGTCAATACTAGTTAAAAGTTTGGACACGCCAAGCAGCCTCCAAAGGAGAGTGATAGTGTCCGATCACATCGCGGTGTCCAAACTTTGACTTCCACCAGGTGATTTCCAGAGGCATCCATCGAACATTAATAGTGACTTTCACCGTGACACCTCTTCCTGAAGCGAATAGTGCCTCCTGACCACTCACCACAGGCAGGGAAGCTGTCCCTCCACTCTCTCACGGGGTAGCCCACGTGCGAGCAGGCCCTGGTGTACTCCACCAGGGTCCGACAGAACGTTTCCTCTTCATCAGACCTGTGCACAAGAGGGCACCTTTACACTGACAGGCAATAAACTGGGAGCTCTGGGATTCCCCCAGTATATTATTAAATCAGTTTTCTGCTTGCAGCGCGCTGTGAGTGTTCGTATTTCTGTACACAAAATTCTTTGGGGCAACTACATAGTGAAAAGGACTTCAGAAAAATGAAACTGAATTGAAACTGAAACATTATTTTTAATTTAACTAACAAAACAATTTGGTTTTAGCTACTTTGTTTTACTAGAAAATTATGTATAATTTCTGTATGTCTTAATTATGCACAATATAGTCTCCATGAAAAGAGACAGTGAGAGTGACCCATTTTTAAGTTGTCTGATATCCATTTATAGAACAGTCTACTTACTAATCTCAGGAAAATTTCAGCATGATGCACTAATAAGCAACAAAAATGTACAGTGTCTAAAATATTCAACATTGGCCCCCCTCTGCTTCTGACATTACATGCTTGAAAGCACCTCAGTCATCAACAAATTAGAGTCCCTCACTCCGGCTCTTACCTTTAAAGCAGCCCAAACTCCATTTAATTATTTTTCCACAATAAATATAATCCCCTCAATTGAAAGACTCCCAGGTGAACTGCCAGGTCCTGGGGGGGGGGGGACTGCTTCAATTATAGTGTTGAGGGGTGTGTGGGGGTGGGGTGCAGAGGAGGCTTGAGATCCTGCGACTCACACACACAGGTCGGAGACGCAGCTGGCCACGAAAGGGTTGGGGTCGATGTTCTCATGGCAGGAGAGGAAGGGGAAGAAGAGGAGAGCGCTGCACTTCTCCACGGCGTCCTGCGGCCAAGCGAACGCAGGATCAGCCTCCGATAAAGTGACTCTTCTCGCTTCACTCATCACCGTAACCATAAACACTCCTGCCCACCCGGCTGCTTACTCACCGCAGGTTATTAACACGCGCTTAGAGCCAAAGCATTTTCATTAAATATGACCACACGGTCTGGCGGTGACCTACCTCCATATCAGACTCAGATTTGCAGGGCCCGGAGAAATCATCCTCCACGGGTTCGCAGGGTGCCTGGTGAGGAAGGTCTACATGCCAGCTGTTGCCAAAGTCCGCCGGGTCCTCGGTCTTCACTCCTGCGGGGGACGGGGGAGTGACAGGGGCAAAGTGAGAGTCACCGTGTCCCATGGGCATCGCCGCCATTAAATATGAGCGGGATGTGTTCCCCTCATATTTCATAATCATTTGTTTGGACCTCCCCACATTTAACATAAAATATTTTTTTTTATGCCAGTGTGTCCCCCCCACATTCAAAACGCTTCTGAGGCTCCTGCCGTGTCCAAACATCTCCCATTAGTCTGGAAAATGCAGCAGATGTAATATTTGACTCTACTTTCGGTGTGGAGACTGAGGTACGATTTCACCACCGAGCTCCAACTACTAAACCCAAACTCGTGAGTCACCTGAAATGCATCCCTTTCGGTCAATGGGTGCAAAATTTTGCGAGCCAAAGACGAGGCTCTTTGTTTCCAGGAATGGTGTACGAATACAGTTGGCGGATCGGAAAGTGTGGCTAAGGAAATCTGAGCCATGAGGGGACATTTGGAGGGATCCTTGCGATATGCACTGAGTAAGATACATCTTTGTATTCCCAAGTTATAGCCAAACGTACACTTATTTAACCCAGAAGACATCAGGCCCAATTAGCATGTAGGGTGTCTGTCAGCATGGTGCCAGGTTTCAGGAGTTGGGCTGACCTATTCTTCACAGCACCACAAAGGCGGGTCAAAAGAGGGACCGTAACAATTCCGTATCCTGGTGGGGAGCAGCAGCCCCCGGACGCAGCACCGGGCTGAATCCGGCGACGACTGACTGAATAAGTGCCGTCGGGGTCTCACTGGGCATACCGTAGCTGGTGGTGAGGTCATCCGATCCGTCATCATTGTAGTTCCCGCAGAGTCCAACAAGGCCGGCCTTTGTGCTCTTCCGTCATTTTGATGTAGACGCCAGAGCCCCCGTCCCAGGCCAAGGAGAGGCCGAACGTGCTCTTCACCAGGATGTAGTCGGCCAGCCTCTCGATGAACACGTTGTGGATGGTCTGTGGTAAAGTCAGTCTGGCCAATGGGAACGTGGCAGGACGTCACATGTAAATATCTTGCCCTTTCTGCTCACAAATCGCAAGAAAATCATTAGATATAGTCAACCATTAAGTGAGTCATTACGTCTAATGACCAACAGCAAGATATTACTCTAAGCATATAATCAAGGACATAAACCAGAATTCAGTTGTTCTGGGTTTGCACCAGTACATAGAGCACATTATGCATTATTGCACTTGTCTGCTTGCTTTTGAAAAATTCTATAACCTTCTGTTGAAAAAAAAGAAGAAAATAGTTCAGGTCTAAAGCCTTATGAGTTTGCCCCCCCCCCCCCCCGATTCTGTGGTTCATGCTCCAGTAAAATATCCAGTTGCATAAAATCATCCTTACATGCCAACTCACTTCAAGTTCCCAAATCTCCACATGCTCATCTCCAAAAGTGCTAACGCCTTCCCTCCCCCATCCCCCTCCCCCTCCCCCAGCCCGGCGGGTTCCCCACAGTCACCTGACACCCCCTTTGTGGACCTGGTACTCAGCAATTAGGATCTCCTCCTCATTGGGGAAGTAGAGGCTGAGGGAGCGTGCGCAGGTGTACATCGGCCCTTCACAGTCCCGCTCGTTGTGCACCTGCAGGGTTGTGAGAGTGAGATATTACTGTGGATTAAAACTGGGAGCCCAGAACAGGACCGTTCATAGAAGCCATGACAGACCGGCTGGTAAAATCAGCATCTCTCAGAAGAGGGTATCAATATCAACAGATAACGAGCATCCAGAAGCAATCAAATAGCAATTTGTTGGTTCAGATCTCAATATTAAGGAAAGTGATCAGCTTTCAGAAAAGTAACTCCAAAGAAACATTCGAATGGAGAGCCGTGAGACACAAAGGATCACCAGCAGACTGGGGGTCAAAGGCTCTCTGACCTACCCAGACCGTGTACTGTGGCTCTGTGCTGTGGCAGTCTTTGGCCAGGATGTAAGAACACTTTCCCGGGAAATAGTAGTAGATACCATCAAATGTCTCAAAGTGGTGCTGTCCCCAAGACCGACAGATCCCATCTCTGTCCTGACCCATGTTGGCGACTGGATACAAACAGGAAGCACATTAATCAACACGGAGTCATAGCACACTTTATTTAATTTAACACGACATTATTTCCCAAAACAGTCACAAGTCAGTTTTACCAAATACCAGTATTTGCCCCCTTACTGTGTACAATTTGCTGTTTTAACTAGAGTAGAAGCTTTTCAAAGGACAAGGAATTACACGTTAATCGGAGTGTAGATCTAAAGATTAATTATCGCCAACGCCAACCCGCTGGTCAGGAAAATTCAAACAGAAGTGCTTTTGTTGCCATGAACAAGGTTTCCCTTAAACCTAATAAAACCAAAGCGCTGAATTAAAAATGTTAGCTATTGGATTGTTAATTTGGGATACTTCTATTAGACATTTAAAGATAAAGAACAAGACTTTAATAATTACTTCCCAGCACTCTGGAATGGACTAAAATTCGATACCCTCCGATTTTGTCAGTCAATAATAAGGCAGATAAGGGACTTGAGTAATTAGGACACACTGTCATTGAACAGATCCCTGAAGATTGTATAAAGTGAAGGGGCACTTGTGTATGTCAGGTACAAAGGAGAGAATGGAGGAGAAAACCTCTGGCCAAGCGTGACTAGCATGAATCACCCTTTGGAGTCTGGAATCTACTAAAGCTCAGCTACTAACTCCTACTAACATACTACTAACTCGCATCAAATCAGTTACATGTGTAAGCAGGGTTGCCACTTTCAATCTGTAGAAATAAGGGATGCAGTCCTCTGATTTACAGGCAGGGGAATCAGGGCAATTAAATTGTATTTCGGTCCAGATACCAAAATTAAATCCCATTAAATATGAGACAGGTGGCAACTCTATGAGAAACTCCAGAAATCTGTCACTGAAAGCCCTTTTACCAAAGTTTGGTCTGATCCAGACATCAAACATTTAAAGGTATTTTAAAAACAACCTGATTTTTTGCCGTCACCCTGGATAACAACTGGGCAGGACGACACGGCAGCGACAGCAAGCTAAAAGCGGCCTTTGTCAGCAAGAACCCACCTGACTCACTCAGTTCGTACCTTTACGCCAAAAACACACATTGACAAAAGGGGAGGTCTTCTGTTTAACGGAGACAGCGCTTTGTGGAGAAAGAGTGCGATTGTTCCAAGGGGAGATTACAAACAATCTAGACAGGATACCCACGGAGAGCGGGGCTGCTTTCCAGTCACTGAGCTGCTGCCCACTCGCAACTGGGAGGTTGATGGGAGTAAGAAGAGGTAGGGGAGGCCAACGTGACATGAATTCTCAGTAATGTTATGGACACAGGGGCTAAATAACAGCCAGTCTGTTCGTGCAGCATGCACTATAGATCTGTTCATACATTTCATTTCTGATCATTTCAGTCCTAGATTAGAAAACTAATTCCTAAATCTTTAGGAATGCAGCTGAATCCACAAAATGATCAGAATGTGAACCATCACAATGCAATCTAAATTGTAATCAAATTGCAAATAAGTTTCAGTGAGATGGCCGTATTACCAAAGTATCCTCAAGTGTAAAATTAGTGAGAATCAACTAAGTCTACTAATAAAGTGTGAAGTTGCTTCAGGTACATAGTAGCTATACAGACATGCAGATGTCTGCAAGTATGAGTATACAGCAAGTATGAGTTGCAACTGGTTAGCTTAATAAATACTATGACCAAACAGCAACAACGAAATTCTTCTTATTGTTGTTGCTGATAAGAATGTTGTTATTGTTATTATTTTTATTATAAAAACAATATATTCATTCCCAGACGGTGCTGATTTAAAAGGCCTGTGGTCACAGTGGGACTGGTTAATGCAGCAGGAGTAAGGGATAGGATAACAAAGCAGGCAATGCTCTGCACTGGCCGGGCAAATCCCAGGGGGGCGCCCATTGTGAGGGGTCGGGAAAGCGGTGCACTCACTGATCTGACAGCGCTCGCCGGAGGCCTGGAACTGGGCGCAGTCACACAGACCACCTTCCTTGCACCAGCCTCCATTAAGGCAGCTACAGGACTCTGAAAGGGGAGACAGCCGGTCACAACCTGAGACATACGAGTCCGGCGGCGGTGTCCACGGCGACAAAGAGACGCTATGTCTCCGCTTCCATGAGAACCCCGCATAACTCCGGCGCCCATTTTGACGCCAGTCCCGCTCCGGCCCCAGAGGCCACAAGGTAGCTTAGGAGACGTAGTTGCCCCAGAACGTTCCAGACGCATGAACTCCATCCCCGTTGTATCCGGAACCAGAAAAATCAGAGAATCGCTACTGGGACACTTTTCACCCGTCCTAAAGAGGTCGCATCGAGGCGGGGGGTGGGGGGGGGGGGGGGCAAGGAGGAAGCATGTCTCTGGGTAAATAAAATGTCACCATTCAGTACTAATATTAAGATCTGGAAGGTTTACCTGCGGCGGCATGGTGGGCAGTGAAGTTATGCAGGATGCTTCTTGGCAAGGCGGATTCAGGAAGCACAGGATTGATGGTCTACAGTATGCAGAGAGGGTTTCCGCTATCAGATTAACAGTGAAAACACTCCTCAGCTTTCAATAAACACCTTACTGCCGGTTTATGTTGTACACGGGTAATTAAGGATGCTGATGAAGTTAAATGGACTCGGTCAGCAGTATGAGCCAAATGGATGGATGAATAGAAGGTATTAAGCAGTGGTTGATTTTTTTAATTATTTCTAGAGGAGTGCTGGAGGTACGGAGGAGAGGCAATGAAAAAAATTTTTGGGGGGCGGGAGGGACAATTGCGTAGTTCAGATTAAATTGCGTTTCTGTCTGGAACACCCTGGGGTGCTGCTAGATATATCAGGCCTCATAAATGGACATCTTACTGGACCCCCAACCCAAACCAATGCAAATATGTTCACAATTTTTATGTCACTCAGGGGGCTTTGCAATCATCCTGACCCCCCCCCCCCCTTTCAAAACCCCTGTGTGTACCCCAGATATAGCTGATTGATCTACTTTGATTTGAATGATAATTAGACAGAACAATTATTTATTTTTTTTTTTTGGGGTGGGGGGGTATATTTTCAAAGGGGATGGATTTCATCATTTTTTCCCCCATAGGGGAATGGCATCCACATGTATCCCGTGACAACTCGAGCCCTGCTAATGAATTAGCTCAAAGCACAGAATAAATTTCCGGCTGTATAGAGTCAGCCTCCCGTTATCCTTCATACACTCTTCGGTTCACACACGTCTCCCAGCCCGAAGATGGCAAACCTCGCTGAGAGCTCGTCTGCTACAGACTGGGTGGCAGATCGCTAGTGCACTGTGAGAAAGCACCTGTTAGCTACTGTACCGTTTGTGTTTCGTGCACAAAGGGGCCATTGTGGTCGCGAGGTGCGCCTTAACATTTGGGTTCCTCTGCCCCCCTTCTTTCTCTTAAGTGCACCCACCTCTCCAAGGAGATCTCGTTTCTGTCTGAGGGAGTTAAACCTTCTCCTGAAGGGAACAAATGGAAACCTGTGTTATGCAGAGTTAAGAGGGCAACCACTCCATGGCAGAATGAGGGCTGGGAAACGGCGGACTTCATGTGACAGCTACCAGCTGTCAGTTATTGAGAAAAGACCCCTTTAGACATATAGAATTAACTGCTACAAACAAAATGTAGAAACTTCAAGCCCAGTTGTCAGAAATTATAAAGACATTTATCTGTATCTGTAGGAATTCATGCCATCACTCTCAGACAGGGAAAGATGCTGCACGGGTTACCATGACAACAGGAACTTAATAACATTCCAAGTCCTAGTTGCATTTTACTTATAAAATAAAACATACTGTATATTCATTTCTTTTTTATTTGACCTTTAGGTTTTGGTCTCCTAACTACCCCTCCCGTTTCATACAATATCTCTGACTCAAATGGAGGCTGAAATGTATCGTAGTTTATGCTCATAAGTTGCATTTATGGGAAAACAAATGTGACATATTACTGCTTCCTAAATGTCATGGAAAGATCATATAAGCAGCAGCACCATTTTTAAATATTGCTGTGCTGTTGATGAGCTGTAAACAGATGGATGGATGAATGGATGGAAGGAAGGATGGATGGACTGATAAATGGATGTGATTTTTTTGCCGTTTTTTAATAATGGAGCAATTAAATTGGTATTTTTTTATAAATAATGTTACGATTTTATTTCTTTTAAAATATGCATAAATAGAACCATGTACTCTTGTTTTAACGCATAAAGACCCAGACTCATATTGTAGGGGTAAAGGAAACTGAGCCTGGCGCAAGCAACTTATCTCCGCGTTCTTCAAAACTCATAAGGATTCTCCAAAACCAGCAGAGAGACATTCAGGAAAAATGTCTAGCGCCTGCGTTAGTTTTTCCTTTGTAACGTTATGGTGATTCGATATGTCAAAACCGATCATAATATTATAGAATTACAGAATACAACTATAAACTACAGCATTCTGGCACCAGAGTAAAATTAATATTCATTTCAATGTGAACATTTCAAGTCTACATAATAATGCCCTTACCTTGATATACATGTGATAATGGAACAAGAAAAAACGTACCTTGGGAGTTTATTTTGAGGCTTTGGCGACTGGCAATTAAAACCTAATTGGCGGAGAAACGATATGCAGGTTAAATCGTTAGCAGAAATTGTCGGTTAAATATACCGTTTAATTGATGACCTACAAAAGAAATGTATGTTTAGTTTAGCAAATGATAATAAAAGGAAGTGTTTTTCCCCTAAGTAATAAAAATGCAGCCATGACAAAAAAAAAATCTATATAGCCTAGAAATTAGTTCCAGGTTGCGTTCGTTTTTCAAATCAGCGAATATTGCCCACATGCAATTTCCAAATGCCATTTAGTACACAATCGAATTGTGTACATATTTACCAAACTGACACCTGAAATGAAATCACGCTATTTATTCCTACTAGGCCTATATCACTAGGGTACTATTATTACAATAACATTACAGCGCCTTAGCCCGTTAATTACATATAATTGTGTTACAAAATATGCCTAATACGAAATAAATTACGAATATAACCAACACAGGCCTGTTATAATAAACAAAAACTATTGCACATACAAGTCGCACCTTGTAATATTGCTATTCCATTCACTACATAAACAAAAAATGTAAATAACGTTACCTAACTACGAAACGCGTATATAACAAAGCGTTTTCGCTTGGAAATTAAGTAGCCTATGATGCATGGAATAGATTACCAGAAAAGATACAACCTAAACACTTTAATAACAGTTAAAATTCTTCGTAAAAGTATGCCCATAAGTAGTTTTATATGTATGAATCGTATAACTGGTGTAATATAGTGACAGCTGAATAAATTTTGTTCAGCTCAGCAACACTGTTAACACGTTATTTGAAAACAAGTCAAATCAGATCCACAACCTACCGTGAAAAACAAGCAGATGGAAGATTACAACTATCCAAGGAAACAGTAATTTCAAATTCCACTTTATGTTCATTTCAGGGCTGCGTCCAAGTGGAAGTAAAGTATGAAATTATGAGGGCATTTTAGTGCGTTTTTTAGCCGGAGTATTTTCCGAGTCCCAGTTCCGAGGTCTGTGTCAGAAAGAGAAATCCACGCTGGGACGCCAAAGTCAGTGGAGTCTCGCAGATCTTCCATGAAATCCCCGCTTTCATTGACATAACAAGGCGACTTGACCTACACGAGAGGGCTGGATTAGTTACAGCGCCTCACATCGCGCACTCTCTGCCTATTGGAAAGCAGCGACCCACTTATCTGTCGAAATAACTGCTGAGGTATTTGGTGCGATGGTTCAAAATCTTCGCAAGTTTTAATTGTGCGTATGTGAGATGGTGCTCATTACCGAAATAGAAGGTAGGTCTAAATGAAACAGCAAAAACTATGGATTATTCCAAGGTGCCCATAAACTCCGCATTCGCAAACTCATAAACTTAAGTTTAATCCTTTTTTGTAAATATTTTGAATTCGAGAATTTGATAAATCGATTAACCTGGGGTATTATGGCTTTTCCTAGAAAATCGCGAGCGACACACATTGCGCCCCTACAAAAAATATAAACCATCTTCAATTGACAACGTTAGGCATGACGTTTTCAGCAACCAAACAGGTAAAAATAACTTGGACAGGTTAACCACTGCCCCCTTGTGACAATCACATTACATCTTCAAAAATGTATACTGCGTAAGTTTCTTAGCCAAGTGTGTAACTACAGCACAAACGAAGGGTAACCCATCCATCACCAGTGACTGCATACACAGTGCAAGGTCATGGGGAAGCTAGATGTGACTTTCATAGCAAAGTGCACAAGATGGGACAATCTGGATGAGATGCCAGACACATCAAGTTTCCTAACTACAAAAAAAAGCATCACCCCACCCCCAAAAAAAGAAACACACCAAAAACATTCAAATTCCACACACAGAGTAAGGGATTTATCACAGAAGCTGTAACAGGTGTGCTGTTCCTACTCCGCTAGTATCAAGATGTTTTTGCAGTGCCAAAACATCCACTTTCTAGAAGATTTTAACCCAAGTTAACTGACCACAGTGTTCACATAGAAACTTTCCATACAAATTCTACATTCATAGATGGGGGCGGCACATTTATGAAGGAATAGGGGCAGAAAGAGAGAATTACATTTCAATAAATAAAACTTAGAAATAAACATGCTTGAGGAAGCTAATAAAACAGGACACAGCATATTCCTTTGTCCGTTTATTGTGTGAAAATGTACAGAGTTTAACGGTAAGACTTCTGGTAGCGCGCACGGGCTCCAGGTCCACCGAACTTCTTGGACTCGCAGCGGCGAGGATCGGCCACCAGCAGGGTCCTGTCGTACTGGATCAGGATGTCCTTGATCTCTTTCTTGGAGGCCTCGTCCACATCTGCGGAAATGAAAGGTCAGTCAGCAGAGCCTTACCTAGACAAATAAATAAATAAAAACATGAGCTCAGGGGGTACTTACATTTCTGGTAGTAGGCAACCAGGGACTTTGAAATGGCCTGACGGATGGCTGGGAAGAAAAGAGGAGGCTGATGAAACTGACATGCATCTGCACAGCACTGGCATCATGCAGTTCCCAGTCCGGACAGTGAACTGCTCAGGTTTAGACCCAAGCAAACCAGGTATGTATAAATGCTGCCTGAGAAGATCAAGCGCAATCTTGAGACCCCCAGCACTGTCACTTCTCACCCTCTTCCCCTCTGGCAAACCTCTTTCCTATCTACACACACACGTCCAGATACAGACAGTTTCTTCTCCACTGCAGTACGAGTGTCAAACAGTCAAAGATGTTAACATTTCCTCACACTGCCACTATTGCATCATTCTTTACTGCTGCCATTACACTTATTCTCATATGCATCTTCGATATGCCATTCTATCTATTTTTTTACCTGCCATTATGTACATCATACTTTTAACTATACCCTATTGGTGCTGTTATACTGCTGACTATTTACATCTTTATTGCTGCTATATCTTTGTACATATTACTGCCACTCCTACTTTCATTATTTAACTGTGCACATACTAATACCGCCATTCCCACTTGTATTTATCGTCATTTAAGAGTTAGGCTGCAGGGAGACTCAAAAGTACGAATTTCATTGTATTTTAGTACATGCTGTACTTACACATGGCAATAAATCATGGATCTTCAATATCCACACACCCATTTCAGCAATTACAAACCACTGAATATCTTCCAGATGACTACAAGCCACAATATGATACATTTACAACAGCCTTGAGCCTGTTGGCATATTACCTTTAACCTGCAAGCTTATTACAGCATGCCAGAAACACAATGATCACAGAATTGACTTCAATGGTGCATATTAACAGAAATTCACCTCATTTTGAATCAATATACATTTTTTAAAATAGCGATACATGTCGAATTGGCAGACTTTGCTGAAGAGCATTTCAGGTCCATTTTCACATATTCGTGTGCTTTTCGGTTACAGAATTTTCAGTTTGGAACACCCAATGAAACAACTTATTAAATTTCTGGACACAGGTGAAACCTAAGTTCACAAGCAGATGTTCCAAATGGAAAACATTATGCTAACTGCAGCTTGAAATTAGTTACACCTAGTACTGGAGAGCTCAATGACCCTCCCACATTACTTAAAGCAGTAGTGTTAGAATATTTTAGCTTCTCAATAAACAAGCAACACTGGAGAGAGAGAGTAGTAGTAGTTAAGATTGTCTGACGGTTCTGTTATACCGAACTCAGATTGGATGTTCTTTCAGAAAAAACAACACGCCAAAACATTTTAGACGGGACCACCCGAGTGTGTGCATTTGCCAGGAAATGACCAGGCCTACAAAAAAGAACTCGTGCCAAGTTCACACTACACGATTTCAGTCCCGATTTTCTGCTTGTCGAAAGTTTTTGCCAATAACCAACAAAAGCCCCCGATCAGAGGCAAAATGCTGTTCACTTGGTGCTGGCAAATCAGCGGTTGATGACCATCAGTTCAAAGACGCGATGGGACAGAGATGCTGATGCCTCACAGAGACCTGTCAGATACCTAGCAGGCTAAATATCCGGACCTGTTGTCAACTCCAAATCCTGTAGTGGCGAAAAGCTATAGCCAATGAAATGCAAGACATGGGGTGAGGTGAAACCCAAGGGAGGAGTTTAAAAAAGGAGCAAATCGTTCAATTTGATTATAAACCGTTCTTTGTGTTCAGGGAAGAGGTATAGAGATATTCAATGACAGTTTACATTTCACACACGCTGTTAGCTGTGACTTTAAACTGAGATGGTGCAGGAAAGTCTCGGCACATGCTTTATTATTCATGACAGCACCATGCCAAATTCACACAACAGACCCTTAAAATCAGCCGGTGGGCAACTGCTCAAATAATAGCAGTACCAAATGTGAATGACAATTATTTTTGAAATGATTTTTTAACTCTCACTGCGCTATTAAAATTGTCACCTTGAAGAACAGAATTGATGACCCCCCCCCCCACTGCAGAAGCCTTTGCGTGGACCAAGCCCATCCTGACATCATCAAGAACAGACTGCTCTAAAATCACCTTACCATAGACCTGGGCCACGTGGCCACCGCCCTTGACACGCACTCTGATGTCCACGCCAGCAAAGCGCTCCTTACCCAAAAGCAGCAATGGTTCCAGTAGCTGATGGCAGAGGATGTTGAGGTGTTACAAGGGACAGATGCCTCAGAACTTAAACACCACACTGAAAACACTTATTATGCAGCTATTTGCTTGATGGCTGGCATCTGGCATCACAACACACTATAACAGCAGCACAAAATGGCACTTTGGTGTCATTTATTACTGCCCTGTGGTCATGTTATGGTCACTAATAGTGAATTGGAGTATAGTGATTTAACAAGTGAGAATAATTCAAATTTTACACAATTATCTTTGGTGACGCATCAAAGAAAACACCAATCGATACAGTACGATAAATTGAATTTGTGGAAAATTTAAGATCAAGCACAGAAACCATATGACTAAACCATTATAGGCAACTCTCAAAGGTCAGCTCAGTCAATTCGACAGACATGGAAGCCGACAATGGAAACAGAACATGAAGTTATCTGTGCTTCAGAAATCTCTGTAATTCTGTGGACCAATGGTCATTAAAAAAATCTCTTTGTGATTCAAAAATGGCTTTTCCTGAAATTGTAGACCCTTACAAACCAGTTTACCTTACCTTATACTGGAGAGTGCTTGGCTCAACCATCTCCAAAGGCCTTCCGTTCACCTTAATGAGGCCATTGCCCCGCTTGCAATGAGCAACAGCCGTAGCCGTTTTCTGCAACAAGCAAGACCTTATTACTAACAGTCTCCAAAAACAGCAGCAGCTTAAAGGCAATTTTACACACGGTTATGCAGCCACTGGCTATAGCGGTACTGAAAACTTGTACGATTTGAGGCGTTCTCTCTAAAAATGGACTGTCTGCAGCAAGGCCCGTGTAAGCGGACAACCCCGGAGTAACGTCCTACAGGATACCCTAAATACAAGCTAACCAATTTTACAGACCATCCAAAAATTCAAAACCTTTTAAATATCTTAAAATTTTACAATAATGTTAACTTCAAACGATAATAATCTGTGCTACCCCCATGCGCAGCAGGAACTAGGCCGCAAGCCTCCACGCGTTGCGGGAATACGGGAAAATCTTTTAAATTAAGTTGTAGCCGGCTTAACTATATTTCAAAACGTGTGAGAAGAGGCGTAATATCGCACATTGAACAAGACATACACAGTAAAATTGCATAATTTGAATCCAATGTGATTATACACGGCTAACTAAACACATTGCTAAACACGTGAAATAAATGAACTACTTGTACTCACTTTACGTCCAAAGACCTGGACGGATTGCAACGGACCTTTAGCCGGCATGTTTCTAAAATGTAAAAAAAAATAAAAATTATTTTTTAGAACAAAACAATATGCATAAAAACACGAAATTCTCAAAGAGCATCCACGAAATCATACCAAATCCTGTCTATGTGCTGTAGGAAAAGACAGAAGGGGTTTCAAACCCCGGCAATCAGGGGCCTGTTTACGACAGTTTGATACCGCTATACGGCACAAGCCATTTGCTATTTTACAGTATTCCGTATTGTTGTTGGAAGTGGTGCGTGTTTGGAGGTGGGCTGCATTTTTCTTAAAAAAATTTTCTTACTGAAAATTTCGAATTTAAGGACAATACTAGAATTAAAAATAAATTGACATCACCCTCAATGATGATATATGTTGCTTATTATTTTACCTGCAGCATACCACCTTTCCCATAAAGCATTTTTACAAAGCGGTGGCGTCTTTACTGTTAGTGATGTGACATTTACGAACGATCCGATTTTCTTGAACGGGTTCTTTGAAAGAAGGGAACCGCGTCGTAATTGAGAGCCGTGAAAAGTGAGAACCAGCCAGTCACGAGAGGTTTTCAGATAGTTGTTCATCTATCTGATTTGCACTGAAGCTGTTTCGCAAAAGTTCATTATACTTGTTTTCTAATATAAGTGTTTCATGAATTGATTTCCTACAGAGGGTAAATTAAAAGTAGTAGCCTAGTCGTTATCGTAGTGATAATTTGGCAGATAAACCTGGTGAGCCGTTACTTCTAATTCATTATTCCCATCACTAATTAGTTTGAATTTTAAACTTTAGCGAACTGAACAGTAACTACCTGTAGGGGGAGTCCAACACCTCTCGCACGCGCTAGCTCCGTTTGCTTACCGCCATACTTCTGCTTGCCTCCCTTATTGAAACATTAATCACTTTCCTGACAGACTCTCTCACTATGGAAGAATTTAATCGAGCACATAAGAACGGTCATGGACGTCAGCCGTGAGCCTTTAGAGAGCAATGGAAATCCACAGAGCCAGAAGCAGTGCCTTGCTGAGCTGTAGGCTGAACACATTTATACAGATTTACATTTATAATAGGTTTCACTGGGGGTGGCATGGTGGTACCGTTATTAGTGCTGTTGCCTCATACCTCTGGGACTAAGGTTCGAGTCTCCACCCTAACTTTGTGTGTATGCAGTTTGCATGTTCTACCCACGTCATCATCTTCCCTCACAGCCCCAAAATGTGATAAGGTTTGTTGGAGTTGTTAGATAGATTCCCCATAGGTGTAGATATGAATGTGCCCTATAATAGCTTATTCCCTGCCTTGCCCTTGTCATTTCTGGGGCAGGCTCCAGAACACTGTGAAATTGCATAAAGTCAAGCACATACAGAAATGGATGGATAGCCTTCAACTTGGGGGTTGGCAACCCCTCAGTGATGAACCAGCAGATGTATTGTGGAGGGTTTAAATGCTCTTTCACAGCACATAGATTATTACACCAGTTGAGTGATTTTTGACGAAATGAGGATGGTACATGATGCCAGATTTTATTTTGATTTGTTCACGTTTCCTACAGTGTGGGGTATTACTCATTAGCATAGCAATTTTTCTGCAACGTAACAGTGCATCTCCCAAATCCCTGCACGTGCAGTCAAGTAACATCTGCCCCTGATGGAATGTAAGCAATCATAAAATATTCAGAAGGCCTGTTACAATCATAATAATCCATGGCCATTTTCAGGGGCCAGACTAAGTAAAGGTAGATGTTTATTTAAACCAGGAGTGGAATATGGTGGGTAATTCTGGTTTGGACTCTGTCGTGGTTGCGGCATTGATCTGCCGTTATTTTTAAAAAATGTAATCTTCTCTGGGTCTCAAAATCACATCCTGCCTCATGTCCGCTTGCAGTCGGAGAGAAACATACGCATTCACCGCTTGTGTAAACGGCTGTAAATCAAGCAGTCTGGCCCATTTAATTCCTTTCCACTTCCAGGTATCCATTCCGTCTCTGGTAAGTGGTACAATGCTGCCTCACGGTGAGCGATGGAGGGAGATGAGAGTGAGGATCGCTTAGGAATGAATGTGTCTGATCAGCAGTATCTTCAAACAGTCTGCAGGATACTGACATTGTGGAAAAGAATGAGTAAAGCTAAGGCGGCAATAACTGTTGGCCTTTGGTCTGACTGAAAAAGTCTGCAGTCTGGAGAATGTCTGTCTTAATGTTGTATGAAGCAGAGGTTTTATTACTGATTAGCTAACTATACACCTGGATGTGCCGTCATGCATAATGGGCCTTCCACCAAAAGCAGCCTGCTGTAGTGCCAGCCCAGCAATGACCTCACCCAGTGTGTATAACAGCTCACTGGAGAACCTCCAACGAGGACGGTTACTCTAATTGGATCTAATAAAATAAACAACCAGAAAGCATTATACAGCTAACAACTGAACAATTATGATAAGAATCGAATATTTCCATAGAAACATGTAGTACACAAAGCATAATAAACCGCATTCATACCAAAATAACAGAAATGCAAAACTTAAATTGTAAGCAACGTCTAATTTTTATCAAACCAAAATAAACACGAGAATTTGGCACCCTTAAAAGGGCATTTGAATAACTCTATTTCGTGCAATACCTGTCTATGTGTCTGTTGTGGGTTGACAGGCCCTAAGCTTATTACTAGTGATGTTTGGGATGTTGCCTTCAGGGTGAGAGACTTTTGAACTGCCCACAAGCTGTCCCCCTCAGCTCACCTTTTGTAAAGAGAAGCAGTGTACGTCAGGCATCTCCATAAGAAAGGCTATAAAATATTTAGTTTTCAAATTACTCAACTCAATAAATATAATGCTCTCATTTGCAAGATGGAATGTTCAAACAAATTTTTGAAATACACAGAAGTGTTTTTCCTAAATTCTTTCGAAGGGCCGCCGCCAGTAAGAAAAGACCAATAAAAAACCAAGAAATAAAGTGAAATCCATTGGATTGTTCCGCCGCTTTGAAGGTAAAGCCCCTTTCCAATACCCGAGTTCTTGCATATCATCTGGCCTGAAGGTAAGCCCAGCTGTTTGCTCTGGAGACCTATCTGATGGTTGGTATTTTCAGATCGCACCCTCTATAGGCAGTTTTGGATGATGACACCCTATTCTCATCTGGACACATCATACCCCCTTTCCAACATCTGTTTTGAGAGTACGAGCAGCTGGGCTGAAAACATACGAAACATTTTTGTTAAGAAAAATATAGAATATTGTTTAAAATCAGGTCTTACAATGTCAAAGATAAAAATGGAAGACAGACAATTGTAATTTGTTTCTTTTTTATGCACTTCCTGTTCATAATTGTGTCTTCCTGTCATGTTGTGTTAGGTCACAAGGTGATCTTTCCCCTCTGCAGCTGGACAGTGAGACGACACTTTAAGGAAACTGGGGAAGTGAATATAAACAGTTTGCTGCATATCCATTTGTCCACTGCACACGGGTCACACGGGGAGGAGGGGGGCGGAGAGCTGTGAAGAACGAGTCCTGTGTGCCTGTCCTCATTCCCATGATTCATTCCGGTGCTGTGGATGCCTCAGTGGAGGACACTGTCTGGGAATACAGAAGAAGGAAGTAGCTCCATCTTTCCCATCTGCCTCTCCATTCCTCAGCCGCATAGACATGACCAGTCATTATTAACGAGGCAGAGAGTCAGATGCTGCTAACGTCAGGCTCGAGAGCTGGGCCTGCTTCTTGGTGCTCTTAATATCCGTGGTGTTAATTATTAGAAGTGTTACTCGGCCCGGGGACTTTTTTTGACAGCAGGTCTTCAAGAAGATTGGACATGGCGGTTGTGAGCATGCAATATATCGGACCGAGACAAATACGGAAAGTATATGAACGATGCTGCTATTGGATAGAGAAGCACAGTGCCTGCTGTTCGCCTTGGGGGATTACAGAGACATGGCCATTCTGGGCAAGGTAAAGACCCATCATACCTTGGGAATCTGTATACAGTGGTATGACTCATCTGAATATATTCAGTGCCGACCTGTTCCTGACGTTTCCAGCGAGGGAACTGTGTTTACAGTAGCCGACAGGCACCTGGCTTCTATTATTGTCAGGGAGATGTCCCTCTTTTGCCCCCCCCCATCCTGAGTGCTGTTTTCACTCGCCCCCACTCCTCTTTAGGCCGGCTGTGACCTCTGGTTGGTTCCAGACCCACCCCCCCACCCCCCAAACCTGGTACCCGCCGTCTCCTGCTCCTCTCCTTCATCGGTATTGATTGATTCGCAGCCAGAGTTCTTTATATAGACTCCCTATTATAGACCTTAAGGCAGAGACCATGTGTCTTATTCATTCCTTATTTATTTTTCATGCCACGGGCCCCGCTGTCTTACCCGAGCAAGCAGCCCCATCAGCTGGTCAGTTTGTAGTGCTTACAGAGTAAAGGGGGGATTCGTGTCAATCAGTAAGTGACCAGCACATAGGGGGTGTGGGTGTAGACAGTCACAGCCAAGGTCGGACCTATACACAGGCCAACCTGGGCTGTAACACAGGGCCCTCAGTTGTATGGGCCCCCAGTTTTTTTTCATGGTTATTATAGCAGCATTCTATGCTGTAGATGGGCCCCCAACAATGGCTTTAGCCCAGGGGCCACCATTACCCCTAAATTCAGCCCTAGTCATAGCAACAAACACGCAGAGATCTAATGCTTTCGCCACCGTCTGGTTATCCATACCCTCTCAAGGTCCCTACATTGTCTACATTCAAGTCAGGTAACAGAATCAAAATTTGTAAAAAAAAAAAAAAAAAAAAAAAAAAAAGAATGAATGAATGGATGAACAAATTTATAAATGAATGATTGGATGAATGAATGAATGAATGAATGAATGGAATATATGCACATGTCCATCCCAGTGAATGACAGGAGCTCACCATCATATGATGGAAGTCCAACCTTGCCTTGCTAGTGCATTTTCAACTTTGAAGTGACAGATTTAGAAAATTTGGATGGCTTTATGTTAACACCATCCATTTTACCATACTAGGTATTGCAGCAGAGCACTCTGGCTGGTAACTGTCTTCCCTCCGTGCCCCAGGTCTACTAAGGCATGGGGGCGGGGTGTGGATTGTGAGGGATACAATAATGTGGTTGCCATGGGAATGAGGAAGCACACCTTGGGGGCTGATTCCTGACAAGAAAAAAAGTCGAATCTTCCAAAGGACTTGAGCATAGTGCTAATTTGTAAAAGAAATTATCTGTGATAAAAAGTGTCACCTTTTAAATTCTCATGTCTAAGACCAGCAACCTGCCATATTTGGCTCTGAGAGAAGTTCACTTAAATTTATCACGATCACACATCTAACTGCTGCAGCAGAAAGAGGCTCGGCTTTAATCATCCTGGAAAATAAATACCTGTGTCTCGTTTTCAGAATTATGACTTGCTCTGATGATGTAAATTTGCACTAATTACAGACATTCACATGCCTACACTCATAATAAAAGGAGAATGCTGGAAATGACTGGACAAGCCACTGGGGAGGTCGCCGAGTGCTATAGTGACTGTAGTTAAGGTTCTGGGCCGTGAGCAGGACCTCATGACGCAGGGATGGGAGGAAAGGACAGGACTGGACCTGGGTATGGGATTGAGAGAGGGTCTAAGACAATAGTGAGGAGGAACTAAAGCAGGTACCGGGCAGGTTTAATGATGTGGCCAGAGAAAGTACAACTTTGATGTAATTATCGGTAATCACTGGTGCATCACGTGACTTCACTTCACTATAGGGGGAACCACACACTCCATCTTACATAATGAAAAAAGGAAAACACATTTCATTCCTGAATATTTGCTTTTTTTAGGTATAACAGCACTCACTAGATGCCAACCTGGAGATGCTTGGAGTTCTCTGCGTGGCCTGTGGGACATTCTTATTGGACGATAATACAGGGAAGAGGCGGGTAACCTCTACCATGGTGTGGTAAAGGATTCTGGGAAACAGCTTAACCATCTAACATGGCAGGCACAGCTGCCACACTACATGGACCAATGAGTGTGTCCACTTTAACCATTGAGAGGTAATATGCAATGAGTGTGTGTGTGTGTGTGTGTGTGTGTGTGTGTGTGGGGGGGGGGGGGTTTGCATAGATCACATTTGGGGACCAAAATGTCTGTGGACATTTTTCAGGTTGCCATGTGGATAACCTCAGTTTTATAAAAATTTGTGTATGCAACCAAAAAAGTAAAAATGCCAAAAGTCTGTTTTTTTGTTTACTTGCTTATGGTTAGGATTAGGGATGAGTAAGGTTAAGGGTGTCATAGTCAGCATTAGCATTTTTCCCATAGCAATGGATGAGCGGTCCCCACAAAAATATGATTACAGATCTGTGTGTGTGTGTGTATTATGTTTATATTACATTGCGTGGACCAAATGTTCCCTACAATGTAATAAAAACCTGCTACTTTGACATTGTGGGGACCATTTTTCAGGTTCCCAGAAAGACCTGTGAATGCAATCAAAAAACTAAAAATGCATGACATGGATATGGGACTGGGTAGGGGTTAAGCTCGTTATGTTAGGGTTAGAATTTTCCCTTTAGAAATGAATGGAGAGTCCCCACAAAGATATAATTGTACACCTGTGTTGTGTGTGTGTGTGTGTGTGTGTGTGTGTGTGTGTATGTGTGAGGCAGAGCCTGAGTGTGTGAGATGAGGTCATGCAATAAACCTCCAGACCTGCGTGGCTGCCATCTTTCAGAGTGTTTCATCTCCCTGTCCCCATGACAGCTTGGGGTCCTAGACAGGAGGCTCTCTTCTGCTTTATGTCATTGTCGTCTGTTGTGTTTAGATCCAGAATTTGTTATATTTTCAGTTCGTAGCTTGAAAACAAAAATATCCTGTACATAGAAAAGCTATTCCAGTATGACTGATGGGCAAATTCGCGGAACGGCATGATATAAAGACACCATAAGTAAGGGAATATCCCAGTAAGCTAAACAAAGTCTGACAGAATGAGACAGAGCCTCCCTGTTTCTTATCCTTAACTCGTAATCCCGGTGCTGGTTAATATTAGCAGACAGGCAATTTGGTCTGTCAACAGGGCTTCTGCTGGATGCAGGTCTCATAGCCGAATCCACAAAGGCCAACATCACAGTGCTCAAAGGGCTGATGGGAATGATGCTGGGCTCCCATCTAACAGAAAGAAGGTCGACACAGGCAGAGGTGGGCGGGGCTTTGTCAGTTCTGACATCAGTGGGAAGCCCCACTATCTGATTGGCCGGAGAATAGTGGCCACGTTCAGAAGACATCTGCTGTATAAACGACAGAGATTCGTGTTCCTCAAATGCTTTGAAATCGTATTCCAGGAACTAGAATAACACAGATAATGCCACAATCCATTATAATCCTTGTAATGTAAAAAACTTTTTACGGCAACAACCAGTATCGTTATTTTTAATTTATTTGCCAGAGATCAAGTCCCTTATAGGGTATCCGGTTGTGATATAAACCAGAATATGCAGTAGGTGAAATTGATCTACAAGATATAAATATGATGACTTCTCCTGCAGTTTAATTAAGGTGTCTCTGTGCTGGTCTGAGATCACATTAAGTATAAAATCCATGCAGGAAAAGCAGAGGAAACCCATCCATACAAGGACGTGGGTTCATGCTCTGTAGGCTGCTACCTGTCCCTGAGCCAAAGAGTCTGCATAGTGCATAAAACCATTTAAATGAAGCTAGCAGCTGCATTGTGAAGAGGGGGTGATGGGCAATGCAGGAATGATACAGGCCAAGGTGGGGTCCCACGAAAAGGTCAAGGTGGATTGGGGCAAGGCGGCTGCTGGCAGCAACGGTGGGTCATTGAGGTCCCAGGGTCCTCTCAATTAGGGTAAGAAATACCCAGTCTTAATTTTCTTCATTAAATTAGCATTTAGGGGAAATATTTGTAGAAATTCAAGTATTAGTTTAACCCATTCTTATTGCTGATATGTTAAATTAGGAACAAGACCAAATCAATTCACACAAGTCTCATTCGATTTAACCCACATGGCAAGATAATTAACATTCATCTGTATTAGCCACTCACCCAGTACAGGGTCACAGTCAGCCTGGAGCCTGGGAATCACGGGGCACGAGGGAGGGAACATCATTAAAAGGAATAATTAAATACAGCACAGTGATCTATAACATCCTATTATTAATGTATGTTGGTCAGAATTAGGCCATCAGCTTTATATTAGTAAACTATGCTGTGTTCATGCCTCTTCCTTACTCAGCTTCCGATGCGTTACATATCCTCATTCCATTAATTTCAATAAAGACTTTTGAGAAAATTTATATCGAGGCAATGAGTGAACTACAGGACTTTTCAGAGCTGTCAAGACATGTAAGATGTGTGTTCAAGGCATAAGTTTGGGTCGTGCATCAGGAGAATTGAGGTCTCTACCCATTTAAGGGGGTCCGGGGGAGGGGGGGAGTTGCACTGGCTGGTTTTTCCCATTCCGCCATAATTTACGCCAATGTATGTGTCCATTAAACACAAATGGGTTATGTAGCTGTTATCTTTTCAAATTCACATCCCAGGAGAGCTCCGCCAATGGACCTCTTAGCTAAATTTCCTTTGAGCAAGAACTCAAAGGCTGTTTCCCAGTCGTGACACCGAGAGGGAGGTGAAATACGAATGCACTCACGGTGACACCTGATCCCGGCACTGGACTCTGCCTTTAAATGGTGCGCAGCAGCGGCAGTCCTCTCTGCTGCATCCATCGGCCATTTGAAGTGTGTGTGGCCCCCGCTATTATTTCTTTGCCGATATCTGAGGAATGTTCTGTGCTCTCTGTGGATGTACATGCATGTCTTGACTATTTTTAGCCCTGTCCTGCTGGCTGTTGTGCTCCGGCGATGTCACATCTTGATACCAAATAAATTATCATACTCTTAGCTGAGATTATTTTTTTTTTGCTTAAAAATTGTAGAATATTTTCCAATTATGTTTTTTATGATTCATATACCAGTTGCCAAACAGAACAAAGACTTCTCAAAAGCCTTCTGAAGCCTGAAGTGAGTCCAACGAAAAGGAAACGCAGAACAACATCCAGTGAGCCAAAATGGATCACGATGGAATGCGTGAGGAGTGTCAGATGCGAGTCAAGGCACTTATTATCTCATGAAACCTGTCTGCTGCTTGTCGGTGATATTTATTTCCGACAAGAATTACTCATAGAAATGTCATCTTGTCATTACATCAAACCTGCAAAAAATGCTCTTCCATATCATCTTTGTTGGTTTACAGTAAACAGATACAGATTTCTAAAAAAGGAAAGATTAAAATAAGTACAATGAAACAGGCCGTGATCCCCCTCCCACCCCACTTCCCCCCACTATTTTACATCACATGTAAACTACAAACAGAGCATTCATCAGCATCAAAATACACACCGATTCCTAAATTATGTTTTATTTTTACTTTTAGTTTTTTGAGATGATTCCTGAAGTGATCCGGGGTTAAAGTCTTGCATAGGGGCTGTCATTACATTAGTGATAGTTATTGAATTGTTGGCTGCTACAGGGGCCCAAAGATGAAATCTCTGTGTCAGCTCTGGGATCTGACCCAACAATCTCCTGATCACAGGCACAGCACCCTAACCTGCTGAGTCATTTTGAAACTGACCTTTTCTGTCGCTCTTTCACAAACGTATTGCACAAGCCAATATAATGTTCCGGCACTGTTGTTGTTGCTCTGTCTCTTCCCCATTTAGACTATGTGTGTGTGAACGGTTAGGAGGCCATGCGGATGGTGATAAAAGCCATCGACAAGTTGTTTGGGGGTCCTTCACCCGTGACCCCCATTATCCCACTGAAATAAATGAATGATGTGATGGTATGGGATGCGAGTGATGTTTGGAGAAGCATTACCAACAGCTTGTCTGTAATGTGATCAACCTCTAATGCATAATAATATTACTATGTGTTTGCCTTAAAGCTAATGCTTAGGTTTCTATGACTTTGAATATTTAGCAGGTTATAATATTTGCAATGGGATTCATTGTGTTACAGGCTTATAATGAATCTGATACATGTGCACCATGAGTAAGGAACAGAAGCCTTTTTTGATTGTTTAAAATGCCCTTATTTTGTTCTGTACTTGTATGTATGAATAATGTAAGTCTAACATATTTTATTGATAGCTATCCACACCATGTTCCATAGGGCAGCAGATGGCGTATACAATGAAGGGTGTGGGTTCATAACCCGAAGGAATCTGCCCCATGTACCAGGAAGGGCCTTTTTCTCATGTACTTTATCCAGGCACTTAGTATAAATCGGTGTGATATAGCATCTAAGCTGGGAATGGCAAGTTACACCAACCATATTCAAAATTCAAAAGTCAAAATCCTTTTTTTTCATAATAAAAGCATAATAGTACAGGTTATGTGAAGCTTCTGGTGTCATTATTTCATTGTATGAATGTGGTAATGCCCTTCTGTATTTTATTACACATGTTAATGCCGTGCAGACATTTTGGCTTATAAATGAGAAATACTGTAAAGAGTGATGAGGTGAAATGCAAGGCTTGAACTCTTGAACTCGGAGACATGGAGGAGGTATGTGAACAGTTGCCGTAATTATGACTGACCCATAGAGCAAATCCAGGTTTTAATATCAACCCATTAGGAAAGAGACATTGACCACATGGGGTAATACTGGACCGGAGCCACCCCTGAACTGGCAGACAGGACTTTGGCACAAAGCAGAGTGCAAAATAAACCCCCCCCCCCAGAGAGATTTTTCCGATGAGATGGTGAAAGTAGGTGTGGCATCGGTGAAAAGGGAACATGGGCACTTGTGGAGGAGATGATGAATTGATGTGGGAAGTCATGCTTCAACGGCAAAGAGTGACTATCAAGGGGAACCACTTGAAAGACTTGAAACTTTTTTTAATACGTTACACACAATAAAATAATTCGATGATGTCATTCGCTAATGATTCAAATGTTTAGAAGTGTGGGGTGAAACTAAAGGAAAAAAGAAAACCCTACACTTTCAGCAACAGTTCACATTACAGTATTAGGTATTCAAAGTATTCCACCATATGTATCTGCCCCCCCCACACACACACACACAATTTTCACGATACTCAGTACAGCACTGCACAGAAGCAGAGTGACCCATTTGAATGCGTGAGTCTCGCCATTTTAAAGCAAAGCAATCGAATGCTGGCAAATAAGATGCCTCTCATGGGTGTCCACCAATAAAAAGTGTTTTGTCCCAGCAATTGGATGTGGGAGATACCAGAGAGACTGTAAGTAGGGATTTGAGTGGCACTCGACGTGTTTTGCGGAGCCGATAGCCAGGCGATGTGAAGATAGTAAACACACTCAGAGCCTTCTGTGAAGTCCCTTCTCACCCATGGAGTGGATTTTGCACCCTCACCTGAGTGGTCCTTTTCTTCCTGGTCTGCACTTTTAAAGTAGCCAATTTTAGCTTTTAGTTCAGACCTATTACAAGTGGATGTGCAGCTCTAGATTTGTCCTATTATTAGCCCATTTTTCTTTCAAACAAGGTCACTCCAGCAGGCTATTTCATAAAGCTATTACTTCTCATTTTTCCTGCTCTAATAATGTCTTCCAGCAAGCCGAGTAACATGATGCCTGCAGAAAAGAAGAAGATGGAGAGGAGCGGACCTGAGCAATGGTTACATTTTGGCACACTTCAGTCCATTTTGAGTGTAGCACAAATATCAGAGGAACCCAGTATTAACATAAGACTTTGTGGTTTCTTCAAGGTTTGATTGCCGGAAATGCTAATATTTATGTGCACTTTGCAGGTGCAATGACTTGCTGTCAGCACTGAGACATTTGGCACTCTGCTTGACCATCCCAGTCCATATTCTCTCGCTGGAGCTATACCTTGACTGCTTAGGGAGTTGTCACATAGAGGCTGTAAGGCTTCAAAGCTGAAGGCACTGGACTAGCTGGCTGGTTCAACTGTCCACTGGAGTGGCTGGTGGTCCAGACCCAGAGGGGCTATAACGTCAGAGTAAAGTCACACGTGGCAGAAAGCGGAAGAGGAGACACCAGACAATTCATCACTTGGTTGATGAAGCTCCTAGGAATGAAGAAAGCAAAACAGCAGGAACAGCTGAGACGGCACAGGCCAAAACCAGTATACAGATGGCTGACCATTCACCCTATGCTGTGACAGCGAGTGTCTCTCTCTCGCAGGCTCTTTATTTATGGGGTAAAGTCATAATTCATCAAGTTCTCATGTCTTTGTCGGTTTTCTTAATTGTGCCACAGGTTATTAAAACTGGTGTCAGTATAAAATAATACTTTATTAACCCCAGGGGGGGCCTTTTTTCAAAATGTCAATACAAGTAAAATGTCAAGATGAGTAATCATGTGGCAAGAATAATGTTATTTTTCTGGGATGCCTTTACCTCAAGAAAATCCAGTATGAGCAAAGAAAAAGTATGTAGATTTATAAGGGTGACAGAAGCCAAGTCATCAGACCAGTGTCCAATATTTTTAGAGTCGTTTTTCCCTGGTGACAGGAATCAAACTATGTTATGCTATATGTTGCCAATAACTGCAGCCAATGTGCATGCTAGCACAATGTAACAACTTGTGGTTTTGACAATTTACCCAAACCCTCCGCATGACATTGACAGGTGAGATGACCTACAAAAGTCAAGTGAAGCCATGTCTATCCAAACTATGCGTTTAATGAATGAATGATTCACTGAGATACAATAAAAACTCACAGCTCCTTGTAGGGCATGGTCTGTCAGATCTGCTGCTACAGAGAACGTGTCAAAGCACACCTAACAGCCACATTTAGTGTAGTGGATTAAGAGCTAACTTAATCTAAGTATCTTTTTTTTGTCCATTGATAAGATCAAAGCATGTGGCATGACAGAAATGCATTCTGGGTATTCGGTGTGTCAGGCATGGGGGTGGTACGGTGATTGACAGCAGGCAGATGGTTTAGCTCAGAAGGTGCTTGTTAGTAATGCTAGTTTGCTCATCTCACATCGCCCGTGATTAACTGTTCCGGTATCTCCACTTGCAAACACCAGTCTGCTTCATAGCAGAAACAACAAGAGTAAATATCTGGCAGTTCCCTTGTGTCTTCAATAGGTCTGTAAGCACCGTAACCAATCCATCAAGGCAGATTAGAGCTTCAAACAAAATATAGAGAAGGTGGACACCTATGAAGTTTGAAGTGCCGCAGTACAATTACTCATGGAAGCCAGGACAGAAACAAAGGAAATCATTTGCCTGTTGCTGTACCGTTCATTTTGTGTAAAGGAATTCACGATTTCACAATCGCAATACACCTCTGCAGCTGATTTTGTAGCCACACTTAAGATCTCTGTGTTGTTCCCTTTGCTTCCCCTCAACATACTTTGCTTCACAAATCATTTCAGGGGAACAATTTCTCTGGAAAGACTCAATTAAAATGCCAATTGCCAATTAACCCAGAGAAACAACAGTGGTGAATAACCTACATTGGACAAAACGTGGAATACAAAAGATGAATGGGAAAGGCAAGGGGAGGCAATTTTGATTAAGTGTCCCTTTCAAGTCCTGTGAATAGGGGCTTGGACTTGTCTGTTGCAAGCACTGTAGCTGATGTGATTCAAGAGGGCCAGTTTCTCGTAAGTCACATGACTATGGTTCTGGAAGGCCTGGCACTGGGAGAGTCAGCACTGAGTACGCACCTGACATGTAGTCAGCAACAGGCTAAGAATCTAGGTCAGAGGCCACAAACTGCCAGTCCACGGGCCAGAACCGACCATCAAGAGAGTTCTATATGGCCCATTACATGTTTTTAGTTCATAAATCCGGCTCAGATTGATCTGGTGTTTTCCACTTTGTGATTATTCATTTTCGTGATGTGCATAGACATGAATTTATTTTATAGATTAACAGAATACATATACATTTTCCTCTCTCTCATTTCCTTTTTCAACTGATAAAAAATAGCTCAAGTGACCCCCTTAGAAGAAGATCTCCAAAAAGTGACCCCCATGTAATTTGAGATCTAGGTACACCAACTTTGATTTGTATCCTTTGATTATTCTTGCATGCTTATATGTCTGTAATGACTCAGTTGTGAATGACTATGGATTTCTGAATTAGACTTAGAATAGGTATTCCATGTGTTTGTTGACATTTAATAGATATGTACTGTAAGGTATTTTGAATAAGAGAGTTACCAAATGCATGTATGTTTTTGACATGTTAATTTTAGTATGTTACCCTTGTGAACCAAAACATTCCCATATGATGAATGTGATTGACAGTATTCAGAAACTCTTTGATGACTCTGTGATTACAGCAGGCTTGCTCATTAACAAGCTCCATTCTTAAAAACCAAGTTTCCTTCTGCAAACAAACCACTTCTAAATCATAACCTGGTTTTTAAGCACATGACAATACACACCTCCCTCAGGAAGCTGAGGACGTCTACTATTAATTGTTACTGTAACGCTTTGAACTTATTCTATCTATCTATCTATCTATCTATCTATCTATCTATCTATCTATCTATCTATCTATCTATCTATCTATCTATCTATCTACAGTATGCTACCTATAAATGTAATCATGCGAGCTGAGTTTTGTGTTCTGTAGCTTGCATTACATATAATACTAATGGCTGCAGAGCAAACATCTATTTTATTAAAGTACGAAATTTCAAATGGGGGGGCTCTATTTTCATGTGAGGGTTCCTGGTTTAAAAAAAGGTTCTAAAACCATGCAGTAGATGTAGGAATAAGGTGATACTTATAAATAATAATAAATAAGAAATTTGTTGATTTATATACATAGAAAAAGTTTTTTAATCTCAATTCCGTTAAATTAAAATGCGATATTTTAGAATATCAAAAAACCATGCCTGTTATTGACCGGTCAGCGAAGTCGGTCACATGACATCTCTGCTTGTTGTTATAGTGATGACGTAATACTGCAGGGCCTGGAATGGAGCGTCATCATCTCGCGAGTTTTCAGTACGCTATCCAGACGCTCACCGATTCTGTACCCCCCCCCCCCTTGTTTCCACGCCCAGTGATCTGTGGGATAGTGGCAGTATAAAGTATATCCTCCCTCAGAAAGAGATAAGGAGCTAAGGCAAGAGAGGGATGAAGATGGCGGACGCTAAGCAGAAGAGGAACGAGCAGCTGAAGCGGTGGCTGGGCTCGGAGACGGACCTCGAGCCGCCTATACTAAAGAAGAAGAAGACGAAGGTGAAGTTCGACGACGGCGCCGTCTTCCTGGCCGCCTGCTCGAGCGGCGATACCGAAGAGGTGCTGCGATTGCTAGAGCGGGGTGCAGACATCAACTACGCCAATGTGGATGGACTCACTGCCCTCCACCAGGTCAGTATGCCCTGCCGCCCACTCACCAGCCAGCCGTGACCGCTCGCTCGGGTGCCGCGAGCCCTCGGCGCCTGGACACGGGGCCGAGCGCGCGATCTAAAGGACGCGCGACGGCGCGCTGTCTGTCTCTCGCGTCGGAGCCTTCTCTTTTATTCAGTTTGTCGTTTTTTCCCCACAAAGAGGACACTGGCGTAACCTCAGTTACTCGGCATTCCCTGGCCAGCGTAACTGAAAGTGTCAAACGGTCAGGTCTGGGACGAAGCGAGCTTGGGCGGCGGTGTCTCTGTTGAGGCTGGCCGACCGGCCGGCCTCCTCCTTCTCCTCATCCTCCTCCTCCTCCATACAAACACGTACTGTGTGTAAACAGTGTACTGGTGTGTAAAAGTGGGCATCCGCATGTGTGTAAACATTAAACGTAACTGTCCGTCCATCACTACAGCAGAGACCTGGCCGTCGCGGTGTGTAAATAGGACGCGGACAGTGCCAACACACCAGTCCTTTAAATTAACAGCGTTTATTTTTTTTAATATCACGATTTGCGTTAATCATGGTGGTTCTCCGGTGGTTGACCTGCGTCTAATCGTCTGTGTCTGTCTGACTGACTGAGACCGACTGAGACCATCTGAGACGTAATTGGCCGGTGTTTTTGCTCTGTTGTGTTGTATAGCTGATGCTGGGGTCTACCTTGTGTATAAAACGCAGGGAGGCATGATCGTTGTGTTGCTGGATTGCTAAATCTTATGTACGGGGACGGTGTATTATTGGTATGGGTATTTTTTGGCGTTACGGCTGTGTCGCAGTGGCTCGGGAGGAGATGGGATGCGATGGGGCGCCCCCTGAGTGTTTGTAAATATGCCATCGGACAGCCGGGGGCGCGGTCGCTGGTGGGGGGGTTGGGTCATCTGAGAACTTCTGGGATAAAAGTTTGATCCAGGAAGTTATACCTGGTGTGTGTATGTGAGATTTAAGAATAGGACTTATTGTAAATGAAGATATTGCTCCATCTCCATCCAAAAAAAAGTGCAGTCATTTAAAGAAGCAAATAAAAGTCAAATTTCTTTAGTGGTTCATGATATTGGCCAGGGCTCTTCAAATCTGGACCTCGATTCCAAATCCAAGCCTTGTTTTCAGTTCTCCCAGGTAGTTAGTTTAATAATTACTGATTCTGATTCACACCTGGCACAGCAGTGCTCGGACCTTGAAAACCGTGATTTGAATAACCCTGGTATAGGAAATGAGTAGCTCAGCTACTTGCGATTCCCGAATGTTCAAATCCCTTGGAAAACAGAGTAATACCATTACTGGGACCTTGAGCAAGACATTTAACATCAACTGCCCTAGGTCTGGATGCTGGCTGACCCCGTGCTCTTACCCCAAGGTTTGTTGTGACTTTATGTGTATATGTATGTGTTATCTATGTGTTTGGGTGTGTGTGTTCATGTCTCACTGTTCTGTATGCTTGATGATTTCATAATAGGTAAATTGTGTTTAAGGGCTTCTCCAGGATGTGGTGTCACAGCTGATGTAAGTCTCCTTTTAGACATTTGGCTCTAACAATACAACAAAGACAAAAACAAAAAGAAATGTCAACAAAGACTTGAGTACGACCGAGACAGTGTATGGTTCGCTGTCAGAAGTTGAAGTTGTCTTCATTTGAAATGTGCCAGTGAGAAAACACTGATGCCCACTGTGCCATTTACTGTAAATTTGACTCATGGGTCTAGGGTTAGTGTGTACTTGTATATGAAAAAGCTTTGATTAGCTTAGGGTGGCAGGGTATAAAACTGACCTGACAGTGGGATTCACTGTTTGACAGGAGCAGAGAAGAATATTTGAGTAATCAGGGTATGTTAAACAGCGGTAAGGAACCAAAGATGTATTTGTTACTGGGACTACTGCGGAGCCTGAAACTATGCTTCTGTGGTTACCTTCAGGTTTGACTTCACCACTGGGTTATAATTAGTTCATAGGAGCTGTACATGACCAAAAAATAACATAGGCTGTCTGATCTTGTGCTACTCATCTTGCTTGCACAGATGCCTCATCCATTGTGCGGCGGAATAAAGTAGCCTCACAACATCTTGTATACATTGTGGTTTGTGCGATTCTGTTTTACAAGTGGTTGCCTTTTGAGGCAAATTTGCTTCACGCCGGCGATAAACCACCAAGTTTTCCTTTCTGATCTGTGTTGGATTCTCCTTGTGAGGTCAATTGTTACTTAACCATTGTTTTTAGAATTTGGGTCCTCACCCTTGTTTTGTTTACTGCTGGAGTCAAATGTAGTTTAGAAAGGATTTATAAAGGTCTTGAGGGTGTTATCACTGTCTTTGGAAAAGGAAAGAGCAAGTGCTGACCCAGGGATTGCATTTATTTGATGGACTCCAGGGGGAACGCAGTCCAGTCGAATTCATGTTAAGCTGGGTCCTTCTCTCTGCCTTTCTCATTTTGAATGAGCTGCTTGTGTTGCTCTAGTCATTGGCATAAGATCAGCCACATGTATGGGGACTTTAAAGAGTTCATGGCTCACAATACCATTGTGAAACAAGCCCCATAATGAACTTCAGCTTGAAAATGAATACTGGTCCTCATAAAAGTTGCAGACCTAGATTAATTCTGGTTTTCAGGGGATTACTAAATCACAATTCTCAAGACAACTTTTTGTTAAGGACATTTTATGTCAGTTTTAAGTAGGAAACTGTTTCTGTATGTGCTGCATGGCTATAAATAAAGCCATAGTTCTTCCCAAGACAGAGAAGACAAGATGCTACTTTGATCTTTGTTGCTTTGAGATGTTTGTAGTCCTTGCAGCAGTGTTATCCCAGCCGCTCAGCTGGTCTATGTACAAGTAGCTTTTCTGACATCTCTGCTTCCTATCTCCCACTCTATAGCTTAGTGGGCGGAGTTTCATGTTTGGCTTTAGTGTATTAAACCCCTGGTACAAGTTAGTAGCCTATGTCAGCGGTATTGAATCCCCTGTACCTATGATCTTGAAACTGCTGGGCTTGGTACCCTGTTGGTGACAGCTTTTTCTGAAACACCTTCCCCTCTCAGTCTTAGATCCTGTTAGTAACATGCCTGTCAATTCAAGTCAGTTTATTTATAAAGCACATTTGAAACAACAAAATTGACCAAAGTGCTGTACAGGCTGCAATGAAGCAATAAATACTGTTGCATAAATAAAATTAATGAAATAAATAAAAACAAATTAATTAAAATTGCAACCTCAATTACAAAACAATCATCCTCAGGCCAAAAGTTAATGAAAATAAATGTGTTTTAAGATGGGATTTAAAAATTTTCATCAGTAGGGGCAGATCTGATGGCGAATGGAAGACACATGCACAGCCTAGGTGCAGCAACTGAGAAAGCCCGATCACCCTTTTCCATTTAGGCATAACTAAGGGACAGAAAGCAGCATTTGATCAGATGATGTCAGGGCCCTTGAAGTGGAATAGGGATGTAGGAGATCTGCAATGTAATCTAGAGCCTGAATGTGTATAGCTTTGTAAATAAATAATAAAACCTTGAAATCAGTTCTATATCTGACTAGTAAAAATTTCTAATGAGGTAAGTAAAGGGCGATGCTGTGCCTTCTCTTTGTACCAGTTAAAATGCTTGCTGCCGCCTGTGTAGGTGGCACCTGTTTCTTCCTGCACAGTTATAGGGTTTCCCCCTCCTGCATATTTAAAATAAAATGTCGGAGTATTAAATGCCATTATTTATTTCAATTTACTGGAGGTTTGTCAAAAAATACAGTCTGGAAATTATATAAGATCTATAAGGCTGTGAATAAACTCAGTTAAAGATAGAAATAGATGTTTTCAGAAACTGCATAGATGAAATGCATTGACTGTGCAAAGCCGCCTGGCAAAAGTATATTTTCCTCATAGTTTTTGCATGGGATGGAAAACACAAAACAAAGCAAGTTAATCTGGTATGCAATACCAGCTTGATTTTCAGCACCAAATAAAAAACTGAATCATTTCTCATTGGAGTAAACTGTTGTGTGTTGATGTATCTGCCATTCTGGCACCTTGCACCTGATATGAGCTCAATGGAGTTCTATACTACTAAGCAATAAATAATAGGAATTAAAAGAAATATCTGTTGTCTCTCTATGTGCCTGCTGTCATTCTTTACCCAGATTTTTTTCTACTTCTTATTACATAAATATTGAAATGCTGTTTTTTTTTTTCTACGGGTCACTTGGCAGCTGAAAGTTCTGAGTGACCAGCGCAGGAACGCCGCACTCATATGGGCTTAGTGGGCGACATTTCAATTCATCATCTGAGGCACAGTGTTCCTTGTGTGATGGAAGGTGGAAACTGGTTATGGTGTATGGCATTCCTCAGCAGTTGCTATCAAACCCTCACCCCACCACAACTGTATCATCACCCAGCCTTCACCCCAACGTCTAAACCTCAACCCCAGCCTCAGAATACTGCGTGTGATCTCAGGTCAAGGCCTTGATGGAGGTGGGGGAAAAACTGACACCTTTCACAGTATAAGAATGCGGTACTTGTGTGCTTTGTGTGTAAAAGGGCCGTCTTTCTGTATTTCCTTCCCCTCATAAAACCAAGCTTAATGGAATTTGCCGTGTACTAACCATGGAATCACTTTTCCTTTTAAATACTGTTTTTAAAACACTGCATTATTCCTCTCATTCCTTTTAACTTCATGTCCTTTGCAGAAGTACTGAACCTTCTTTGTTTATTTGCCCATGTTGTAGGTACAGAATGACATTGTTTCCTCACTTTTTTATTGCTTGCTTTAGGCCCACAGGTTTGAGCCCACCTTGCACGCATGGTTAGTTTGTGTTCTTATGTAAATGTTTTTGCGTTGTGATGTAATGTAATTTTGGTTCTTTGTTATGACATTTAAATTCTGAGATTGGTATAGTATACCATTATAACTGGCAGATGTCCAGTATCACAAGTAGGAATGATAAGGTCACCCATCTTTGTGGTGCCTGTCACCGACTGGCGGGGCCCTTACTAATTACAGAGGATAACCATGTCAAAGGATAACCTTTCCAATGTTTGACATAGCTAAGGCAAACTTAAACTATTTGCCTGTTCATAATTGGTACTTTTGAGTTGTCTGCTGTCTGAAAACCTGTTTCCATCTACAGGAAATCCTTAACTACTGATGAATACTGCGTATTATTTCAGTGTAGCCACTTGAAGTAACACACTGATAGAAAGTATTAAGCATTATTTTGGTTAAAAAGTGCATAGTTCAAAGTTAAGGATGGATTCAAAGATACTTGTGGCCTTTAATGAAGTACTCAACAGTGTCCAGAAGAGACTTTTTAACATAGAAATGAGTGCTGCTTTGCCTTTATGGACCTGCTGCATGCTCTGTCTTCTCAACCACTTGGTCACGGTGGCCGGTTTGGATAGGTAACATGCGGGGTCTGTAGGGTGTTGTAAATCATCAGGTGGCTTTCTTTAAATGGCAGTAAAATTTCTTTTAACACTCATGAATGACATAGTTGAAGTACTTGGGCATGATTAATTTTGTCCTTCAGGGATTTCCAAAGTTCTGATTCAGGACACAGACCCCTGTCAGATTCGGATGCAGTTGTTAAAAATTGGCTAAATGTGTACTTTGTAGTGCCAGCCTTTTCATTGTATGTTAAATATGTAAGCAGAATGTGTAATAGAGTGACAACACTTGTTGTTAAGGGCAAATTTGATTTTACAAGCAAATCCCTTGGTGGGAAATTGTAATTTTGAGCGAAATGTACCCTTTTCCTTTTGTATTGGTACATTATCTGTCAATTCTGTAAGCCTTAGCTGAAATCTTCAGAGATGAGCTGTACGTGTTGGTGGTGGGGTATGTGAGGGTCGGACTAATTAAAGCGTTATTACAGGTTGGAACTGGTCTATGCAGGGCTTGTTTGCTAAGAAATATTCCACAAGAATGTTTAAGGTCAGTTCAGTTGTCAGGTCTGACAGACATTTACCTGAAGGATCTTTTCTCCTGAGGGTAGATTTGGATCATGTAGTCTATAAAATGCAACATTGCTTGTGTTATTGACACTGTCTTGTTCAAGTGCAAAATATCTGATGCTGTGCAGACTTCGGTATCTCCCATGATTCCCATTGTGCTGTGGTGTTATCTTTAATAGGCCGAGGGCATGCAGTTGGGTTTGTTGACGGATTGTATGAGAAGACTGGTACACCCCCCCCCCATCCAACAAACACACATCCCAGTCTGAGCTTCAGGTAGCATTTGAGCTGAATAAATGTTTGTGTAATTTCTACCTCAAGCCATGGGCTCCATCTGTGGATGGTGCAAGGTTAATTTATTCTCACCTTTACCTTTCTTTCGTTTGGTATAGGATATTAATGAAGTCGGGCAGTCACCTGTCAGGGACACTTTATAGGAATGACTTGGGGTGCTTTTCCACCGCACCATGTACAGTACTTTTGGTACTTTCGCTTTTCCATTGACTTCCAGTTGAGTACCACTACCAAAAGTTCCAGTACTGAAAGTGCCAAACCAGCTGGGGTACTACTTCGGTACTTTGGGGTGGGGTGCTCTCTTTGTCGATTGGTTATGCAAATAGCCTGCCGCTGAAACATAATACAAACACTGCCTTCAAAGCAGTTTCTAAATCAGAAATTAATGATAAACAAAGCTAAAAAAAGAAAGTGATTTGGTCCTAAGAACATATGCACCAAAAAGATCCTGATGGCTTGACAAGAAATTTAAAAAGTGTTTTTGCATAAATCGTGCTGTTCAAACAATGTGATTTTGTCATAAATATAGTAATGTGATATTGTAGTAATAAAAATTGGGGTATTTGTGTAACAAAAAGTTTCTCACAAACCCATCTAGGAGTTATTTAGACAGAAAGGATAAAAATGATTATGATTGTGTCGGAGAAGGTATGCAGTGCTTGTGCAAAAGCAGCGGAGGTAAGTTTAAAACTGATGTTTAAACATATAAGAATCTGTAAAAGGAATAATAAATAAAATTGCATAGCTTGCTAAGTATTTTGCTATGACGGTGTAACAGAGTAAAAATATTTTTGCGAAACTTTAACCTCCACGCTAATGTCTGTACAGAATAGAAATTAAGAGCCTCATTTTAATATAGCTGACTAGACATTGTATGTGCATAACATGAGATGTTGGTATTAATATTGCACATCAACAAGACTTTTACTACAGTCATTTTCAGAATTCAGGACAAAGTACCCCACCTTGCTCTGTGATGTCATTTGGCGCCGGTACCAGTTATTACGCCCTTGGAAAACCAGCACCTTGAAGTACCGTACTTTCGGTATTCTTTCGAAGTACCAAACGTTCCGTACCTGGTGTAGTGGAAAAACGCCCTTGGTGTGTAGAAAACGTGTGTGGGTGCTGTCTCTGGGACTCAGGGGACAACTGTGCCTCACCTGATCTCCACCCAGGAAACCGGGGATGCCACGTGATGTAGCAACGTCACCACGTAGCTGGAACCTGTAATTACAGTTTGTAATTGTGTGTGTGTGTGTGTGTGCGTTGTTCCCTGCTCAGAGGAATGCAATAAACGGGTAATTCGGGCTGTACCTGCAAACCAGCTGCTTGGCTAATGAATTTCAATGTCTCCAGGCCTTGGATAGAATTCAAACCGCCTTTGTGCTTGGTGAGCTCTCAGGTAACACTGCAGATGACATTGCTTAGTGGGCGGGTTACAATACCCACTGAATTTAGTCTTTATTTAGTTAGGGGCCTGTTTTCTAGTATGTAGATGCGGATAGCTTGTTAAATCGCATCATTACACAGTGATCTTTTCAGTTAATGTTTTTCTGGTGTGGTATGAAATATACTGACCCTTACAGCTCTTTTCTTTGCTTGTTGTGTTGTCCCCTCCAATGGCTCAATTTTTTCCCCAGCAACTTCAGGTGGTGAGTTTATGCTGAATTTATGTGGACAAGAGTAGCATGCCTTTACAGGCTGTTTAAGTGGAATTGTGGGAAGGAAGGGTTTTCAGGCAAAGACAAGCAGGAAATGTGTGTTTATTTTTCTCACTTCCTCCTGAAGGCCCTTCCAGTGAGCTGTACTTCATCCTCTTCTCAAGCCAGGCTTTTATTACTGGCCCTGCCCCACAGGCCAGCTCCGCCTTACAAATGTAGGCTTTGCAAAATTGACGTCTCACAAGCCAAGTGACTCGTCAGGACCCAGCGGTGGGCTTTGCATGACCTCTGTCCCAGTATAATCCTGTCCCAATTTTTGTGATGCTATTTAAACCCAAGAGTCAACCTCAAAGAGGCTGTATCAGGCGTGGCACAGGTGGCGTGGCAGTTGGTCATCATAGGGCATTGGGTTTTTCTCATAAGCTACGTTGAACTTGGTTCTTGGGGCTGAACTTCACTATGAAGTAATGCGTCCTCTGTAACGTCACATGACTCTGAAATATCAATGGCCCTGTCATCCATTCGCACAGGCTTGCTTTCCTTGTTTGTTTACTTTCTCTGTGAATGATGGGTGTTTCTGTGTGTAGTACGATGAAGCCCTGAAGTGTTTGAGCAGCTGGGGAACAACTCTGACTTGTGTCCTGCACACGACATTCACAAGTGTGACCTCTTCGATAGTGGCTTCCTGGGCATCGGAGAGTAAAGGCTTAGAGTACACTGACACACTCGAACGCTGCTCTTCTAAGTACTAGAGCCACACAGTCAGTTTTCATTTTTGACCTGGTCTTCCTCCTTGGTCTTAAATGTTCCTCTGGGATCTTGCCGCCTTATATGGTGCAACTGCACAGAGTTTACTTTGTATGCACCTCCCCAAGTAGCACTGTCCCCAAAGGGGTGCAGACACACCACACCTGTGCAGCATGTAGATGCATGAGCCTGGGCACACATGTGTAGAGGCCATGAAAAGGAATTCCTCCTGTGTATGCCAATGCTGCTGATGTCACTGAAAGGAGTGGGTAGTCTCTGGGTCTGGAGGATTACTTATCTGGGAATTTCTCCCCCAGTGTGCCAGACATGGTGTGCTGCCGGGCGGCAGAAGAAAGGGGTTTAGAAACGAGCGAGTGTGGGGTTCACACTGACTAACTACTACCTTCAGAGAGTTAGCATAAAGTGTATTCTTTGGTAGAGATGTTTTGCTTGCCTCAGTTGTCAATAGGCTGGCTTGTGTGAATCTTCGGTAGCAATATTAAGAGTCATAACTCAGTGGTGTATATGGAGAGGATGTGTAGTTCAGTTGTTTGTGCTGCATGCGCCTCATCTGACGAATGATGCTGTGGTGCACATCGGTGACCGAGGGCCCACTGCACTAATGAAATGGAATGTTGGGTGCTAGCAAAAAACGTACCCTTTCTGTCTGAGATCTTTGACTGTCTGTTGCTCAGCAGCAGTCCAGTCGAGTTTCGAGATCACATTGTGTGTGCTGACCTGGTGCTACGGAACCCAGCCGGGCTTCCTGCGTGGTCTCTTGTGTAACGCACTTCGCCAGATTGCCAGACTTTAAGAGCTCAAAGCTTGCTGCTGTCTGAATAGGAACAGCTTTCCAGGAAGAAGGCCCTATCTGACGGTTGGCCTCGTCTTGCTGCTGTAGTCCATGGTAGTAATGATTATGTCATAACATTAATAATGTGTGTGTACCGGCGTGACACTCGCCACAGAAATTTTAATGATGTCTTTGGGCTGGGTTTACAGAGTTTTGCGCAACTGGTGAGCATATGCCTTGTTTCTTTTCCAGATGTTTTACCGTGCGATGAGCAGTAACATGATAAATGCATTTTAGTTCACTTTATTGCTCCCTTGTAATACACCTGAACCAGGTATATGGTGTTTTTGATTGACTGAGAGGGAGCAAAAATGTGAACTATCCGGGGGGTCCCTGTGGTTTGGGTTGAGAAACACTGAGCTAGAAACGACACAGTTCCTCAGTTCCTGGGGTGGTTTGTCAATTGGTAATCGAGAAACAGCTCATCCAGAGCAGACCTTTTTCTGTGGGAAAAACAATGGGGTGCAGGTGAGAAAAACAGCTATAATATGTGACAGTATTGTCACTGAACATAAATTTGTTTATATGGTGTGTGTGGAAGGATCCTTACTATACATGGAAGGCTGCACAGCTGAAGACCAAGATTACCGTCATCTCAGTTTGAGGTGCCTCACGAAGGACTCACTGGACAGCAAGTCCCCAGGGGAATAGCATCATACTGTAATGATGGATTCTTTAATACGCTAGTGTGAGAATGAGGGGGACGCTCAGCCAACGTACCCTGAACCTCGGGTAGATGGGTGCTGGTACTTGGAGATCCACCTCCTTTATGTGAAGTGCTGCTAAAGATAGTAAAGCGTTTCTCCTGATGCTCTGGGAGATAACTGCTCGCAGGAAGACAGTACCTTTTAAAGTATGGAAAAACATAGTGGCCATTATCTACTGGATTAATTCATTATCTCTCTCTGTTTGTGTCGTTTAGTGCCGTGTTCTCAGGTCAGGTTTGCTCCTGTCAAGTGCTGGTTGTGGGTTTCATAACGCACTTTTACCATGTCCTCACCACCTTGTGTGGTGATTGTAATGCTTGCTTTCTGATTCTTCCTTAGAGATGGGAGTTGATATTACATTTCAGTTGCCTGGGATTGAGCAAGGAAGGCCGAGTGAATGCAGAGGCAGAGGATGGTCACGGCCACATGATCACTTTTTACAGTTATGTCACTCATGGCCACAGTTTCTGCCACTCAGCAAGTTTGGTCAACGGCCCGCGAGTGTGTGATCGAGGTGTGTCTGCGCAAGAACCAGATCCCAGCGCCACTCTGGTGCTCCCCATGTATGACACATAGACGCATTATCTCCTAGCAAAGCTCTCTTTCTGGAGCAGCTATAGAAAATCTCCAGTTGCACTTGCAATGTACGCACTTCACTAACAAGGTAATTCTGGATGCACTGATTTTAGAGGAACAGGAAAAATTTCAACAAAAACACACCAGTATGTTTGCATATGATTCTGTAAATATTGATAAGATACACAGGTGCATGTCAGTATTTCCGTACGTGTGCCTGCGCTGTCATAGCTCTGCTATTAATGTGCCTGCTCCAGCTGTGCTCTCATTGGCCGTTCCACTCCAGTGCTGCTTGACCGGTGTTGGAGCTCCCCGTTGGGAGGCTGGTGTCTGTTAGCCAACTATCACATGACCAGGTTTGGCAGCACCCTTTTGGCAATAACCTCCCAGTTGCCTCTGTCCTTCCCAGAAGCCTCCTGAATACATAGCCAGAGGGGGTCCCGGTATGAATTCTGTTCCGTCTCTGAAGGCCTGTTTTCATTTTCATTGCTCTCATGGTCATCTGGGTGGCCTCGCTCTTTCCAAATAAAGCCTATTATTCGTTTGGCCTTCTGACATGGGTCTCACAGGCATGAAAGTTTATCCTCATGCTATGTTGTTTTTTCATAGGGATAGTTTGGACTTGAAGAATGAACATTATAGGTCTATTTGTGTCTGCTTTGAGAGTGAGTCTGGATGCCTATTTTCATTACGCATTGCCTGCAGGACCCTGTGAATATGTTGGGTGATGATGTTTCTGCTTCTTTGGAAAGCTTTATTGAGTTGATCAATTGACATTTTCTTGAAGGAGCACCCAGAGAGGCAGTAATAGTTACACTACCTGCAGCCTGCAGAATGATGACGATTTCTAAAAGTTTTACACTGCTCATTTGTTGGATCTTCATTCTCAAGTCCGGATTAACCTGTCATGCATCAGCGTGGCTTGTAACTGGCGTCTCTCTTCAAAGATGCCAAAACTGTGCAACAAACTGACCACGAAGTTGTACTAGATCTCCAGTATTCTTTGCTAGTGACTTCTGAGCAGTTCAAAGCCGCTCAATGACAAACTATGCTTGCATAATTGAAAGTGATGCAGTAGTTGGAAGCATGAAGTTCTGCTGATTTCTACAGACGGCTGCTGAACTGCTGAACTGGGTTTGGTGGGTAATATGTTCCCAGTCCCTCCTTTGCCGTCTGACCCCCTTGTGCATCAGATATCTGATCCTTGTAATGTAATAGGTCCCCTTGTAGAGCCTTTTCTTGTCCTTTGTTGAGTAGCGCACATTTCAGTTCACGCTCCGGTAGGTCTGTCAGCCTCCGGTACAGGAGTCGGATGGTTTTGCTTTTTGTCGAGGTCAGACTGGCCATACTTTCCCCCTTCGCTTTTAATGACCTGGCTCTGGCATCTTTGCTGTGTCGGCTGTGATCTCTAAAGTCCTGCGTGTGCTCTTAAGCCCGGCATGACTCAGTGCACTAGCCGCGCTGTGCATCCCTTTGTGAATCCGAGAGCCTTGGGGTTTGTTGTGGATACGGCTTCCCTAATGTGACTGGTATCAGGACAGATTCTGCCTCCTGTGCTGGGAAAAAAGGCTGCCTGATCCCAGTTCCTGGTACGCATGGGCTGACATCCTGCTGACGTCATTCTGCTACCCTCCGGCCAAAGCCAAAAAAAAAGGAGACGTCGAGTCCATGTGAGATGTGCAGGAAGACTTACTCGGGTGGTGCTGAGAGTCGTTTTAGAAAGTTCTGGAAGGGGCCACAGACGCGCAACGTCGGGGGAATAAGAACTACCTGAGTATGTTGTGTGTTTTGTTCTGTCTTCATTTGGTAACAGTCGGCAAGGTCAGTCAGGTTTGCTCTGCAGGCAGAACCACTCTTTTAACGATGCTAGGTAGTAGTGCTTTTTCAGTCACGTGACCTTTGTTTGTTATTTTTCTTTTTCTAACTCCTAGTTCATTCCCAAGGCAGTTCTCTTCATCAAAAGTGTGAGCAGCGCCCCATCTGGGGTGTATGTAGCCTGGAATGTTCAGTGGGGCTATATGTGACTGGCGTCCACGACAAGCAGAGGTCCATGCTGAAGCTGTAAATACGGAGGGAGGAATTCAGCGCAGCTGATGGTCTAATTGGAGTGAAGCTTTTATACCTTTCTTATCTGCAGCATGTGGCTCTGGGCATTGGTTGGGGCGGGATATAATGTGCTTGGCAACGGCTGCCATCTCAAACATCCCTGCTTTCTCAAACATCCCTGGTTCATCAAAAAACCCATCCCTGCTGCCATGGGTCTTCGGGTCGACACAGGTCCCATTGCTCAATGTCACTGTCACGGAGGTAAATTCTCTCTGGAGTGACTGTCAGGGCTTGTTGCTGGCGTACGTTTCTAAGTCCTACGAATTACGGGTGTCACCCCTCACCACCTTATGTTTTGTCTTGAAGTGAAAGCATGATTTCTTCTGTGTTAAATGGCTCTACCAAAGCACAGGCGATTAGTAGGACATCAGTGCTATTAAATTAATAAATCTAATTTGTGGCGCAATATGCAGATCATTACGCCTTGGGTTTAACTCTGCTGCAGTCTCTTGGCATGCCCCACTGTGACCGGCATATGAGTTCAGCTATGAAGTGTTTTCATTTAGCCCTTTTCCCTTTTGAAAGCCGCTCTCCACCCTCCACTGTTTTTCCTTGAAGATCTCGATCGCAGGGTGCAGAAATAGAAAGGTGTCATCTTTGTGCTACAAACCAATGAGCGCGCCCTTGAATGCTGCTGCAGGGTGGGGCTTCTGTCAGCCGTGTGACTATGGGGCAGCTGCCTCCTGGATTCTCCCCCTGCAGCAGGAGTACTCTGTCCTCCACGCCCAGGCTCATTCTCTAGAATGACAGTAGCCTGCCATGATCTCCTGCTTTGACATATCCCTAGAAATTGTCAGCCACCTCCCCCCATTTATACACTGACAGGATTTCAGACAGTGTTTGCTGGGAACGGGTATGCAGTGTAAACCCTGCGGGATATTCACAGAAAGCTTCAGTGTCTGTCACTTTCCTGCTGCTCACTTCTGCACTGCCAGCTCCCTTGGTTAGGCCTGTTGATTCATGGGAGATGGAGGCACAGAAGAGCCAAGGCTATTTGAGTTACCTGGGGCATTTTATGTGAAATATGACAGTTCAGGATTCGTGGTGATGATCTTCGCAACAGGGATGTTGTGTGGTGCTGGCTGTCTGGGGCATGCACAGTCTGGGCCCCACGCCCCCAGCTATGTCAGATGTGGAAAAGGCAGGCCCACACCTGGCTGCCGTTTGAGCCCCCTCCCATCCTTCACCCCGCCCAGATAAGAGACGTGAATGTTCTCTACTCTGGCCCTGTACGGCCCAGTAAACAGCCCAAATTTGGGCACAGGCTGCAGCCAGATAGTCCTGTTCGCCTAGCTTGGGGCCGCGCTATTCTTCCTGCTCTGACGCCAATGTGACACACTGATTTTATGATCGCAGTGAGGGTGTCTGGCACCTTTGTGGGTTTTTTTTTTTTAATGTAATTAAAATGTAAGAGGCTCACATTTGGTCTGGATGGATAACTCATTGTTAGTCTGTCCTTATGCAGCCATTAAGTGGTGACCCCCCCCCCCCCCCTCAATACTGTTTTGCAACCTCTTCCAGAAACGGCCACCTGTCTTCTGGCACCTTGTCTGGTCACTGCTGCTGACTCGGCTTTTGCCGAATTAAAGGAAAAGGCGCGTCTTCCTGAAGGAGCTGCAATCACATCATCCACAATAGAATAAATTGCAACTCTGTGGAGTCTGGTACCGCTGTTAGCCTGCGGGGAAAAGCGATCAAAGTTGGTGGAAAGGCGCACATACCTTTCCTAAAAGCGTTTTTGTTGTGTATCACATGCAAATTGTATATGAATAATAGTTCAGTATGTTGACACCATTTGAGTAATGTATTACTGTGCATATTAAGTTATTTATTTTATAACCTGAAACTTTACTGGTTAGAATGACTGACTGGTACGTTTGGCAAGCATCCGAGTCTGGTTAACCTACAGGTGGTTTGCCATAAAGGAATGTTTAATATATGAAATTCCCCGACAGCGTACCCCTGCCCGCCCCCCCCCCCACCCCACAGAGCTGGAAAGTGTTTCTGCCAGCGTCCTCCAGGCTCCCGAGGAGCTTCAGCGATCTGTCACGCCAGGCGTGCCCTTCAAATGCTGGCCGATGTCCACAGAACATCTGCTCACTGTCATCGCTGTGCACGAGAGGGGGGTCAAACGGGTTCTTCTGTGGAGGGTAGGGAGGGGCAGAAGCACAGCTAATTGAGAGCAGTGGGGGCTGACCGAGGACTCTGTCTTCTCCGTTTCCACAGGCCTGCATAGATGACAATGTGGACATGGTGATGTTCCTTGTGCAAAATGGAGCCAACATCAACCAACCCGACAATGAGGGCTGGATCCCACTGCACGCCGCAGCCTCCTGCGGGTACATGGACATCGCAAAGTAAGTAACCCACATATACAACGGTGCTTTCGTGTTTGCTGCTGCTGCTGCTTTTATCGAGATTATGAACGTTTTACCTGCACCCCACCATTTAGATTGAAAACTTAAGTGCTTTTCTTTATTGCTTCTGAAGGCCTGTTGAGCTTCAGTGGCTTGAATAAACTCTATATTCATAGAGAATAAAGATTAAATGTTTTACTTATCTGCAGATTTGCATGAAAATGTTTGTCAGTGTTTATCCTGCAAGTGTAATGAAAGTAAGAATATTGAGATCATCCTTGTCAGAGATGAGAAGCAGAAACCATGTGTGTCAAGGCTTGGATCTTCTGTTACATAATATGGAGGCACTTTGTGATGCTCCCCACCACATAACACAGCCTTCATCTATTCACTCTTTTCCATGTTATGGCTTTGTTCCATAATTGGCTGAGTGACACGCCTCCATGAGTAGGTGTTCCGTTGCTGGTGATGGCGGTGAGGGGGGGGGATGCTTGGGTCTTTGATGAGGTGATGTGTTGTGAAGGACACCATATTCTTGGCTGGGGGCTTCACTCTTCCACCTGAGTGGTATTATGGATAAAGCCAAAACTAAACCTGTACTTTTTTGCTAATGAAACATGCCTAGTTATGAAGTTTGTGCTAAATGTGGAGTTTAGTCTAAAATTATGTTGTTTGCTGACGAAATGTCAATACCTCCATAGCTAGCAGGGCTATGTACTTCATTAAACCCAATGCTTTCAGTATAGTTAGCCCATGGGGATACAAGACTTAATTTAGGTACTTATAAATCTTCATTTAAGCAATCTTGTTTATTGCTCTGTTTGCAGTATGTATGCTTTGAGATGGATTAGTATTCAGCAATGAATCATTGGAAGTAGACTGGTCCTTTTTTGTAAACTCTGTCAGCACCTTGCAGTCTACACCCTTTACCATGATATGCAGAAACAAAGAAATGCAACTTGATTCCTCCATATTCAACCACTTCCATGGTGAGTTTTTGATGCCAGTAGCAGCCCCAGGTTGGTTTTGAAGCCCCACTTTGTCACTAGTCACTGTCATCCCTTAAAGAGACATTCTGGGGCCTAAGCTACAATCCCAACCCCCTTCAGGTTGGTTCTCTGCAGTACGTAAGGGTCTACATCACAGGCCATTGTCCAGTCACACAGTACCCTAAGATGACTGTGATTGGACAATGGTCTGTGATGCTGACCCTGATATCAGGTTTCATATATCCCAAGATGGCAATGTTTTTGCAACTGGAACTGGCGCTTTGATATCGAGTTATGTCCTTTCAATGTTCTTTGCTTAACCTTTTGAGGCAGGAAGAAAATGGTATTTATAGGAAAGGGTATACATGAGAGATTGTCTCCAGTGACGTTTAAGTCAGGAACGAGCTCTGAACAAGTTCACCTGCTCTCATTGCTCTAGTTAGCAAAGTGGGATGTGACCTGTTTTCCATCATGAAATCGCATTTTGTTTTACGTCCTGTTAATCTAGACTTCTGTTTGGGGGAGGGCGGGCACAAGCCCGAGATGAAACGCCACTGGGGCCTGCTCATTACCGGCAGTTGCATCATCACTATCTGACTGCTTGGTGTGAGATTAGTGTGGTTACGGAATCCGTCCCAGACCAGCACTCCAAAGCATGTTAGTTTAGCTGAAAAATACTCAAGACCGTTGTGTGGTCCTGGTTTCCATTAAAGCTTTTAACTTGCTCTGTAAGACAACTTTATGTTTTATTTATTTTAATGTAATGAAAGTGGTTACGTAATGCGTTTAGATTCCATTAGTCATGGGCAAATTCCACGGTTCATTTTTGAATGCATGGCCCCTTTAGACATCTGGATGGCTACAGAGGTCTTCATTGACTCCTCTGATTTGTACTGCGGTCATCTGGGTTACCACATCGGCTTCTGTGCTAGCACGGTTGTCAGCCACGGACCTTAACGTAAATATGGTGTGAGCAACCGACTTTGCACAATGCAAACCGAAGTGTAGTTGGGGAATGAAACTTGCACCTTGTGGACGTGACAGATTTGAGACAGAAGGCCTGATTTTAGCAGCCTGACTAGGTCTGTGGTTGCCCTGTGGTTGAAGGGACCTTACTGTACCCTGGCATTTCACTCCAGCTCTGCACCACATCTCCTTTTCATTCAGGGACAGTCATGGTCCATCTTGAGGCAGGTCAGTGCTGTTACTCATGCATCTTTGCTCGTATCTTGCGCCTCATTTGCACTACAACACTTGTGTGGCCTTTGTTTACCAACAGTATTCCTGACCTCTGACCTTACCCATCATGCTCTGGAGTATGTCCTTGCAAATTGGTCCTCTTTCTGTTAAACACCAAGCCCCTCCCTACCTCCAACAAAATTTGCATTTCGATGCTCATTGGAGAACTAATGCGCTTGTTACCAGGGGCCTCTTACTTTGTGTAAATGTCATTATGCAAAAAATGTATGTGCACAAAAAATTTTGGATATATCAAACCTGGCTTATGCACATGTATATGCTGTTTCTTCTTGATAAATTAGAACTATCTTGTAAATGTGTGCATGAGCCTGAGATCTTGTCCAGTTGCCACCTACAAATAACCATAAGTGGTAAATGTAAACGAACTGCATGCTCATATAATATGCAAATCAAGCCTTTCTGTTTTAAACATTGCAATGTAGGGGTTCGATAAAATGTTGTATTTGGGAACAAGACTGTGTGTGTGTTTCATATCAATTGTGTAGAGTCGTTTCTAGTACTTTTGCATTGTTTTGTACTTTTAGATTAGATGCCAAACTGCATATTGTAACACACTTGTACTTTATGCAATGATAATAATTTAAATACAAACTCTGTTCAATGGCAGCACATTGCCACTGCAGTAAGTTCTGTCAAAACACCCCCCAAATAGTGTTCAGATCTGACATTAGAGAGAGAGCAACAATTTGCACAGGGCCAATGTGACTGCGTTTATTGGGGGCAAAACCGCATCTTCCACCTTATATGGTATCTGTAATAGGGGATGTGCAATTATATAGTGCTGTGGCAGAGCAATCAGGAAATACTGATATGGTACTTGAAACTCAAATGAACTAACCATAAGTTGACCCAAATCACTCAGCCACTACATTTGTCAATGTCATGATGGCATCAGAGATTACTTTTACATTAATAAATGAAATGTCTTGTCAAAAATAACTTAGTACTGATTTCATTGTCTGCATCTTCTGCTGTATGCTGTACTATTGTGCATTTGATAAAATACATTTTTGATTTGAATTGAGCTGTATGGGAGTCAGTTACAGAATCAATGATGCAAAGAAACAGGTTGAATGGACACTAATCAAATAAAAATGCAAGCGACACGTACATACGTGAAGGTGCAGGTTGATGGTATGAATTGTTGGCATGCATGCGGACATTTTGCGGGTTTACTGGCAGCTCCCTGTGGGTATTACAATTTCCCAATTTGTCCAAAAAATTGCATAGACCACCTTTCGAGTTTCTGTAAATAAATGTATGTATGTATGTATGTGTGTATTTATTTATTTATTTTTACCCCACCAAGTTTTGTTTGTTAAATCTGGGGTTTGTGGTAAAATGTGCTTATGAACATTTCTGGTGTCTTTTTGTGCATATTCATTTGATAAATGAGGCCCCTGTGAAGGAGCTGTAAAAGGGCCATTTTTTCCTTGATGAATGTGCTGGTAATTTTAAGGGTTGTGTTAAGCACATATTAGGTATCTAAGAATTTGTTTTTCTAATTTGATTACACTTAACTATCATAGGAGATGACAATGGCAGTGATTTTCTGAAAAACCTTTCTTTTACGGACGTCTTTAAAAGACAATGTTTCCAACATAATAGCTGACATTTAATAGATGTGACTTAATTTCCTGAACGTGTTTAGCAGGTCGGTAGAGGCACTTGAGGCTCTTGTTGACGTGTGGATTCAGTAAACTATCTTTCTCCACCCCTGCAGGTACCTCATTAGCCATGGAGCCAACGTGGGAGTGGTCAACAGTGAAGGAGACACGCCATTGGACATCGCGGAGGAGGAGGCCATGGAGGAGCTGCTGCAGAACGAAATCAACCGGCAAGGTATAGTATGCCCCCCCCCCTCCCAGCTACCATGTTGAGCAGTGTGTCCTGGCAGAAAGCCAGAGCATGGAGATGGCTTCCTCTTGCATCAGCAATGCGGAAACCAACTGATGATAAACGACATAGCTCTGTATGTCAGATGCTGTCATGGGGGTTTTCAAGTGGTAGAATAACTAATAGCACAATACGCTTTGGTGTTTAGACACATTCTGAGCCTTTTGTGGCACTAATACACGTAGATGAAAGGGCTGGCGCGCTCTGTGCGGGTGACGTATGCCTCTCCCGGTCTGGAGGAGAACCAGTTCCAGCACGCACCCCCCACCCAGTACTGTACTGTAGCCGGCTTGAGTTTCTCTGCCCTCTGGTTTGCCCTCACCCTTTCAGTCAGTATATGTGCTCTTGATGGAGCAGACCTGCTGTGTGAATGTGCACATTCGTTTTCTGTATTTTTTTTTCTTTAAACTGAGCTGTCAGACGAACTTTGTTTTTGGGCTGCCCCACGCAGTCATCTGACCCTCCCCCAAGACTGATGTGGCATAATCACCTAGTGAGACAGTGTCGATGGTCTGCATCCACAAACATGCTTTATGGTACACCGCGGCCAAGTCGACACCCAGGATTACTGGGTATCCTGATAAAGAGTGCTGTCAGACTTCATTTGCAAGCCTTGACTGATGTGCCGTGAAGCCTGTAGCCTGTGCTGTCAGTGTGCCGTAATTGTCTCACGCTTTATGCTGTGGAGACGGACTTTGTGTTGTGTTGTCTATTAAGGAATGTGAATGAACGAGTGTGCCAGTCTTTGACCAGGTAATTGCACACAGCTCAGCTGATGCTTCAATAACTTTGTGAAGTGTGTTGTTTTTGTTTATAACAAATGTGTAAAAAGACAGAAAAATGGCTTTGCCCTTGCTTAGCTTACGTGGTTTCAGAAGTGACACTCTGCCCTAATTGTCCTCCACTAAGGTTTGTCGGCATTACGGGTCGTTTTCAGACCAGCCTATGCGTTCTGGGTAGTGAGGAAGCCTCTTCTCCGCGCTCCTTCTTACAGGATTCCTATGCAGTATGGAAAAGTGTGGATTTTTTTTGTTGCATTTTCCAAGTCTGGATGAGTTTGGGAAAAAAAGAAGGTATGGAAATATTTCGGTGTTTCCAGGCTATTGCAACAAATTGGACTACTGTGTTTTCCTAAAAGAAAACATCTGAATTTAGTCACCAATGTGTGCTGGCTGTCAGCACCAGGATGTGCAACCTGTAACATGGTGGTGGGGGGGGTGCTTGTGGAATGTGCCCCTGGTTAATCGCCAGCATGAAATATTCATATAGATTACCTTGCAATTTCTAGTTCTCATATTGAAGAAATGCAGGTTTTTACCTGCTTGGCTTGACAGTACCAAATGTGGTAACTGGTTGGCCAACGGCAATTCCATCCCAGCCCCTCCATCTCTCCCATCGGGGTTGACAGCTTTTACTCCACCCCCCTCTGCAGTCTTGAAAAGTGTGGAATTTTAAAATGGAAGGTAGAGATATTCCAATCAATCTACAGCTGGTTGAATAGGCTCATTTTCAGTCTAAATTACTACGTTGGTTGCCTTTTAATTTGACCAAGCTCAAATACTGACTTTGCAGATGATGTAAAATATGTGCAAGTTTCAAACACAGCAGTGGCTATGTGTTGTCTCCGGTCTGGCAATTTTACCAGATATCTATTAAAGACTTGTGTGCAGGAGAAGTTGCTCGTGGAGGATCTTCTGCTAAAGCATTCAACACCACAAACCTCATTAAACGTTTGCATCCTCACCGAGAGGGGGTTGAGACATGAGCTCCTGAGTTTATCTTTGTGCTTCATGTACAAGTGTGTCCAGTACTGCTCTGCAAGCTTTGGATGAGAAGAGGAGAAGACTTTCATAAAAAATGCAGAGATTATTTCTTAAAAATCTACCTTTTGTGGAAAACCATAGACCTGTCATGAAATTTGGACTTTTTTTGTGGCTACTGCATTATTTGCTAAATATTGAAAGCATTTATTTTAACCAATTCGAGATCCATTCTTAAAGCCAGCCTCTTCGTTTTATCTTGTGGTTGTGGCATTCTGCATCAGCCCATTCTAATTTCAGTTGTTGGCAGCCGGTGATCGGCCCCATACACCCTGGTGGGATCATCCCTAATGGAAAGTGTAAAGGAACCCCTGACTTAAACAGACGTTATTTGCACTGTAGCTGATGGTGTCATTTCCTTCTTGGTTAAACTGTCTAGCATAAGTATACATGTATTTTTAGTGTTATTGGGCAGATCCATGTTGAAGAAGAGAACTGTCTGTGTATCTGACGTTGCTGTAAAATCCCCATTGAAGCTCTGAATGATGTACAGAGCTGCCATCTTACATGGGTCTTAAGCCCCGTCTTCTGCTTTTTATAGAACGAATGTGGTTTCCAAGATTCAGTGAGACACACTAAATATACAGAACAATCATGAGAGCTCATCTTCATGTTGGCAAAGTTGTCTTTAAGGTTCATTCTAAAGACCCTACTGTTCAAAACAGGGATGCATGGAAGCATGCATTTACTGGGCCTTTCCACACTGACACTTTGTGGGTTTGAATTGCCTATTCCTACCACTATCTTGCAGGTTTAGGTACTGTCAGTTGAACTGTACTTAGGCTGGTTTGTATCTGTGGTGCCTCTTCCTTCCAGTCAGTGTTTGCTAATCTCCCTGATAAGGATAAGTTTCCTTTTTCCTTGCTGCATGTTTTTATCTTTCCATCATAGATAAAATGGTTGCAGCCCTAGTAAGTCGTGCTGTGTGTTTGTGGGGCTGCAGTGTCCTTCAGAGGGACGCTAGGAATCCCAACAAGAAGGACCTCAACGGAAGAGCCCAGGAAACCCTGCTGCTGTTCTCGCTCTGCATGTGGCTGCTCCTCCCACACCACGTCTGTCTGAACATTTTGGGCTGTATTTCTAAGCAGAGAGCAGATCTACAAAGAATGTGCACTTGGAAGATTCAAGTCATGGTCTATTGTTAAAAAAATGATGGCTGTCATGGTTTGAAAAGTGTGATTATAAAATATATGCATTTCCTGATTAGTCGGCCTGCTCAGAATGAGTGCCCAAGTAGGCGTAGTGTGTGTGCTTTATATCGGAAGCTCGGCTGTTGTGTGGAGAGCTTTATGTGTTTTAACAAGTGCAGGGGAAATAGGAGCCTTTTCATCCTCCCATACTTAAAGCGCAGGACCCTTAATGTCTGTGCCTCCCTGGGGGAGCATGCAGAAAGGACTTGTGAAGGCCCGGTCCGAGCGTGCCGATTCGTGGCGGCTCTGAGAGGCCCGCTCCCAGCGCTGTCTGGCAAGCCGAGCCCTTCCTGGAGTTGTGTTCTGTCGCAGCACAGTGCCATCAGCTGCGGAAGTCCATCAGTACAAATATTATGGTTATAGTGAGCAAACAGGGCCCTGGTCACAGGGGAGCTATTCTTCCAGCGAGCTTGAGCTTGGCTGTCCGCTGTTTTCGCCATTTATTTTTGCCACGCTGTTCGCCCCAGGCTTTAATGTTCTGTGCACGTCAGCAGTGGATATCCGCGGCCGTGAAAACGGCAGATTTGGGCCTGGCTTCTCCGTTTGTTGTGAGCGAGGCTCGCCGCTTTGCCGTGACGTGCGTGCGTGCATGCAGGCGGGCGGCAGGGCAGCCTGAAAGTCCCTGATTATTATTATTCCCTCAGATCTTAGCTTTGCCTTGCGTGATACGAAACAGCTTCTTTCATTACTTTTTCACCCCCCTTTTAGTCCTGGTTAAAGTTTTAACTTTGATCTGTTTGAAAACAAATATGTGTATTTGTAGTATGATGGGAACAAATGGGTTCTCGTTTTGAAAGCAATGTTAAAAAAAAAAAGAAAAAAAAAGAAACATTATATTGGTTACTGTTTACATGGAGCTCGCTGTGCAGCCTCCCAACAGGGTCACGTTAGGTTAGTCTTAAAGGGGAACCCCATTCTGTATATTCTGTATAAAATGTTTTTTTAATATATTTTTTTATGTATAGCTGATCATGTTAATGATCAGTCTGAGAGCTGTAAGTGGGGAGGTGGGTATTTCCCGGTTTTCTGCTTTGCTGTTCCTGCCCCGCAGGTAACCTGCACTTGTGAGTCAGTCCTGAGCTCTTGGTGTAACGGTTTCCCGTAAGCAATGAGGTTCACGTCTGATGGAAGTGGGTGGCGAGTCCTCCGGGAATCCACTTGGTGATGTCACCCGTTTAATAAGAGTCTTTCTGAGAGAGCCATTCACGAGCCCTAAACATCTCTGTGTGTTTCATAGTGGGAGATGTAATGCGTCCCGAGGCTTTTACTCACATGTTTATCTTTTTAGACTTTGTGGTAGCTGGAATCGTTGTCCGATTGCTCTGTTAAAGCTGTGAAGTATGTTTAAAAAGAGACTGTCCATTTGCAGTGATGGCCTTTTCTTTAGGGGCTCTGCTCTGGTTGCCAGCTGCCTCCCACCCTAGGTGATTCTCTCCATGGGACAGTTCTCTCTGTCACCTAGTGTATGGTGGTAATTGTTGCTATTTTGTTTCAAATGAAATCGCTTTGGAATTTGTCATATGTGTCCCTCCACATAATCTGACAGGCTTGTGTGTTGTGTGCATGCCAGCCTGTCATCTCCCTCACTACTTGACTGGTTAATCTGGTTTTTTCCCCACATCCTTGGGAGCCTGTGAGTGTTTACCGGTGCCCCCTTCCCCCGCAGGGGTGGACATCGAGGCGGCACGGAAGGAGGAGGAGCGTGTCATGCTGCGGGACGCGCGACAGTGGCTCAACAGCGGTCATATCACCGACGTGCGGCACGCCAAGTCTGGTGGCACGGCCATACACGTGGCGGCAGCCAAGGGCTACGCTGAGGTTTTAAAGTGAGTCCTCCACTCTCTGCCCCTCCTGCCCATGTGCCATCTGCCATGGGCCGGTGCCAGTCTTCCGCTTGGGTCTGTACCGCTTTGGTCCTTCACAACGTGGACCCAGGCGGCACATCGACCCCTGCATAGTATTCAGGCTTCTGCAGCCACATTCCAGCTTAATCACATTTGCCTAATTACCACATGCTCTTCCACCCCCACCCCACCCCGCCCCCGCAGGCTTTTAATCCAGGCAGGTTATGATGTAAATATTAAGGATTTCGATGGCTGGACTCCGCTCCACGCTGCTGCTCACTGGGCGAAGGAGGAAGCATGTCGGATTCTGGTGGAGAACCTGTGTGACATAGACACTGTAAACAAAGTGGTGAGCCTTCCCGCCTGCTGCCCCCTCGGAGATCTCACTGCGAAGATCCACACGATCGTAATCTGTCTATCCATGCGTCTAATCACTTGCTGCCCTGTACCTAACGTCACTGTGGCCTGCTTCGTTTCAGGGCCAGACAGCCTTTGATGTAGCAGACGAAGATGTCCTCGGTTACCTAGAAGAACTACAGAAGAAGCAGAGCCTGGTAAGCTGGTCTACCTGGGTCAGTTTTAGATCACCAAACCTGCCAGTTTCGGGTGAGACGCATCCTGAGGTGTTGCATTCCCCATGTCAGGTTGAGTTTGTCTGTCTGCATTTGTCTTCCCTGCAATTAACTCCACCTGCCTATTTGTCTACTTTAGCTTTCGAGCGAAAAGCAGGACAAGAAGTCACGCCTAATCGACGAGCCGAAGCCACTTAAGTAAGCGGGCTGACCTTGGGACACGGGGCTGATCTGTGGTGACCTCGCTCGTAGACATTTCCTTACATAACATTAACAGCTCATGTCATGTGAAGCTCTGAAGCTTCTGAAGCTGTATTTTCTAAGGTATTGGCTTATGCTGCAGTCACATGATCAGCCCTGCTCTGACCACTGTGCCCCCAGCAAAGATTTGGTGCTAGAGTCCCTAGAGTCGGAGAAGACGGACGAGGAAGAGGAGGTCAAGAAAGACGAGTCCAGCTGCTCCAGTGAGGAGGAAGAGGAGGAAGACTCTGAGTCTGAGACCGAAGCTGGTACATGCCATTGTCTGCTGCTGCTCCTCTGTTACTGTGTAACTGTCAGGTTCCCTATGTGAGCCTCAGCTAACCTTTCCACTGTCTGATGCCTGCGTCCCCCAGACAAAAGCAAAACCCCTGCCCCCACCAGCACTGCCAACAGCACCATGCCAGCCAGCGTGATAGTGACCTCCCCGACCAGCCCCACCCAGCCCGTGACTCCTACATCCCCCATCAAGAAGGTACGGCCAGGCGCTGGCATGCAAACACCTCACCTGTCCTTTTCTGTGTCCTTTTTATGGCCTTGTGTTGGCCAGTTTGAGATGCGGTCTGTATGCTCACTGGCTGGTTGTTCACCTGAATGCGATTCTTTGAGTCATATTGTGTTGGGATGAACTTCACGTATTTATCCAGGCTTTAGAACTGGTTGCGAATATAATTCCACAATCATGTATCGCATTTATAGCAGTCAGCTAGTCAGGTTGTGTGTGTTTCTAGAGGAAAAGCAATATTTTGCTTCTACAGAATAATGTTGTACATGAGGTAGATGTACTTTTAACTGAGGCCTGGATTTAAGCAGGGGGAACCTGTGGCATGCAGCATCCTGCTGGCTAAGAGCACTCTGTATGCTGTTGGTTTCTGCTACACAGGCTGCATCCCCCAGCCCAGGGTGGGGGGAGGGTGTTGAGTTAGCCACAAGTACTTAGCAGTGTGTGATTAGTCCCTGTTCCCACACCTGCACTGCTGCTGCCCTCTGCAGGATAAAGCGGGCTCTACAGCCAGGGTGCAGGGCATCTCCCGCCATCACGCCGTGCCAGCTGTGTACGTCAGGGTGGTCAGAGGTCGTGACTTTAGCTGGCCTATCACAGGGCCAATTACTGATAATGTACTTGCTTTTAATTGTTCATTACCTGCATACGGATGTCGGGCCATCCCAAGCAGTGGTACTATACAGAAGGATAGTGCTTTATTTAATGCCTTTCCACTCTGACTTTTCTCATTCAAGGTATGTGATCTGGGGTTCAGTTGTCCCAAAAAGGACCTTTAGACAATAGCTAGATTTGCAATAAGTAAAATTTCCCCCCTTGATCTTTTTAAATCGGTTCAATTTATTTTTATATAGTGCTTTTCAGAAGAGTTGTCCCAGAATGCCAGACGTGCTGGGATGTATTACTTTATCTTTTATACAGAATGATACTTGAAAAAGTGGGTGGGAAAAGACCTTTAAGAAATGCCCACATGCTGGCTTCACCTGTATCTGTGGGACTGTCTGCCCCTGTAGGAGGAACCTTGATAACTAAACTGTACATAAGAGGTTGCATTGAGTTATCAGTAAATGAGTGCACACCTACACCCTATTTAATCTGACAAAGGCACGCAGGCAGGGCCTTTGGTCTTTTAAAGTACGGTTTCTGAAACTCTGTCCTGCACTGTCCCCTCTGTCTCTCTCTGTTCTTTTCTGTCACAATTCTCCTGTATCTTCCTGTCTGAAGAACAGTCTGTCCTCTGTCAGCTGCTGCTCTCTGAGAATCTCAGACTGCACCTCACCCCTGCTCTTGTCTTGATTGGCTTTAGTCCAGCTTTAACCTTCCTCCTCCTCCTCCTCTCGCGCCCGAGGCGGAGCTGAGCGATCCAGCATTATGGCGCCGGGGCTTGCGCAAAACTGCCATTTCCTTTGGGCCCAAAAAAACGATGGTGAGGCCTGGTGTTCCCCCTCCCGCAGAATCCCATGCTGTCCCACAGTTCTAACCACGTAACCAGTCTCCCAGCTCCTCTAACGCGCTCCCCTTAACCCATTGTAAATCCTCTGAGGGCATCTGTGGTGAAAGTCTGTCATTTGGGGGCTGAATGGTTTTCAGGGTTGGATCTCTTGCAAACCAGCCTTAATGAATAAAAAATTATAAATTAAATGCAAGGGGGTTAAAAATCATTCTGTCCTTGCTCCTGCTTCATTTTCATATAACTTTGCTGCGTCTGGCCATCTTCTAAATTGGTGTGCCCCAAGATGTCAACGACATTGTTAACCTGGGCCCACCCCCCACCCCTGGCCAGTTTGCACCTGCAGGCGGGAAAACCTCCTCCAAAGATGAGTCGCCATCCTCGTGGCGCCAAGGCCTGCGTAAGACGGACAGCTATGGGGCCCTGTCGGAGATCACGGCCGCCCGGGAGGCTCAGAGGAAGGAGGATCTGGCGGGAGTGACCCGCTCCGCCTCCAGCCCCCGACTTTCATCCACCCTGGACAACAAGGACAAGGTGCAACACCCCCCAGAGGGCAATGTCTCTGTGTATGCTTACTGCCATACTACAGGCCACTTGTTCTGAGGTTATAAGAATGACCTGATGTGGGTTGTTCAGATGAGGGTGTACAGCATTTTTTTGGTCTTTTTTTTCATGTACTGGTATAGGTTCAGGTGTAAATGAGTGTGTGAATGGACTGAGCACCCTCTGATGGGGACACTCTGACCAGGTTATTCCCCCCCCAAAAATGCTCTGGACTCCTGTATAGAACAAGTGATTCTGAAGGGATGGATGGGTGGTTGGATGGATGGATGAATGAATGAATGAATACTGTATGTTCATGATTGTTTCTCTGAGTGTCTTTTCAGTTTTGCTTTTATTCTCGTCACGCAGGAGAAGGACAAAGGGACACGACTCGCGTACATCATGCCCACGATCCCGTCCCGAAGGATCACAACTGACATGGATGAGAAGGAGAACCGGTAGGGAGTGGGCATTTAGTAAGGGTGCATGGTAGGGCAAGTCGCCCCCTACTGTTATCCCTCCACTAGGTGGAAATCTGCAGTTGTAATTTTTTCATCTTGCTCCTTCCACTAGTGTTCTTAAAAGTGGAAAGAAACTGGCTTAATTTCTGGTTGATGGGATTTTGTGCTTATTTGCACACAAGATTAATGCCACATCAAAAACTGTTCCGCATGTCTTGGAATTAATAAATCTGCATTTATTTGATGTAGTCAGGTGACGAGTGACTCATCCGCCTTTAGCTCCTTTGTTCTGCTGGCTGTCCACAGCCTGAGTGGGGGGGGAGGGGGGGTCGTCCGCAAGACGGGAGAAGCTGGAGGCTGATATGTAGGCGTGAAGCCGACCGTGGCCTTTCTGTCCCAGGGACTCGGCGGCCAGCCTGGTGCGGAGCAGCTCGTACACCCGGAGGCGCTGGGACGACGACAGCAAGAGCAGCGAGACCAGCACCTTACCGAACAGGACCCCCAGCTATCAGCGCAGGTGTGAGGCCTTACCATGATTTCCCCTCCATGCAGCATCCATTTACCACACAGAACATAAAATGTAACACTCGTGAAAGGTTGAATAGCTATCTGTTATATGTACTGGTAAAGAATTATTATTTTTACTGCTGTCGTCTTCAAAACCCTGCTGAGAGCCCTATTATAATGCCTTGCATATGAACTGTTTTCTTTGTTTGATTTCGCATTTCTGACCTCCTTTTGGAGTTGGTAGCAGAGCTGAAGGATTCATCGGACTTGCTGTTTGTACACTGTTGTATAGCGCACACACTTTGCCACTCTTTTGGCCTGAGATGGCTGCCATACTCCTGAGCCACGCACATCCAGCCACACCGCTGGTTCTGCATGACCGTATGTCGCCTCATTTCTACTGTGCCGTGCAGGACAGCGGGCTCCCTAGTGACCCCTGGTGGCCGGGCATGACCGTCTGCAGGCCAGCTATAGTTGGCTTTGTGTGTTCCTGAGTGTGCTAATGTGGCTTTTATCCATGCATGCGCTTGTACCAGCCTGTCCCACACGCTGACCGTGACCCGCTCTAGCAGCGTGCGCGACGTCCCCACAAAGTCGTCGTCCGCCACCAACCTGGACCCTAACTCCTGTAACTCTAAGCCCTGGCAGCTGACGTCCTCGCTCTACCAGTCGTACAGCATTCCCAGAAGGTACCAGCCCCTCTGCACAGCCCGCCACTGCGTTTGTGTGTTGCTCCGCTTTCCGTGTCCTGAAGCTCGCCCGTTCCTATCGATACGGGTCTGCTTGGCATTTTCAGCGCTGTACTTGGTTAAATGGCTCTGTAAATGACTTTTAGCAAATTAAAATCTCCAAATGCCACATGTGCCAGCACCCCTATTAATGAGTTTTTTTTCCCCCTGATAACAGGTGTTTATAATGCAGTGAGAATATTGAATGTATGCGAGTGCTTAATTTTAAAATGAATAGTCTGAATAGTCGCTGGTAATTAGGCCGTTCTCTGGGGGGTGGGAGGTGGGGGGTCAGCGTGCTCCTCTCCATCCCCTCTTCCCTTGCCGACTGGCCCTCTTTCGTTACCCCAGCAGCTCCTTCGGAAGGAGACAGGACGACGGTGTGAGCTCCGGCATCTCCTCGCCAGCTACTACCACCTCCGTCACGTCGCCCACTGCGCCCCGGAACCAGGTCTCCGGCGTGGCCTCCCGCTCCAGCTCCTCCAGCAGGTGGGCTCCCGGGACGCCCGGGCGAGATGCATGGCTGCTTTGGGTCGGTCCCTTTACCTGTACATGTCCACCTCAGGTTCTGGTCAGAAGAGGGTGCAAATAAGGAAAAGGAGCCGGAAAAGGAGTCTGCAGCAGTCATCCCCACTATTGTGCACACAGCATCGGTCACCGCGGTGACCACCACCTCCACCACTGTCACTTCCTCCGACAGCAGGGAGAGACGCAGGTCTGTCACACCAGCAGCACCACCACCACCACCTCCTCCTCTTCCTCCCGCTTAGCTCGCCCCTGCTCCAGCCTACTTTAAACAATTTTATATAGGCCTGATTAACTGCATGCCAATGTTTTCGCGCCGTGACATTTGCTGCAGCACGAGTAGGTGGAGTTAACATTTTCTGATAACTGGGCCCACATTTCACCAGCAGCAAAGGTCACCTGCATCAAACACGAGATGTTTACTCCATTCTTTATAATTCAATTTAAAATTAAATGTTGTGTAGTGCATATCAGCTGTAATACAGAGAGGAGTGAACAGGTGACGTCAGCTCATACAAAAAAAAAACATCTAGATTGATTTAAAAGAATTCATGGTGGTCACTGGGGAATACCAAAGTTTATATGTATTCTCGAGATTTCCTGATGTGACTTAAAGGGCTATGTAAAGGGTGGATGGTTGTAATGTCAGTCAGGCTGTGAATCTATGCTTAACATCGACGTATAAACAATGCAACGTGAGCACATGGAACGCCCTCCATTTAAAAACGCATTTGTTCTGGGCTGGGAGCAGAGCTGCCAGTATTACAAATGGGTCTGTTTGCACGAGTATCCATTTGTGTGTGCTATTCGGGCTGGAGTGTTGGAACGGTTCCGCTCATGCACGGGAGATAGCAGAACCTCCAGCCGCTGTTGACGCATATCTCCTGTTCAGAGCATCTTGGGCCATCTACTCGGACATGCACATATAAGGAGTTCTAGTACGGTGGTAAGGTGGAGCTCTGGAACCTGTGTCAATGTCTCTAAACTGCCTCCCAGCCATCCTGCCAGCAGTTAGAGGGATTGGAGGGGGGTTGAAGCCATTCATGTTTTGACCAATGCGGGTGTCTTTCTGGACAGGTCATACCTCACCCCCGTCCGGGATGAAGAGTCAGAGTCTCAGAGGCGAGCACGCTCCAGGCAGGCGAGGCAGTCGAGGAGATCGACCCAGGCGAGTTCATCTCCTGCTCTCCTCCCCCTCCGAAACATGCCGTAAGGTCTGCTTACAGGGAGCAGGACGCAGTCAGCTGAGGAGATGCTAACGCACATGTCACCAAGGACTGAGACATCGCAGAGCTTGCAGGAAAATCAGCTGGAAAATGCGTACCTAAACCAATGTCTTGTTGTTTTAGCGTCTTTAAAATGACCATGCTAATGCTAAATGCGTTTCAATTGATAGTATTACTTAATTTAATCCAGTCGCATTGTGATGTTTCGTTCAAAGACAGACCGCATATATGATGCTGGTCTCATAAGATTACAATGCAGATAAAAAATTTCACTCGCCTATTGTGATGATGCAGGTGTAAACAACCCTACTACGCCCCCCAGTCATATAAAAGTATAGCACATGTTATGAACAGCATGTTACTGGTTTTCGTTTTTACCATACTGTACTTATCGTTATTTAAACTATAGAGTCTAGATATGCGGTATCCTGTACCATCTAGGTTTGCGGAAGTACACTCTGATGTTCACACGATGGGAGAATCAGCTAATGACGCATTTCTGAAAAACTCTTTCCCATCATTAAGTGATGCGTGACTGTAATTAAACCTGTGTAAGGGATTGACAGTTGGCATGGTTTACAGTGCTGCTGTGTGTTCGGAAAATGCCAAGTTCTTCCTGAAGATGGCGCTGCTTCACCAGAACACTGTTAAAAACCACCATCCCGCCTCAGCAGTCTGCCCAGCGCAGGTTTTTTGAGAGAGTCCCGCAGCCCGACTCACTCAAGCTGTAACTGCCGCCTCTGCAGGGTGTGACACTGACCGACCTCCAGGAGGCCGAGAAGACCATCGGCCGGAGTCGGCCCACGCGGACCCGTGAGGACGACAAGGAGGAGAAGCAGGACAAGGAAAAGCAGGAGGAGAAGAAGGAGCCGGAAACCAAAGAGGACGACTACCGGTGGAGGTACCGCAGTTTTGAGGAGGTCAGTACCCAGTGCTTCAGGGAGTTCATAGCCTTGCTGATATTGACTTCCCTGTAAAGGTACATGATGTGTGCTTCTCAGAAACCCATGTTCTCCTGTCATTTTAGCGCTACAGACCCTCCACTACCCCCAGCACCACCTCCGGCACCACCTCCAGTACCACCACGCACTCCACATCCTCCCTCAGTCGGCCCAACAGCCTAAGCGGCATCACCTCGTCTTACAGCCGTTCCACCAGAGAGGGCGCCAAAGGTCAGTTTAACAAATACAGAGATGGATTATCCTCCTGTGGACTCCGAGGTTTTCATTGGACCATCGTCTTATTGTTGCTTTCTTGAATTTCAAGTAATTTGCCAAATCAGTGCTGGCAGCTGGAATGGATGTCAGAGTGGGGAGGAGGGAAGATGCGAGATGAAAATGTGGTGGTGTTAATTTATTTTTCAAAGGTGATTCACATGTGGTGTGTGAGTGATGTACAGGTCATGATGTCATCACACTTGTGAGAATCATTACTAGCTGATTAATCCTCGTAGTTCTGTCAGACACGGCCAAGGCTGGAGTTTGCACAAGCCCCACCCATCGCGAGCCAGAATCTACGCCACCCCGCTTGCTTGTAACTTTTTGCCTGTGTCTTGCTAAACAGAGAGTGACAGGAAGGATGAGGAGAAGGAGGCAGAGGACAAGTCCCAGCCCAGGTCCGTACGGGATCGGCGGCGGCCGCGGGAGAAGAGGCGCCCCACGGGAATGCCTGTGAGCCCGGTATGATGCCTCCAGCCAATCAGAATCAGTAATTATTAAACTAACTACCTGAGAGAACTAAAAAAATGGTCTGGATTTCAAATTGAGGGTCAGATTTGAAGAGTTTTGACACACAGGGCTGCCTGATATCGGGAAAAAAAATCATGTCATGACATTTAAAATGTTTGCAGTTATAAAGCAAAAAAAGTTGAATTCACAAAAAAACTATAACCAAATGCAATGAATTTTTTATCTAGCAATAGGATCTGTCAGATTAGTTCATGGTGTTGCCAAGGGTTGTGACCACAGATCACTTTCTTTGGTTCAATATTATCTCTATGGAATCCAAAGTCTTTGCAAACAATGATAGAATAATTTCATGGTTACTTCTATGGGGATGGTATGAGGACAGCCCGCTAGCAGTTTTCAGGGCCCCGCTCTGATTGAATGGAGCTGTACTGCACGCTCTTTATGGACAGGCGACGAGTTTGTGGTGGAAGGGCGTCTAAGGGTCAGGGAATTTAGACAGGCGGTGAAGCCCCACGAAGCGGTGAACATGTGCAAGGCCACTCGTAATCAGCATCCAAGGCCGGCTGGATCGTGGGATGTTGACTGAACCTCACGGCTCTCCCCCATGTTTCAGAGCGACGAGAATGACCCGGAGCAGCAGTCCGATTCAGAGGATGGCAGCAGTCGCACGGAGCCCCAGGTATGAAGGCAGGGGAGACAACAGCGTGGCCAAAGCGACAGGCTGGCTCGCTCCTCAGGCCTGGGTCTCCTGTCTGCTTCTCTTGCTTGCCTACTTTGTTTGGTCCTGGTCAGCTTGATGCATCCCCTGCGGCTCGCACACTGAAGAGGGTCTTGTGTGATTCATGCTAAAGCGTTTTTTTTTCTTTTGGGTGAAGTTTTGTTCTGTTTCCTGCAATCATCTTCCCTTTGTTTCTGTTTTTAGTTTCTGTGTGCTTCCCTTTTTGTATTTTTCTTTTTAAACCATGAGCTGTTCTGTCCAATTAAATAACCCAAACATGGGTAGAACTGAAATAATTGGAGCGGCAGATTAGCCACACAGCTTTTCCGGACTCATCTGCCGTCCTTGGGTATGTTGGCCACGTAGCTCGCCGGATAAAGGGCTCCTCCATGCTCGTCGCTAGGCCCGGCACTAGTTGTTCTTCCAGAAAATTGGGATGCTTGTCAGGGCCACTCTGCACCGTAATTCCGGTATGAGACGAGATGTCCCTCTGGGCACAGCAGCTTGGGCATGTGAGGCTGTAGGGCCTGTGCGTGCCCAGCAAAGCCGGGGGTCCTTGTTGGCCAGAGACGGGCTCGTTTATCCATGGCATGGTGGCCTTGGGTTCCGGAGCCTATTGTTTGGCTCTGCTGCTTTGAGGCTTCATTCTTTAATTAGGTAACTTCGGCGCCCTGTAATGCAGCCTGAAATGGGTTTAGTTAAAAGAGAGCTGTCTCCCTCCCAGTGCCCAAAGGGGCTCTACCCTGTCTTTGGCTTGATGATAACCCCAACTGAACAGATGGGGGGGGGGCGTATTCTGCGCGGAGTGGGTCGAAAGCGGGCATTGTGCCTTTTGTCAGACTGCCGATCCATTTTAAAACCGGCCCGAGAGAGCCGAATTACGGCGGCTGAATAGGTGGGAGTCTCTCATTCCTGTTACCTTTTCAGGACATTTATCTGCTTTGCAATGTGCTGAGGCCTGACTGTGCTGCTGTCTATGGGCCTGAGTGAGCGCTTTGGCTGCTCCACTGCTCTGGCTGTGCTCCTTAATTAGAGCAGTCCTGCATAAAGGCCTCTAATCAGGCTGCTGTTTGTCTCACGAGGTGCCTTTGCGTCTCTGTCTTGTTGGCACTATGTCTTTGAGGGTCGTGGGACGGGTGAAAATATTCATTGGAGCCTCCCCAACTATAGCCTGTATGTAAATTTGGGCACATCCTGAGATCCGGGGGTGACTGTGGCCTGGGATCCCTGGTAGCTTTGCTGTTCATGTCTGGTTGCGCCTCTGCTGGTGCCATTGGAGTTAGTGATCTAATGAGTCAACACACAGCATTTGGTACCGCAGCTCCTGGTCCTGTGTTTTCTCACCCACTAATAAAGTATTTTTTTATTCTGAAAATGCAAAATTCACGAGGAGCTATTTCTCTTAGCTTTCCACAGAACGCCACCATGACCCACATCTTTATAAACTAAATGCATTTTTGCGCATTAATCTCTTGCCATGCAAAACATGTAGTTTCTGAGCTTATGTGCGTCACAGATTAGCTGAATCCGCAGAGACCGAGTGGTGATGATGAAGACGATGGTTCTGTAGCATTACCCGCATGCGCGTGGGTCCTCATGATTGTCCTTTCCAGCGAGATGTGCTCGCTCCGTTGCCACGGCGCTTTCCCGCTGTTGCGTCAGAGCCCCATACCAAGGGCTGGAGTAGCATCATGCCTCGGCAACTAACAGGGTACATCCCTCTGAAGGCGGCGTGATGGTTCTGCTATGCCGCTGCGTCTGTCACCGCTGTGTCCTTGCCTGGCCCATGTGACCCAGTATAACCCTGGGTGAACCTACGTCTAGATGTTGGCCATTTTCATAATGGATGTTTGGTTGTCTGGCAACAGATTGTTGTTTTAATCCTGTTAACCTGTGTAATCATCATCTAGTAACTGAATCTTTTTCTTTCTTTTTCAGAGTGATCGACTTTCAAGGTATGTATAACTGTCCAACCCCCCAATAACCCCCCCCCATGTAATCCCACTAAAAGGATTAGGCTGGGAGTGCTAGGAATAGTGGGACACGCTGAGGTTACTCTGGGGTGGGCTGTCTTACAGGAATGACTGTAATGTGATGAGCACGTCCTCGACTGACCGCTACGACCACCTCAACAGCCGGGGGGTCAGGCAGTCGTACTTGAACAGACTGGAGAAGGAGGACACCACAGACTACAAAAAGGTTGAGACCTCCCCTCTGCTCTTATGCTGTTGCGTGGGAAAGCCAGTATGGTTAATGACCTCTTTCGTAGGTTTGGGGGATTGTTTTGTTTGAGTTCTGCAAGCTTTAATCACCAATTGTACAAATCTTTGGGTCGATCTGTGATTCTGTGTGTTAGGACACTGTGTCCATGATTGGAAGGTTGCTTGTTGGCAGAGTGATGTGACTGTTGGGCCCTTGACCCCTAATTACTCCAGGGACCGGCTGACGCTGCTCTCTATTGTATGTCGCTTTGAATAACAGTGTCTCCCAAAGGGATGAATGTAAATGTAAGTAAGGTTTGCCTTGTTCCCCCTGAAAGCTGTACATCCAGATCCTAGCTGAAAACGAGAAGCTGAAAGCACAGCTACGTGACACGAACCTGGAGCTGGCAAACTTGAAGCTACAGCTGGAAAAGGCAACGCAGGTCAGTACTGGATCATTTGTCTTTTTAATAACCATTTATCTAGCTCGCTACGTGCATCAGTCATTCTGATGTAGAGCCAGAAAGTACAACCTGGATAGGGGCCATTGTTCCTAGCAGGATGTTTAGTATTTATGGATTGGGGGGGAGGGGAATTGGGAGGAAATAGAACTAACCTCCACCTCAAAGACCTGCTGCATATCTCCTTTGCTAGGACTTATCCATGGTTCAAGTTTACTTTATTGTCATCAGCAGCTTCATACATGTACAAAGAGTGATGAAACAATGTTTCTCCATGGCTCCAGTGCAACATATAGTACATTTAACATTACAGTAACAGGGCGTGCAAGGTGTAAACTGGCAGCAAATAGTGCAGAGATAATAAATGAGTAGTGCAGTCACAATTTAGAGGTAGATTGTATATGCTGTTTAGAGGAATTTGAAGACGGTCAGTCCAGATATTAGTGTGTGTTCTGATGGCTTGTGGTATGCAGCTATTGCACAGCCTGGTAGAAGCGGACCAAAAGCGTCGATACCGGTTTCTGGACAGTAGGAGGGAGAAGTCTCCATGTAGTGGGTGGGGAGGGTTCTTTACAGTGTTTACAGCTCTGTTGTGGCTATGTGACTTATACGTGCATGTTCCCATTTGGCGTGGACTCAGTGACTGGGACTCATTACGCTTCGGTGTGTTCTGGTGCCCCGGGAAGCACCGACCTTTAACATTCGTGTGTGTGTGTTTGTGTTCATTTCAGAGGCAGGAGCGCTTCGCTGAGCGGTCACAGCTGGAGATGGAGAGGAGGGTAAGGACGCCTGGGACGATGCGGGGCTTGTGTAATCGATAGGACTCTGCAATGATGTGCCAGTGATGTGCCAGCATCATTCAATGATTTATAATGGTTGAACACAAGCATCGCATTATTATGCCTTCAACCAGTCAGATACAGTCTTACTGTTTGGTAACAGATTGATTTATGTCTGAAGGTGTCAAGCAAGGCCGTATTTCAACTGGGTGGTATGGTCTAATCCTGCTGTGTGCCATTGTATGCTTCTGGCTTTTGAGTCACAAGCAGACTAGCTGTTTTTGGGATTGCCCACAGCTAAAGCCACAAGCTCCTTTTTGCGTGTGTAGATGAGATTTTCACCAGTGGAAGTGCTGGCGTGTGCGTGCGTGCGTGCGTGCGCGCGTGCGTGCATGTGTGTGTGTGTGTGTGTGTGTGCGTGCGCTTCCAGGCAGAGGTGTGATCGCCCACGCTGAGTGTTCATGCATGTACGTGTGTGTGTGACGCATCACATGCCCCTCACGGATCATCTTGCTCCTCCAGTATCGTGCATGCTTCATGTTTGTATATTTGCAGTAGATCAAGATGGTTCCTTTGATTGGCCCTGCTAGGATGCCCAGTAATCTGCGCAGCTGTTAAACTGTATCTGCTATATTTCTTAGTGTGTCCAGTGGCTACTTGTCATGCCATTGTTAATCACTCTAGATCTGTGTGTAAGCAGTCTCCAGTGGTGTACGAGTGTGTCCACATTTGCCTTAAGGTTAAAATGCACAGCGATTTCTTGTCATAAGTGAAAGTTCACATAGAATGAGTACAAAATTGCTGCATACATCGCTTTATATGGCGAATGCATACTTGCATATTTGTTATTGGTATCCTTGTGAGAGACCCCAAGTTTCCCAATAGTTGCTACATGTGTAATTTTGTTTTATTGGGCAGTTCAGTTGATTGGCTGGTGAAAACCATTGGTGCAAACGGAGAGCTGACACACATTTAGCTTCTGTGCTTGATACCCATGTGGTTTTGCTGCTGTCGCCACCTTCCTCTCGTTCTGTGTCACAATGCACCTGGCATGGTTTTCCCAGCCTCCTGCACAAGTCGGGCTTGTCCCTCTGTCGTTGGAGACCGGCCGCTGTCATTATATGACTCTGTGCCCTGAAAGACGCACAGGTGACCCTCAGCCTGCTGTGCGCTAGATTCCAGGGTGGCTCGGGGACAGAACGTGACCGATGCAGGTGATGTCCTTTATGCTCGTGAGCTGATGCTAAACTGCCGTTAACTTCCACACTCTGTCCCTCACAGGAGAAAAGGGCTCTAGAAAGAAAGATCTCTGACATGGAAGAAGAGCTGAAGGTACTTCCCTGTTTACAAACTTGCTTTGGATGAATCTTCCCTCCTTATACTCCCACCGCCCCCCTGCCCCAGATAAGCCCTCGGCTGCTTGTGTCATGGTGTTTTTATACAGGATTTATGATTCCTGTTGCTGGTTTGTAAACTGATTGGATTCAATCAGAATATGTGTATCTGATGGTGCCTTAAGAAGGTGAAAGGTATAAAACTGTCCCAGTTAACAGACTCTGTAATGGTTAGTAATCTCATCTCTCCCCTTTTTAGCAGCCTGTTGGCGTAGCTTGGAGAGGAGGCCACCACTTCGCCTCTCCCAGCCACGCGTCGGTGTGATTAGCCTTCCTGTATCTTTTCCGTGGACTTTTAGTATGTACAGGTTTAATAGGTGACATCCCGCTTGGGTTTAGACCGTATACCACTGGATCCATTTAGCTGTAGTGGTCTGTCTCCACGGTTACACCATCTTCTACACCCCCGCGGTTTCACAAACCAGGATTGTCACACGATCTGCGTGTTGCATGGGATCCCCTCCTGGCCTCCAGAATAAGTGTGTGACTGATGAACGCTGGCACTCGGTGTCATTCTGCACGCATACTGCGAGCGGTCTCTGGGGAAGGGGGGAGGGTCCCAGGGGTAGCCCCCGTCCATGTGTGCCTCTCATCCTGTCTGATCCCCTGGATATCCATCTCAGACATGTTGTCCTGCAGGCTCACTCTTCAGCTTCCAGATGGGCTGTGTCTGTCCATTTCCTAACTGTCTCTTTTTTTTTTTCTTCCTCTTTTGTCCTCATTCCTGCACCCTGGATTTTTCATTCATCGCCCCCTCTTTTGTTCTGGGTTTTTTTCCCTCCTTTTATTTTACTTTTCTTTCTTGTTCTTTTGTGGTTTCTCTGCAGAACCTCCAGCAGGTAAAGCAGGTTCAGGCTCTGCGGAAGCTTAACGAGCAGCTTGTGGCTGAAAACAGGGCGCTGGCGCGTGTGGTGGCCAGGCTCACAGAGTCCTGTAGCCAGCCGTGCGTGGCGAACTTGTAGCCACGCCCCCTCCCCATTCTCCATTCTCACTCTGCCCGCCCGTGCACATAGACAGGCAGGTGCCGGCTCTCATGCTAGTGTTTGCACCCCATAGGACGGCAAACCTATTAGTTGTTGCTGCTCTCTGTCCTTTCCTCTGTGTGCCCTCTGGAAGCATTGACTCTTGTTTATGTTTTGTGGTTTGCGATCACTCCCTCTCTCTGTTTTTTCTTTCTTGGCATGGTTAAGAATTGCATACCAATCCATATTACCTCCATTATTTTTTGACTTTATGTGGATTTACCAAGTGTTTGGGTTGCTTCTGGGAGTTTTACTTGTACAGAAATGTTCTGAGGGCAGAAGAAAAAATGATCATCTGATTGGTCCCACCTCCTCTAGCTGCTTGAACCCAAATCCTCTACAATCTGATTGGTTATCTCACTGAACCAATCGTTTTTTTCTTCTGCCCTCAGAACACGTACAACTCCCATGAGCACCTGGATTGGTGGCGTATGTGACAGCCTCATTTCATTAGTGTCCACATGATGCTAGCAATTGTGGTCAAGCCGAACCTTCCCTGGCTCTCATCTGATGTCAGGCCCTCATGCCAAAACTGAATTCATATGAACGACATGAAGAAAGGGGTCTCATACCAACTCCTACTCCATTCTAACAAGCATTATCATGTGACCTTAATGAAGTCATGGCTTGGGTAACGGTCTGTAATACTACTATATGTGCTAGACCACATGATGATGTGGTACAATTGTGGGATCTCAAGAGGGTTCTGTGTTAGTCGGGTCGTGTATCGCAGGAACGTGCCAGTCCTGCAGCAGGTGATCCTCCGTACCATCAGGAGCAATCTCGCCACCTGTGCCTTGTAATTTACGCACAATGCCATAGCCACGTTTCACTGGCCGTTTGTATGGTGCTCATTAATCTCTTGAGATCCTTCATGCATCCTCTCTTTAATTTACTGAAACTTCTCACAATCTGAGGACTTGTTTGCTAGGTGTGCAGTGCGGTTTTTTTTAATGCTGTGGTTCTTTGTCAGCAGTTTTGACACCTTATAAGCATTTGGCGTTTGTGGTGTGTTTGATTAACTTCAGTCATTTTATCACCCTAAACCAGTGTTTTCCAACCTGGGCATCGGGGACATGCAGACAGTCAGAATCTTTGCTCCCTCCCAGCTCCCTGTAGGGAAGAAAAATGTAGACTTTCTTGCAGTGAGCCAAGAGGGAGCAAAAATGTAGACCGTCTGTGGGTCGCAGAGGACTGAATGGGAAACGCTGCCCTAAACATCACTTGCTTACTTTATAATGACCCCTGCTAATACATATCTGTATCTCTTGCTTGTACATGTATCATTTTCTCCCTGGTAACTTTAGGCACCTTGTTAAAATGTGGACACCTCCAGCCATTTTGTCTCTTTGTTACACTGCATCTCCAGCTCACCTGACTCAGCTGATACTGGGCTTGGGTTTGATTTAATTCAGTCTTTATGATTGTGCGATACGGCACTTGGCTCTGTTTAGAGAGGGTGCAGACGAGTTAGCTCTCTGAGACAGTGGTGCATGTGGGTAGGCAAAGTCTCACACATTCCAGTCGTCCCTGGTTGCACATATGTCAGCTCCCACAAATGCTGAGCCGTCCCCTGAAGACATGGGGTGCTTCACATTCCTAATATTACACTGAATTCTGCAAACCTGCAGGTCATCTGGACGTGCTATTTACTCTAATAAATGCCTGACTGTATTCGTAATCTCTTTATCCCAACGGTGTTGCTTTAAGTACATAATGTTCAAATTCGCAGAAGACCAGTAAAAGTTGGTCATGTTGCAGACTTGAGTGTCACACACGTTAAAGGGAAACCAGCCTTTGAAAGGGTATTACTCTGGGTAAAATGGCATTACGGTAGTGTTTAGCTGTAACTCTTTGCCTTGGGTGTGTGAGTGTTTTGAGCAGAGCTCTTCCCCTGTAGATTTGATTGTTCTGCATGCATGTGTGTGGTTTGTGGAAGCTCTCAGTCTTGATATTACAGCGATGCCCGTCACAGGCCGTAGGTGAGACCGCGCCCGAACGGCAACCTCGCCATGCCTGCCTGGACATGGCTGACGCCTCTCTCTCTCCATTTCAGACGCTGCCAGACCTGAAAGCAGACAACCAGAGACTAAAGGACGAGAATGGAGCACTGATCAGAGTAATTAGCAAACTTTCCAAGTAGACTGGCTTCCCCACCTGGGCGGCAGCAGGTGGCAGTGGCATGTGTTCAGATACCAATGGTGACTGCCATCGCCCACGGGAGTGATTCATCCTACCCCTCGTCGGTCCTATTACCCCAGTGACCAGCCAGGTTCTTTTACTGCGCCCTGCCTCTGCCATCGAGTCGATGGAGTTTACAAGGCGAAAGTGAGACATTACGGATGAGTGAGGATGGGGGGCAACAACAAAGCCACCACCTTGCCCTGGAACAACGTCGCAGGTGGGGAAGCCTAGGGGGGGGGGGGAATTATTTAACCATTAAGCCTTAGTTGTACATAAACACTTGCATCGAGCTCTCAGATGTCACAGAACAGTTACTCAACACCTGATGTTTGTGCCACAAGCTTCCCCCTTGTTTTTGTTCTCAGAAGTGTCGTGTGTCGTGCTGTTTTTCCACCAATCCTATCTGTTGTTTTCCTGATGCCCCGCCCCTTCAGAGGCTCTGTCACTCAGCAGAAGTCCTCGCAGATTCCCAGAATCCCTTCCCACCCTGATATGGTTTTTTTTTAATGACACACTCACATGCACTCAAATGTTTTTGCACCTGGATTCTTCCACCTTAATTTCACTTTATTTGAGAAGGAAATGTCAAGTCTTTCAAGATGGAACATGGTGGAATTCAAGCTTTCACTCTATGTGCAATATGCATTTATTTCTTGCAAAAATGCTTTAATGAATCCACTGAAAGTACAATTTCCACAACTCCCTTTCCTGCATCGCTGATCCTTTTAAGTTTGTAGTGTAATTATTTTTTTTTTTGGATCATAGTCTGTTTCACGTCATTTTAGCAGGTACTGAGTGATGCTGTATGTGTGAACTGTTTGATACCAGCACATGACATGTGTTTTGGATCCCCAGGGCATCCTGTCTGTTACTGTTGAGAAACACAAACTCCAGAGGACAAAGTGCGTGTTAAACCATTCTTTTATAGTCTGACGTCATTGAATTAAGATCCAGTCTCCTGTAGAGACTGTTTACGCTATTCAATGTTTTTTTTTTTTTTTTCCCCTTTTAAAAAGTGTTCACAGTAGTTGTGAAATACGATCGCTTCACTACATTTCACACATTGTCTACAGTGTCTTTGGACGAGTTCTCTTTTTAAGCTTTAGTATTAGCCCAAAGTATTGACTAAATGGTAGGGATTTCTAAGCCAGTCCTCATGCAGTGTCTGTATGCAATGCCATTGTCATGTGATGTCTTGTTCACCACGGAGAACACAACCACTATGTCAAATAAAGACCATGCATCGAAATGCATTTTATTTGACGCATTTAAATGGCCTTTTTGTTTTTTTTTTTTTTTTGAAACCCTGTTTGTAATTGGCGTTGCGCTCTGACTGGTTGCAATTTTCCCCACCTCTTGACCCCCCCCCTCTTTTTAAACTTGTGTAAAAAAAAAAAATATATATATATATATATATATATATGTGTGACTTCATATTGGTGCACTGTGCTGTGACTACCAACCACTGAAGAGTTCATTAAAAAGTCAGTTGTACATTGTGAACTTGGGTATTGCATCATTTCACGGGAGTAAGGTAAGTGTTTTTAGTGTCTCTCTCCAGCCTGGGGCTTGTCATTTAGGGCGGGGGGGGGGGGGGTGCATTTTCCATCCATCGGACTTCTTGTATAAACGGTATCATCCTTGCAGAGAGAGTCGTTATATTTCCTTGGCACAATCAGCCCATTGCAAGCACACCTACCTGTACAGTCTTGTGCTAAAGTGAATATGACTCGGGAAGTAAATTGTTGGGCCTCAAGGGGGACCTATTACTCGGACGAGAATAACTTGCTGCACGTCTGTTAGCTGGGTGCACTTGCTGATTTGGATCAATTCTTGGATTTTAGAGTCTTATATTTCTTTAATAAAAATATAATGGAGGAAGTGGTTGCAGCATTTTATTAGTACAGGGAGGAACTTGTAAAAGGATGCTGAAGTTTTGAACTTTTGAGAAACGTATTTTGACATACAAATAAAGTGACACTGTGTCTCTTCCTGTATTAAGGATATTTTTCAGTTTCCATCACTCTGTCCATCCGCTTGGCATCAGTTTAAGTCTTTAGGCCTTTATTTTTGTTACCGTGCAGTTCTATTTCAATTGGATGTACCATGCCTGTTTATAACGTCACTTACGTATTCTGCCACTAGATGGCATACTCCATGTCTTAGATGCTTTCTCTTTCTTTTAGCTGAACATCAATTCTGTCCCCTTTCACTGCCTGTTGTTAATCTCTAGAGGTCAATGGGTTTCAGAGCAGTCCCTGACAGTTCAGGGAATGTAGTACATTTCAGAGCTCGGATGCAATCTTTTGTCCCAGAGAGAAACATTGGTGATTTGTATACAAGCAAATGAATGAGTCACACCTTCATATGTGCACAATATACATGTTTGTGCAGTTACTGAACTCGCTGTCCTAAAAGATTGGAATTAAGCAGCAGACTCGGGGAAATTTTATTAAATATTTTCTGTTGGCCAATTAGAGGGTGTTTGTTCTAATTCCACAATATAATTTAAAAGACCTAAGGTTTGGTATTTGCCCACGAGTGCATTGAGCTGAGGGTGAGATCATGTGTAGCTTATGTGGCAAAGCCACACAAACCATTTCAGGCACAGGTCCCACAGAAATAGTGCACGTTACTGTGGTTACTGGCAACACTGCCACAACTTTGGGCGGTGAGAAGGATGGGAAGCGTCTGCTTGTGTCCCGCATTTCTCTGAGGTTGGGGGCCCAGTCGGCAGTCATGACTCGTCAGGTTTCACCGCATAAGGTGTGAAGGCGAAGCTTCATGTCCATTTCCTGCCAATGGAGATTCCTCTGTGAGCTTTGGCCCATGTCATTGTCCTCTGAAGTCAGAGGTATCGGCTCTCTTATGCTGTGGGTGTAGCCTTTTGCAATCCAAACCTCTGAAAGTCCACTTGCACCTCCACCATCTGCTTCTCCTTGCCAAACCGGAGAAGCGTGGCTCCATAGCGTATCCGCTGGAAATCAGTGGCGACTCTCGAGAGGAAGTGCGGGTCGCCGATTGGTGGACTCAAAGATCCGGGTCGACCTTTCTGGCGCTTGATGGACACTAAAGCTCTTCCGTAGCAGGAGGGTTGCGAAAGACCTCAGTAGTGCCGTGCAGTCATTTCCTGTCTAGGGCTGGAGATCAGCACGGCGATCAGTGGCTGCCGATCCCGCCCATATTTCCGTCCTTTGCCTTTATATAAACAAAGTTCCTGTGCTTCCCAGACCGCCATGTATCTGCACTGCGCGAATGAGCTCTCTTCTGATGCTGCTTTAATAGGCAGGCATGTGCTGCTAAGGTGGCTTATTTACTGAGCAACGTCTTATTCACACATCAAATAATCTGTGTCCAAAAACCAATACAGCCAATACAAGTCCACGTTAATACAAGTCTTTTTGTGGGTAAGTGGAGGTATCCGCAGTAATTGCCCAAAATCATGCAATAAACTTGCCCTGCCCTGCCCCTCCCCATCCCTTGACGTAGATATTCCTCAGCTGGCACCCCCGGAGGACACAGAGATACAGGATCCTCGGCATAAGCTAACGGATATATGCCAGCTTTCAGTAGCGTACACAGGAGTGGCGAAGGCCTGGTAACAGGCGAGTCTGTTTGAAATTACTGTGGTCTGTTTATTATTTTGTGTTGTCACGACACCCCAAACATGGGGAGAATTATAGCAGTTCGGCCCAAAGTGTGACATTAAAATACCAATCACAGGAGAATGCTTAACAACCCCTGACTTCCCTACATTTGTCGTTTACTGGTTTGCTTTTAAATGTCTAAAATAGAGCAAATGGCCGTTCTGGGTTTTGCGAGTCCAAAGCTCTCTTTTTATTTCACAAATTCTGCACAACAAATAAAATCGGATGCTCGTTTTGGGCTTATTTAGCCGTAATGCGTCTCCTGCAGCTCTTACTAAAGTATAAAATATGTAAAACGTTCTAATGCTTTCTGTTTGATTCACCAACAGGCATTCTAAGTAAGCTGGCTTCTATAAAACTTAATGCATCTATCAATTTAATGTTTAAATTATACTAAACAAACTGAGCAATAGAATCGGGGAGCAAACAGAGTCATGTTAATCATTTCTGATATTTAGTGGCAGTTTAAAGCCAGAGTCAGTGTTCATCTTTGACAAACAGGGCACGCCAATATTATTTCCTGCTGCTGCAATAAGTCACACACATACAGGCTTGTAATAACATCTTGCCTTTTTTTTTTTTTTGAGAGGCCGAGTTCGAAATCTCTCACATGTAGCTACCCAAAATAACGTGTGAGAACAGCCCGAGTGAGTTTCTTCCCAACACACCGCCCACCACAGCCAGTATGTCCCAGAATTGTAATATCTCCCAAACCCTTAGAGGCTGGTGGGGATTGTTATCGTTGGATGAGACGATCTGACTGCGCAGAATCGGTAGCTGTTAGCTGAGGTCTTGGCTGGGTAGAGATTACTCCTTCCTGTCCCTAAACACTCCTTGGCTGGTTCATGCGGGCCCCACCCGGAGGATTTACTCCAGCACCTAGTCTGCGCTCTGCATGCTGTGTGGCTACCTGGGGTAGCTCATCTCTAGGAGGTGTGAGTTAAATCCAGCATTGGCAATTGCATATTCCTTGACGTGTTAGATGACAGTTCTTAAAATGCAATACATGCAGTTTTTTTAAGTGCTGGATCAAATCGAAAACAGAAAGTCAAGAAAGTGGGCCAGAAGTTTAAAGTTTACTGGGTGATTTATAAACGCAGACTGGTTTCTGCGCCAGTTCTAGTCCAAACATGCTCCAGTCACACTGAGCGCGAGATTATTGCATCTGGGATTTCATTGGCGCTTGAGCGCTCTTGTTAGCGCTTACGAAACGCAAACGTTCTCATTCCCCCTCCCACCGGGAACAAGGTGATGTCGGTCGTGCTGTGGAACTTTCCAGAAAAAGCCGTCATTGAGTCATTGTTCCTGAAGCACCTTAAGGTAGAATTCAGAAGTGGCCCGTTTGATGGAATTATCCCACGTAGGGCCCGATGAAGGCGACCGAGACGTCTGAGCGCTTTTCAGCATCCCAAGTGCTGGTGTCGTTACAAAGACCACGAGCCAATTTCTTGGCATAACTTTTTCATTGGCCCACATTTACCACGACCATCATATTTACACTTCAAAGCTGGGGCAAATATTCAATCAAAACATCATTTTTTAACCTCTACAGTACTGAGCTCGCAATGAAATCTGTTGACAGAACTATTAGACATAAGATATCCCAGCATGCACTGCCAGCCAAATCCTATAATTGCAGCCTTTGCGGTACGTAGCCATTGGAAGGGATTCAGTCTAACTGCAGCCCATAGACTGAGGGTATTTTAATCAAAGGTGCTTGTGGGTTATTTATGTTTTTGCCATTCTTTGTCCAGTTGCAGTAACACAGTTATGGCTACAGGTCATTATTACATACCCTTTTTTTCCTTGTACCATAATAACATACCTAGTAGTAGGACATCCTCCTACATATGTGTGGTTATCCTCAATAGAATGAAGCTAATGCTACAGACAGGGAAAGTTCTTGTTTTTTAAATCTGTCAACAATTGCTCGGGGGCAATTAAATCCACCATTCAGCAGATGGTCCTGAACGCAGCCAACTTGTCATTAACTAGGGAATCTTAAGATGCACAAGCTTTTAGAGGCTGGGAGCCTGGGCTATATTCTAACTGATATTCTGGTGGTTGTTTGGCATTTCGAACCCCTGGTGAGTAAGGAAGAGGTGATTACTGCAGCTGTCCTACTTTCAGTGAGGTAGCGAGGCCCAAGGTTCACATCCAACCAGGCAATGCGTAATGAGGCTCAGAACACGCCTCCCATTCCCACGCGTCATTAAATAAAGCAGCGGATTCTGCAGGGAAAGGAAGTCATGCGTTGGAATTCTTAACCCGAACCCCTCAGATGTGGCAGTCAGTTTTTGGCAGGGTTTGAGTTTCAATTTGTCAGCCGTTCATCCATTCAGTTACAGGTACCTCCGCTTCCGGACCAAATAGTGGCTTGTGTAGAAGAATTAACAACCTTGTTACATTGCTCAAACTGCCTGTTCAAGCTGACCTGACAGGCCAGCTAACAGTCACCGTCGCCTGCTTTGTAAATATGTGCTTTGGACAAAGCAGGATCAGTGGGTATTCATGCTTTTGCTTCTTGGAGATCTTTGTGAGATCACAGGAAATTCTTAAAATACACAATGTTGTTTTTACATTATGATTTTGTAAATGCGTTGTGTTCCCCTGCCCTTCACTCCGGGCTGGAGCCTGGATCGGCTCCAGGCCCCCCTGCGATGCTCTGCAGAAAAGGTTGAAGGAGGGATGGATAGAGTTATGGATGGATGGAAGCATTTTTATAAGTGAAAGGTATCCCTAACCCTTTGTGTATGGCTCAGCAATTCAGGACGTTGTTCCTGAGGTCAGAAGGTCATTGGTTCAAATCCCAGAGTCGACAAAATGATTTCCTTGGGTCTTTGAGCCGGGCCCTTAACCCCAGTTGCCCCAGGGACTGGATGACCCTGCTTTCTCAAAAATATAAAAACCTACGTTGCTTTGGATAAACATGCCTGCTAATTAAATGAAATAACAATCAGGCGGATGACAATCAGGGATTTTGTCATCAAAAGCCAGCACACTGTCCTGACATTTCCATGCCGCTAAAACACCAGTTCATTACAGCACAAATGTCTTTTAATTGTTCCTGAACAAAAACCTCTTCCTGGCTGCTGGCCCATGCCCCCCCCCCCCCCCCCCCCCCCCCAGCACAAAGAGACTCACAGCACCAGTTTCTTTCCTCTTTTCTTTTGGAGGAAGCCTCCTTCACCGCCCTACACTGCCTTGTGTCGGCTTACTTCCTTCCCAGTGCTGGGAACTGCTCATTCCCTCAGGCAGGTCACCGGCCCCCTCCTCAGCCCTATGGAAGGGAAATCATGTTGGTTCAAGATGACAGGATGATCCCAGGAAGGAGCAACAGTCAGTTTCTGACATGGCACATGGACCCAAGAGAGACTGCTTCACGAGTTTGTGGGTGAGGAGGCTGGAAGTGAAAGTAACCCTTTTGGAGGGTCATTCCATATTACCCGTCCTGGTTTTGGGGGGGGGGGCACTCCTTAGTTTATGGAAGGAAATCTCGAAAACGATCACGCTCACTAACGGGAAGTTGATTGTGATGGCGTGTGTCATACGGTGCGACGGTTCTCTCTGCAGTTTGTTTATATTCCTAACCAGAAGAACAACGTAAGGTTTTCTTGAAGTGTTTGCTGTTTGTTTCCAAACACAAAATATGCCCAAACCAGACATGTTACAAGCCAGAGGCATTTGGGGCTGAAGCCCTGAATGATTTATTTATGTCAAATGTTTTAAAAACGATGCTCCTGGTTAGAGAATTCCACACTTAACAACAATCTTAATCCAGGGCTGCGTTTCCCCAAAACCTGCCATGATCATCATAGCTTCAGAGAGAAAGCTTTTAAATAATTAGTGTCACGTCAGTTAGGCAGACATTGTCATTCTATTGTGACACTGTGTCACTATATTCGTAGAACAAGTCAGTGTGTTGTCACTAGTACTACAGCAGCCTTCTATGTTTACATTATCATTTCTATCATGTCTGGTCATTAGCTTGTAGGCATCTTATGGAATTAAACCTTTTTTTCCATCTTCAGATCGAAATAGCATCTTCAGACATGTCTGCACGGTCAAACTGACCTGTGCAGGAAAATGAAATGCCAAATGTATCAGCTCTGATTTAGTGGGATGCTGGAGGTCATCCATGTGATTATACTGGTGGGAGAAGAGAAACCACAGGACCAGGGGTTGGCCAGGACTTCACAGGAAGCGCTGGGTGTGGAAGAGGAGCAGTATCCTCACCACATTAAAATAGGCCGCTTACGATTTAGTGTCCACAGTAAATTGTTATGTCTCTCTCTAGGTTACAATCGTCACTGAGGTTTAGTGTTAATATGCAACCATAACATTCCCACAAGAAAAAGTTTAGTATTCAAGTTATGATTATACATAAAACCTGGACTGCAGGCAGTGAAATGTTTTCACACTTTTGGGTGTTCATTCATCTTTTTTTTGATTGTGACAGTTGTTCATCCACCTTCCAACCACTTTAAATCCTATTGAACTGGGACCTGGACAGGATGCCATTCCAACACATGGCCCACACTCACTAAAGGAAATTTAGAGATACCAGTTCGTCTAAATGCATATCTTTGGTCTGCAGCAGGAAACTGGAGTATCCAGAGAAAACCCAGGCAACGCTGAAATAACATGCAACCTTCACGTACACTGGGGGGATTTCTATCAGTATGGTGGTACAGTGCTATTTACTCAACTTAAACCACTGTGCCACTACTACTGTAGTTGTAATTAAACCATTTTGATTTACCCTGTAAAATCCCCGATCTTTTTTGACAGGAGTGCACAAAGTGCTTCGTGGGCGTTTAAAGCTTAAATTAATAAACGAATTAGCAGTTGCGTCTGAAATACAAAAAAAAAAAAAAAAAAAAAAAAAACATACATGGATGAAAGCACAGTAAGACCAAACTTCGTCTGAGTAGCTGAGGCGACCGCTGCAGTTCATATTTTTCTTCCCAAAAACAGACCCTTCCCGAAAGCAGAGAATCCTAAATATGCATCTCTGGTCATAACGCAAGTTTTTGAGCATGAATCACTTTCTGTATTTACCGCCGTAGGTCCTAAGCTTCCTCACTCCCCAAAAGCTCTGCTGTCAAACACCGAGGTGCTCCCCACCCCCCCGTTAGTGCACAGAAACGCGCACCTACCTGTAACATACACCTACCTCGCTATCGCCCCGATGCCCGCGCACAACAAATAGCAAGCACACTCTGTTCTCACCCCGGTTTGGTTACACCAGGCGCTTCGCCATAGTATAAGATTATTATTAGACTATGAAAACCAGCTACAGAGCATACGATCAGTTTGAACACGCGCAGTGGCCCGTGTGCTGTTATTAAGTTACCGGGCCGTTTCGTGGCATGAAATTACTTTCGGGTAGGCATCCCAAAATCAGACATCGATTCTGGTCGCAGTGTGGAATAGAAAAAACACAGCGTGCTGTGACAGAAACAAGTACAACAACCCGGAGTATTAGAAGTAGGTGTGTGGAGTCAGGCATGAGGTCTGATACAGTATGCTTATATGCTTATGGAGTTAAATGAAGCACCATAATTACCGCGGTACCATACTACAACGGCGTTACAATGCCGAGTCTCCATTAGTGCAGTACAATTCATAGCATGCGTACTCAGCTTCCACTCCGTCACCTGCATGGATGTTTTTTGTTACTTTGATCGTTTGCAAACAGCTCCGGCTCTGCTTGTATTTAATTTAACACTGCAAACAAAATATTACACTTTGTACATTTCCCCGGAGCTGTACAGAATTGTGGCAGAAACTCTGAAAGAAATATAATCTGCTTAAAGACTACGGGGTAAATCAGATTTATATATATATATATATATATATATATATATATATATATATATATATATATATATATATATATATATATATATATATATATTATACTGCCTGATTTGTGCGGCGGCGAATACACATTAAACTTGCTTACTGAATACATGCACATGCACGCTCATGTTGTACTGTCATCCTTCATTACAAAACACGAACTCTACGGTCTCCAAATTTGTGGTGTGACCTAGCGTGCCTAGATGGGTAGATTAAGCAACTAATATTTATTATTATTATTATTATTATTATTATTATTATTATTATCCATCCATCCATCCATTTTCCAAACCGCTTATCCTACTAGGCCGCGGGGGGTCCGGGGCCTATCCCGGAAGCAATGGGCAGGAGGCAGGGAACAACCCAGGATGGGGGGCCAGCCCATCGCAGGGCACACTCACACACCAGTCACTCACGCATGCACACCTACGGGCAATTTAGCAACTCCAATTGGCCTCCGCATGTTTTTGGACTGTGGGAGGAAACCGGAGTACCCGGAGGAAACCCCATGATGACATGGGGAGAACATGCAAACTCCACCCAGGCGGAGACTCTAACCTCTAGTATTATTATTATTATTATTTGTTTATTATTATTGTTTAAAGTAATCTGTTTGTTCACACACATTCACAGGATTGCCAACTCACACATGTGGCGTGACAAGCTGTCAGACTCACGCTCACGAAAGAAATCTTATGGCAAATATATATATTATTCCATTATGAAACTAAAGTTAGCTAAATAAATCAAACGTGTTGGGTTAGTTTGCAAACCCTACAGACTATTTACAAGGTAATAAAAGTGTTACATACACGTAAATGCATGGGCAGAATGGCCAGCTGGCCAAAGTAAACCCTGCATCCAATACATTTATAGTGCACTCTGGAGTATTCACTTGAAACACTTAGGATCTTGGATTTAAAAGTCAGATGACATAAAGTCATCGGCATGGTTAAAAGGAATTCTAGGAGTTCCTCAGCGAGGGAAGCAATTAACAACACAGTGCGGGTCATAGGAAGGTCTACAGATCGGCGGTCCAGGAGCGATCGGGTCGGTCCTCGGTTTGCATGCGAGTTCGGAACTCTTCGTGATAGTTCGTACTTTTCCGGCACGCAGGCTAAAGCCTTGCGTGAGTGAGGGGGGCTGAGCCCCGTCCGCTGCTCACACCTACCGCGGAAAGGCGTCTCGCGTTATGGTGACGGTTCCACCTGAGACGCCGCCGCAGCGACATGAGGAACAGGTAAGTCACGTCGGCACTTTCCCCGCAAGCACCGTCGATGACACGATCTTGCGCTCCCTGCGATAATTACGCTCCCTTTTGTGACAGAACAACTTTTGTGGCTGAAGTAGCGAGAGTTTTAAAAGTTAGTCAGGTCCTGGGACGTGCTCTCATGAACCAGAATCCGGAGGGATTACAGGTACAGCCGTGACTTTACGCTTGTTTCGCTTTAATTTGAAGCACAATAGTCAGCATTTCGGGTATGTGTGTGTTTAAAACAGACTCTTAAAATTAACTTATTTCCCTGGTCTTTTCCAGACTAATTTCTGGTACTCTGGATAATACGGATTAATTGAGCAGATAAGTTTTTTTTTTAAACGGCCCGGACCGATTGAGTTAACAGCCCGCAACTCGTTAATTAAATATAGAAAAGGGACCATGGCGACGGGTGGATTCAGATCTAACGCGGCTACGGACTTTCTGGAGGAATGGAAAGCCAAACGGGAAAAGATGAGGGCTAAAATGCCTGGGGGCATATCAGCCTCGACCGGCTCCAGCATCGGTGCGCTTCATGGGGGTAGCAATAAAAACGACACGCGGAGTTTGACTCCGGCCACCGAGGCGAGCGGCGGTGGTAGCGGCGGCGCCCCTGAGCGCGGTGCAGCCACTGTCACCTGCACGCAGTCCCACCCCGTGGCACGACCGACCGCCTCCTGCGAGCCCAGGGCCGCCGACGGGCCACCGGCCACCCCGAAGAAGGCTTCACAGCTGGAGAAATTGCCGGGCACCCCGCAGGTGGACGCCGGCGACAACGACAAAGAGAGCCCCGCTCCGGGCGGCGGCTCTGGAAAGAGCAAAGAGAAGAAGAGCTCGGGTCCAAGCGCCAGGAAGGGCAAAGGGCAGATAGAGAAGCGCAAGCTGCGGGAGAAGCGCCGTTCCACCGGGGTGGTCAGCATACCGTCCAACGAGGTGAGTCCGAGCCGTCGGCGGGCCAGGAGAAGCGCCGCTGCACCGCCATGGTCGGCGTACTGGCCGGGGCACGTTTCTGCCACCAAAACCCACCTGCGCCGTCACTTTTGGAGTTTTATTGTGTTATTTCTATGAAGTTACATTTATTGAAACCTAAAACAACGCGGGGCATTTATCCATAGTTCATAACAGGTGGCCAGCCATGAAAAATTCTCTTAAAGGTACTCCCATACTTCACAGTGGTTTTCTGACACTGGTGTACTCAGAAATCATTAAAACATAATTAATATTGCTGTATTTTTACAGCAATTGTTTTGTATCAACATCTCTTTCCTTATATGCCTTATACGATATAGAAATCAACTAAATTGTAGCCAGCTCATAAGAAAATTGCAGTATTTGAAGTACATAAAAGAAGTAAGGTATGGAACATTAACTTGGATAGCTGAGAATTTGTTTACAGGACAAATTGTCTTCTCTATGATTGCATTTTGAAAAAAAGTTATTTTTTTCTGTATATTAATAGACAGATGGCTGGTTTGTTTATTTGTGAATGCTATGTTATGAATGGCATGTGAGGGTGAATGGTTTGTTTTTTTTTATTGTACTGCCATGAAATCACATTCAGGGTGTGTTAAATACAAAGTTTCGGTTGACCGGATTGGCACTGGTCCTCTGCCCATGTGCCACATGGTACTTACCCAGCCGGGGGCCTCTGGGGGATGAGGTGTGGCGGCCCAGAGGTGCCTCTGTGCAGCCTGTCACCCTGTCATTAGTGTCCCTGGCTCAGGGTGGTCTGTAATGCTGGGCTTTGAGCAGAGAAGGTGTGCTTTGGCAGAGGGCTGTCACTTAAGCTCCATGCTGCTTGTCAACACTTTTTATCATCCACTTCAGTCCTGTGCCCTAGGTGAGGAGTTTCTTGCGGCTATGAAACAGCCGTCCGGTTACATCCTGCAGGATGATGCTGGATGAGCTCTGCCAGGAGGCACAGCTTGACGTTCAGATAATTGCTTCTCCTCAGGGAGGCGATCCCTAAGTCCTCTGCAATTTTCGGTCCAACCCCAGACATTCCAGGAAAGTGTTGTGTTACCCTGCTCTCACTCCACCGGTAGAAAATGAGATGTCTGTTCCCGTTGGAGACCTTTGACCTAAGGAAGAATGTGGACGCCACAAAAGACTCTCGCTTGACCACCCCCCCGGTTTTAGGCTGATAAGCTTGTCCCGTTTGGTTCTCATTAAATGCTCTTCCTGTCCTAGAGGTGCTGAGAGAGTCCTTGTGCTCAGACTGGGCCATGGAGACAATTTATGAACTCCATTGTCTGGCAGTCTTGTTTTGTGGCATCCCGTGAGTAAAAAAAAAAAAGTTCTGGGAGAGGTCTGTTTTTAATCGGGATGTGGTGTTCTTTTGAATCTTGGTCTCTGTTTGCTTATAGACATTTCATGATTGCGTGTTTAAAGTTTCAAGTTGAAACTTTTCCTTCTATGTATTTACCTCTGTAGAAACCTTAGTGGTTAGCCTGCAATATGTTTTATCTCCGTGGCCAATATACATGCTTTTATAAGCACCTGCGGTGTGTTGGCTTTTCCATCTTTATGATAGATTTGTTTAAACTTTGTTTCAATGTTTTTATTTTTTTACATTTCCTTGTTAAGGGAAGGAGTAATGCTTTTAAGGGTAAAGTTTATATTTTTCTGAAATTTATAGATAACAATTTTTTTTTATAGGTTGAAGGGCTTTTATTTGATATTGGAAGCTGGAATTTTTTTTCCTCGTAAGTTTAGAGATATTGCTGCTGACATTTGTAGATGTGATTACTTTGATGTTATCCAAGAAAAAATGTGTTGTAACACTGGTGCCAACAAAAATCATTCTTTTTGCTGTGACTTGGACCGGAAGTGCCCTTAAAGGGGAATTTCTCCACTCCGCTGTTACTGCTGTCCGTTTTCAGACATCAGATGCGTGTAGAGGAAATGCTGCACATTTTAAACAGGGAACAGACTTCTAATCTTCTGAAAAAATTTTACTTTCTGATTTGCCAGAAGCCCATCTAATCTATTTATTTTTCTACAGAAAAGTCTACAGAAACTAAATTTTGTTGTTAAACCTCTGTTTTTTTTGGTGTCAGCACTTGCATTACCTAAAATAATACCTCCAATTTCCATTAATTTCTTAAAAGGTAGCCTAGGTGAAAATCAAAGCTGAAACTGCTCATTGTATTACTTTGGTTGCTTTGTTGTTTTGATGTAGTTTCTTGTTACAGTACAGCATGAGGAACAAGATGTATTTATGTGTAGTTTTAGTGCCACTCCCCCTTCATCTTCATCAGTTCATAAAACCTTATGCAGTTTCACACAGACTGGTAATTATCTGAGCTTGTTGGCATAAATGCCCCTTTCAGTGATCCAACTGCTGACCCCATCCTTCCTCCTCACTAGGTCTGTCTGTTACCACCAAGGTACATTCTTCCCTTGCTGAGCGTTTTGTGGTTACTATAGTCGGGCCTTTCCATGTGCATCTTTCTTTGTCTAATCTCTTGTAAGATATGGGCTGTTTCTTTTTGATAAGTTGTGATTATCCAGATGAGAGGCAGACTCCGTTGTCTAGCAGGGCTGGCATGGAGGGAGCTCTGATGTTAAACCCTAGGTCTTCTTTTTGTTGTGCCTGTAGATATAATGTCTCCTGTGTTCGATAAAACTGTCAGAATAAAAATAATAATAATAGTAAGTGTTTCTTAAATTAATGATTGGTCCCCAGAGCCTTGGGGTCCTCAAACCACAGACTTTTGATGACTCATACACTGGACGTCTTTTAGGAATTCTTTTTTCTCTCTTTAGTTCTTTTTTTTTTTTTTTAATCTTTGGCATTCATTGCATCTCTTTCTCTTGAATAATGAATTCCCACAGTTATGAGTCTTAGGTCAGCAGGCAAACAGAAGATCAGTTGCGTTGTATGAGAAGTTGGAGCCAATGGAAAACTCCACAAGGAAGTGTCAGGGGATGTTGGTCAGTCTTTGGAGGAGGACTGAAGCACCCTCAAACCAAACATGCAGCGCAGTGGAATAACTGGGAAGCAGTGGAGCATTCATATTGGAACCAGGAAGCCTCCAAGCGAGAAATGCCGGGCGCATTCACTGTTAATGGTGTTTTGTTAGCTGTTTGTCAGACACCTATAGAAGGCTTGTGCGGATTCTCATTAAACCGCTTGAGCCAATCATCGCACAGACCTTCAGATCTTTTATTAGAAGAGTCGTCATATCACTGAAGGTGTTTGGAATACTACGGGCTAAGTACATAATGCATAAATATCATATGCCGATAATACATATGACAAATACAGGGGAGGAGAATGCATTGTGTTTGTAAAAAGTTATTCTTGTCTGAGTCTTCTACAGTCGCTCAGAGTGTATGCGCTCTAAGCATAATTCCATGCGAGTTAATCCGTGCTCTTTGATTTTCCTTTGATAATTTATTGGCAGTCTTGGATTCTGTCGCATCCCCGGCAAATTTCACAACTAGCTGAGCGAGGTCTCCAAGCGGGCGAGGTGGCCCGTCAACACGAACAGGCATCTCTTAAATCGCCATGCTCAGTTCATGATGATGATAATTATAATAATACGACTACACACCCCCTGCATTAAGATTGTGCTTTCAGCCAGGAATTGCACTGAACTGTAACGGCAGTGAAATTCTGTATTTGCCCTTTAGAAGGACGTGAAATGTAAGGCTGGGGTCACGGCAGCCCGGCGGTGCGTGACGTTTCCATGCGGGCCACTGCTTATGCTGTTGATGAGTAAGACTGTCCTTTTTGCCAAACGCGTGCGCATATTCCCCACATGGTGTGACGGGGCCAGCTTTCATGTTATTACAGGTGGATGCCAGTGTAAAAATAGACCTTCATGGCCCGCCCTGTTTGCTTCCGCTGTTCACGTGCCAAATTGTGTGCCAGCCCGTCCGTTGCGTTGTGAAGTCACACAACACCTGTGAGGAGGATGTAAGAGGATGTGCTTGGGAGCCGCTGACGTGCTGAGATCGAGCAGCATGTCAATGGCGGCACATCTATGGATCCGAAACTATTCTGGCTCTCCCTTCACCTCGAACCCAGATGTTGAGGTGTGCTCTGCTTCAGACGAGGAACTGTTGCTCATTCGCCATCCCGCAGGGCAGAGCTAAGCAATCCCTAGCTTTGATCCTGCATTAAAACGGACCTTGTGTTCCATCGGTGTCTGGATTAGTTTTGTTTGTTGTTCTCCCTATGCAGTAATTGGGCTTGGATCGTATTAAAATACCTCTGTTGTGAATTCAGGAATCATATCCCACTTTTCGGCCTTTCCTTTAGCTCCCCAACCACCGGCTATTCATCGTCCAGAGATGTTGTATGTAGGCTTTGGTACATTGTTGACATAGTTTGTCTTTGTTCCTCTTTGGTCAGAGAAGCGGTTTTTGGTAGACCTCATTTACAGTATGCTTTTTGGAAGTTCTTTTTTCTTTATGTAGTCGTTTATACGAGTCTTTCTATTTTGGGTTCCATACTCAAAATAGGCTTTTTGTAATGCATTGTCAGGACTCTCAGAGGGATGCGTGTCCCAGATCCCTAATGGGAGTCGTCACTCAGTGATGTCAGGCAGCCTGTTGGCCTGCTTCCACAGTTGTGGGAATCTCCCTGCAGCACCCTGTCGAGGGTGGTGGACAGGGAGAGGTCGGGGGGGGGGGGGGTCTCATTGATAAGGGCTTAATAAACTTGGGGAATGGGGTGGGATTTCAGTCTTATTGACATTGGCGCAGACACCCAAGCACACTGTCTTTGGGGGCGGTGATGAACAAAGCGGGGGTGTATTCGGCTCCTGAGTACTGATTTGCCCAAATTCAGCCCCTTTGCAGTAGCTGTCCTGCTGCTGCGCGTTTTGTTTCCCTCGGCGGAGAGCAAGTGATCTTCATTTGGGCGGCATTCCTGCAGGATTATATTTGAGGGCCGTGTGAAGATTAGCGAGCCAGCGCAGATGGGAGCTCTCTGTCTGCTTAGGTGTTGGATCCTGCTCGTCGATGCCTCTGCTTTAGGGGAGCGTCAGAATATGGCCTTCTGTGTCCCTACAGGAGGGTGTAGATATTGCCCCTCACTGTGTAAAGTCACTGAGACTATCTCATAGACTTCGACCTCTGATTATACATCAGACAAACGCAGCTCCAGCCCGTATTGACGGACCTGCAGACTGTAAACAGAGGATTAAATCGATGCAGACGTTGCTGGCTCCTGGTTTGTTTTCATTTATGGGTGGGAGTGAGTTACAGTGACACGAAGCAGCCATGCCAGGCCTGTCATTTGGGGCAGGTCTATCCTTTTGTTCAGGGCCTGTTCTGCATTCCTATGGCACTGAACAGTTTCAGATGGGCTTTTAAGTAATCAAAGACGTCCAATCTTCATTTACAGCAAGACTTATTTGAAGTCGACAGCAAGCAATCTAAGGAAGATGTGCAATTTTGACCTTCCACGACTAGTTTTAAAAAATGTAAGTATTTGGGCTATAGCTGTGGGGAGCTGCTTCAGGCACGAAAATCAGCCCCAAGAATGCCAAGTGCATAGATGCAGATCGGGAATGTCGTTTCCTAGCATAACGAGTTTAAATAAACGAGGGCCCACTCACAATGTCACTGACTCTGTGGGTCACCTAGGTGTGCTTAATATGAGACTGTGGCCTGGGGAGGGGGGGTGTCAGTGCCCTTGAGCCCAGGGTTTTTCTGAGGCCCTCAGGCTGACACATCCCCCTCTGAACATGTGTGGTTGGTACAGCCTCGTTGCATGCCCCCTTGCATGCCGCCTTCCGCACAGGGTCGCAGTGTCACCCCACACGTGCCAAACCCGGTTCCACCTGGGTGAAAGGCCTCCCTGCCGAAATTGGATCCCGATGCTGTCCATCACCCTGGGCCACCTGTGTGGCAGAGCAGAAAAAGCGGCCTGGTGGAGGGTGGGTCCCTGGCCGGTGGGTGGCAGATAAGGGCCCGAAGCGTGGGCACTTCTAAAGACAACATTGCGGCGGAACACCTGACATAGATGAAGCCTTCATTGTTCATTATAGGCTGCTCAATAGAAGGAGACCTTTCTAATACCACTAGTTAGCTGCATCGTCGTTCTCAGGGGGCCTTCTGGACGTTTCAGCCGCCTGAAAAGTCTAATAGCTGCCCTTGAAAATGCCTGACGACAAGCGGATTGTTTGCACGAGGAATCCCAACAATGCAGTCGCACCCAGTTAATCTATATCCACATTATTGCCCTGTGAAGTGGGTGTTCGGTGTGTCTGCATTTACTTCCTTAAATGGACACGCTGGAAAAAATTCCCTCCTTTGTCATTCTTTAGTGCTGGCTTTTGTTACCTGGAGAAGGATTGGAATTTAATGAGTTATTCTATTGGAAAGGCTTCCTGTTTTATTATTATTGTTATTGATGATAATTCCCTTGGTACATTATATGAAAGTAGTTTATTTAGCTTATCGTTTAAATTTTTCCCATTCATACAGTTGTATATTTTTAGTTTACCTTCTGGTCCAAAGTCCACCTTCTCTATTTCTGCATTACCAGTTGCTATTGCGCTGCTCTCCACTTTTAAATCCAGGCCAGTTTACACAACATAGAATCTAAGATGATTTTTCACTTATGTATATTAAATGTTTCTTTATAGGGTTAAAGAAGGTCGAACTCTTAGGAGAATAAAGTAGACCCCACATGCATGGGTCTCCGCTTTGCGTGTGTGTGCAGGGCACAGATGAGCTGTGTATGATTCCCGTCCCCAACAGAGACGGAGCTTGTGTTTCTCCTACTTCACAAATGTCTGTGGTATGTAGTTGTTACTTAGAATTCCCAGAAAGACCCCCCACCCGTGTTTACATTTTGGTATCCTCCCCAGCTGCCTAAAGCACACGGCATTGTATGTGTCATCATTTCTGGGGGTGGGGCCATGGGACAGTCCCCTTGTACAGAGAGAGCGCTTCATTTGCACAAACAAGTCAGTCAAACACAAAGAGGAGGAACTAAAACAAATATGTATATACAATACAAGTCAAAGGTTTGACACGATAAGCCACCCACAAAGGAAAGTAATAGTGTCACATCACATGATCTCACCTGACCAGAGAGTGAAGAAAAAGCGGCCAATAAGTGCATAAAATATATGTATGTGGGACCTCAGGACAGCTGGAAAAGCATCACAGGAGCCCACCTCACGAAACTGGCATAGAGGAGAAAGTAGGCTCAGCCAGTCCCTGGAGCAATTGGGGTTAAGGGCCTTGCTCGAGGGCCTAATGGTGGCATAGCTCTGCCAGACATGGGATTTGAACCAGCAACCTTCTGAGTCTCAACCCACAGAGCTGGCCCACCTCCCAAATTAATTTTTAAAAATACTTTTTTGGTGAGTGCATAATTCCATACATTAATCATTTTATGCATTTATCATTATTCTAAAATGCAGAGAATGGTACAGATAAACATTTGTATGGGAAGGTGTGTCCAGACATTTCACTGGTACTGTACATGTATTGAAGGATAAATATGTACACAACCAAGCAATAGGACTGTTTTAAATGTAGAAGTAGTTGTAGCAGCAGTACTAAGCAAATCAGCTAAATAAATAGGTGTGAAAGGTGACAAAAAGATGTATTACTTTAATATATACACAATATCACCAAGATTGATTCTTAGATTATTGCCTGCTGCTTCCATCTGATTTCTGTCGCACTTTTCACCTTAGAATGTCCGTGTCTTTATAAGGGACATGTATTAGCTTGAGTCTGAGTTATTTTATACTCTTTGATTTAGAAGCAGCTTTTTGTGGTTGTGCTGTGATGTTTCCTTTGTGCCTCTCTGGCATCTTGCGCTAAGGGAGATTGAATCGAGCAGTCGGAAGGCACTTGCTGGAGAGCGTTCCCCTAGCTCTACATGGGTCGGTGTTTTTCACCTTTGACTGGAGCCCTAGCTGTGTATGGGTGGGTGTTTCAGCGGTCTCACTAGTCAGCAAGTGATTGATTCTTTCTCGTGAAATTTTTTGTGGGGTCAGTTAGCTTTGTATTAGTTTGATCTGTGTTACAAAAATATTCCTTTGAATTTGGGGACTGGTTGAGTCTTTCAGGTTCTGTTTCCCTGTTTAAACCTTTTGTCCCTCGGCCCCCTAGAAACTCCTAATTAGCATATGTCTCACAAGCTTGCTGCTTGATAAACACCACACGGTTTACGAATTGTTTATTTAGATAAACATGCCTTCCCTCTGTCTGATGTGTGTCGGTGTTCGGTTCCATAATGCTGGCCTTTGGGAAATCACACGACCTCTCCGAATTCAGGCAGACACTTCCTAGGCTTATCCTCAGCTGAACTACAGAAGTACTTACTATGTCATTCGGTGAATGGGGCTCTTGTTTAGTGCTGATTTGGAGGTATTGCTTTGTGTTTGATAATAAAGGGTTATAATAACACCTGCCTGTCCAAATTCCAGCCCCCGCGTCCCCGAAAGATCCACTTCCTGTTCGGAAGGAGCAAAGTCGTGATGAGAGCATGCAGATGTGCTAATCTTCTCTGGCCTTTTCCCGAGCTGCCCTTGTATGGGACTGTACCAATGTAAGGGGGGGGGGGGGGGGGGGTTGCATTTCTGTTGACTTCTTAACAACATTGTCAGGGCTGGGATCCCCACCCGCTGTTTGCCCCCATTGGTATGGCAGCTAGCCCCAAACTGCATGGGGTGACTCACTCTCTGATGTGACTGCTTCCACACAGAGTGGACTTGGTTATTTCACTGACCTATTCAAAGTGGTTATGCCTAGGTTTTCAGTTTCAGAATGTAGTAGATATGGCCTATTAGGGTGATAATGTGAAAACCTGCTGTGTGGTGGGGTACTGCTCTGACATTAGTAAATACACCACTAAGCAAGTAAATCACTCAAGTCTTTGTCCAAAGAAAATGTCTTGCCCCCATCCAATACATCCAAGTGAGTGAATGAAGCAAGGTGGATTAAGAGCTGTTTTTCAATAGGACAGCAACAGTTTCCCTTGCTTTCAGTATTTCTGTAGCTGGTCTATGTCTTGGGCAACTCAGTAGAGCAGCAGGTTGAGCTGTTGCCTCCAGGGATGGGTGTTTGAATCTCGCCTCCTCTGTGTGTGTGTAGAATCGTCTCCCCCATGGGTAACTCCGGTTCCCTCCCACACTCCAAAGTCATGCAGTTAGGCTAATTAGTGTCTCTGAATTGCCTGTAGCATACGATTTAGTGTGTGCGTGTGCATGTGTCATACTCGTCAGAGAACCCTTTTAAGCTTCTGAGATAAGGTGTCAACCTAATTTTTAAACAAACTTGAATTATGGGTAATCTCCATGTAGCTGGGAATACTACTATTACTTGTGTAAGTCACCTTGTATGGCTTGTCGGCGTGCTGGTTGCTATGGAGATGGCTGGGGGCTAGCACCGGCACCTCCAGCTCCCTCCCTGAGAAAGCTGATACATAATTACCCGTCGAGCAGGAAGTCCTACGTGCGTAGAGGTCATTGTCACAGATAAGCGAGATTTCTGCTGCAGGCCAAGCTGTGGCGAGAAGGCGGGGTCCCTCTCTCCGTGTCCTTTTTTTTATGAGAAGTGCTGGTCGAACCGGCTCAGTCACAAGGTTGGGACACGTGCCCGCGATCCATGACGTTCCAGCACCACCCCGTAGCGAGGCACTCGCTGGATTGCAGGAGGGGCAGTGCGGACAGTCCGGCCTGCACGGTGTCTCGGTTGGGCTGGAGACAAAGCTTTTTTTTCTTTTTAAATGATACATTTTCTTTCTTTGCTTTTTTGTTTTAGAAGGTGACCTTCTGAAAAACTGATATTCAGAATAACCAAAAATGAGACAAAATTGATGCTATTAAATGACTGTGACCACCACATATCATGTAAATGTAGAATGATAATTAAGCAATGTAATTATAACTATTAAAAACCTTCCTGTAAATGCAGCGAGGTTTTTTAGATCACTGTGGGTAATTCCACTAACGAGAAGAAGGTTGTATCATTTTTTTTAAAGCACGATTTGTGCCAAAAATAGGACTGCAAATTAGAAAATCATTTGTTGCCATCGGCATTGCTCGTTATTTTATTTCTGAAACCAAATTAATTTGCTAACGAGTTTAGGTACTGTGCTGTTTTGTTTTTATTTTGAGCGGGTAAACCCCTATATTGGAAATAATTAAGTGGAAATATTGTGCGAGGAAGAGGTTGTTCTGGGGTTCATGATTAATTACTGATTGGCTGAGTATTAACCACACTTCAGCGCTTACAGTGTAACTTACTCAAGGGAATAATATGTTGTCAGACAAGGTCTTATTTTTTTATTTCCATGCCTGGGAAAAAAAAAATTACTGCCAAAAATGAAGCATTGACTTTGAATTCCTAAGAGATTGTTAGTGCATTAAGCTTTCAATAAGTCATAGTTTTCTGATCTTTGTTAAAAATGACCTTATTTGATCTCGGAAGAACATAATTTAAAACAATTTTTAGAATTACTGAACTAAACTGGATTATTATAATTACATTGCCAGTTAACAAAATAACAGTGGAAGCAATTACCTTATCTGGCTTTTTGATCTCTAATTTATTGCCAGGATACTGCAGGTGCATAGTAGCTTGATAAATATTTTTCTTTTTAATATTGAAAGAATTTACCTGTTTTTTTGTCTACTTGTTTGGGAAAAGCGGTGCTTTGAAGAACACATTTGATGCAAAGCGATCACGAAGCCGATAATGGCGTTGTTTTTCCACACTGCTGTAACTGAATGCCGTGCATCTCCGTGGGGGTGTGATGTGTCTGTTGTTGTCGACTGGCTGTCCCGCGTGAATTAGGAGCGTTTGACGCGGTTTGGACGGACATGCGGATTATTTAACAGGACCGTCTGTCTGGCTGATGGGGATGCACTTCACAGTAAGAAACACTTGGAGATTACGATTCAGACTTTGAGGAGGTGCAACATGGTCTGTCACAGCAGAACCTCAGTGTGGAGACAGGATTCTGGGTAATACACCGCTACATTGGAGGGTCGAATGGGTGGGCTTTTTGGTTACTATCCTCTCTACTGGGCGCTGGCTGACCTCACCTCTTTCCTTATAAACCACCCCTGTGTACAGAGGAGGACCTAAGCATCCCTCAAGCATGCTGAACTAAGGGCTGATGGTGGCAGTGACACAGCATGGTCTGTTAGTGTCTGAACCCCCCCCAGTAGAGGTGGACCCTCCCCAGTTAGCATTTAGTGCAGCTGATCTCCCCTCCTCATTTCCGGATGCCTTCCTTGCATGATGCTCATGGGCGTCTAATGCAGTGGCCAAACCAGTACGCTTCATTTTTCTCAGAGTATCCTGGACGGACTTTTCCTCTACTCCCTCTGCTACGAGGAGGATGCCTTCTGCCTTCTTGCGACGTCGCATCTCATTCCCCAGCCCCGAGATTTGAGGATACAGGTGGCTTGAGTTGGTGTCGCTTTGACATCCTGTGTTCCCATCCTGTCTGGCATGATGAAACACACGAGGAGAGATCTGATGGGGCAGACTCTAATGGGGGCGTGGGACAGCTGCATTTATTTAAACGTGAATGACCAATAGGATGTGTTGTGGCTCAGAGTGAATGTTTAATGTCACCTTTTTAAAATAGGCTCAAGGCATCCCCCTGACTTTATCTCGGGTCAGGAGGTGAGCAGCCCTCTGTCTGCCACGGTAACCCCTAATAGTGTGTATGACACCAAAAGGAGGTGCTCTTTGCTACACCTGTCTATACCACCCCCCCCTCCCCCAAAGTTCTGTTTAAATGCCTCATTTCAGATTTACTGTGTGCCAAGATCAGTCTGTCCTAAGCAAATGTTTTTTCCCCTTTCTTTTCTGCCTCCATCTGTGTCTGCAAAGAAAAAGTATTGTCTAGAAGGAAATGGCTTTCTGGTGAGACGGGTTTGGTAGTTAATTGGCTTATTTTGTGCTTCAGCAAAGACAAATTGTTTCCCAGAATCTTGGATGGTTTGGGGGGACGTGAAACTTCATTGCAACAATTAGTTTGACGCCTTCATTTTATAGGTGCCAAAGAAAAAAGGGTTATCGTGGTGAATCGTGTGTTTCTGCCCACGTGCCTCTGCTGGGGAAAGTATTTCGACACCCCCCAAAACCCTAGCCTGTGCCTTGGGTTGGGGCATGACAGGGCTCAGAGATGTCATTCATTCCCGTCATTTCCTGTCATCCTCGCCAGCACCATTCCTTAGGCCTTATGTTCCTTCTTTAATCATTTTTTTTTTAAATATTGAATAGCTGTTAGAGGAAATTCTATAATAAATTAAAAAAGATCTTCCCTGAAGGATAATTTATTGCACTTTTGTCTCTCTTCTCTCCCATTTTGCTTAATTTTTTCCACCCCATCTGCTGCTTTGATGATAGGACTTTTAAAGCCTGAATCATTTCACTTACAAGTCTAATTAATCTGTGTTTTCAGGATTCGTTTTTCTGCCCCTGCTTCTGGAATGTCTTTGTCCCTGTCTGTACTAATTGTCAGACCTCCCAGTAATTGAATTTTAGAGGTGGTGTTATGCACACGTACAGTGCTTATGCCCCTGGGTTGAATCTGTGGCTCTTTGGTGACCATTGCATGTGGTTCGAAGTGAACAGCTTCTCATCTTTCTCTAGTCTGGTCACAGTAAACTGGGACTTTGCCATTCTCTTTAGGGGCCCTTGGTAATTGGAGGGGGCAGCTGATTCAAGTCTTAAGTGCTACCCTTCGCGATGATGGCCTACGCACGATGGCATTAGCTGACTGGTGAAAGCTGCATTTTGTGACAGATGAGAATTGAATCTCTCTGCTGTACCTGAATTAACTGTCCCCCTTGTTTGTTTCTTCTGAGGTCTGATGGCCTGTTCAGCTCCCAAAAAGCTTAAGGGAGCGAATCTATAGGAAGAGTATAAACTGCTCGCTGTCCACACTCTGGCCGAATAAAGCAATATGTCAGACTTCCCCAGCTTCAGGGATGGGATGTCTCTGCTGCTGACACCCCCCCAACCTTTAAATTTGAGCCACTCTGGAAGTATTTCAGCATTGAGAATCTTTTTAAGACTATTTTAAAAACCAATGTTATTTATTCAATGCTTTGCGGTCACATTTTACTGATTTTACAAATATGTAACTCTGATTTCTTGTTTAGACTGCCTGGCTTCCACAAGCTCTGTTGTTCACTTTGCTTTTCACCAACTGAAATGACTCGACTGCCTGGCACCCCCATGTTAAGAGTCTGTCAAGAAAATGTGCTTACGTTTGCGTTACTCCTTTTGCACTAATTGTTTACTTCAATTTCTCAGAATGTTCTCCAGCGAAGGCTAAAGACGGAATGTGATAGATTTGTGTTTGTACTGCCTGGCTGCAAGCTCACTGTCTGTAGCTGGATGGAATGTTCCGGAAAGGACATATAAAGGTTTTTATATGTCTGAGTATCTAGCTGATGTGAGACATGCATATTTGGGAAACATCCCTTATAAGCCACATTAATCTTATTAAAACACACAGTGGCACAGAACAAATCATGTAACAGGTAGCGTAACCGGAGATGGCTGGGTGGTGCTGATTACTCTACTCTACAGTCTGTTCATCTTGTTCATCCATGTATCCATTATCCATGTTCTAGCTGTCGGGTTCTGGGGGGGAGCAGGAGCTGTTCTTGCCGCAAATGAACCCGTGAGAAGCAGCAGCCCCAGTCATTATGATTGTGAAGCTGCATTTCGTTTGACCAGCACTACCCTGCAAGGTGTTGAGGGGAGCTGTCAGTGATGCTTTTGTCTATTGACGGAGCTGTGTGTCACATTGAGAAAAGCCCAAAGCTGATTTGGCAGTCGGTGGACCGCTGATCATGCCCGCGCTGTGACCTTTGTAGGAACTGTAGGACTTTGTAGGAGGACCTGTGTGCGATATGGGCTTTTCCACTTCTTCGGGAGGGTTAAGAACAGGAACACACTGGCGGGTGGAACTTCCTGTATAGCAGACAGGAAAGCAAAGGAGGTCCTTACAAACCATCTGAAAGTGAACTTGGAGCCGGTGTTCTTTACTTGAGAAGGAGAGTGGCTCGTTCAGGATTGGCAGCAGCGTGTCTGCCTGGCCTGCACTGAGGCTTGTTAGGGGTGCAGTTAGTCGTGCTCCAGCCAGTGCTCACAGGAAGGACCTCACGGACTGAGGAATCATCCGTGAACAGGAGTAGCAGCAGTGTGCAGAGTTGCTTATTACCCAAAGTTTTGTTTGACCAAGAATTGGTCTGCAATATGTTCAGTTGAGCTTGCAGCAGATTCTGGTTCGCTGTGATAGATTGGCTATTTGACAGATCGTTGCTTCCACTTCCCAGAGGAAAGCCTGTAAACACTGGCTTTCAGAATAAACTTTGAGAATGGAATGTAAGGCCTCCACACTAACTCCTTCCTATTGAACTTGCCTGTTTGAATGATAAAAAGCCAATTCCACTCATATCAAGGGTTTGGCTTGCTTCAAGCGAAATTAACTTTGGTACTGGACTTTGCTTGACCAAATGAGATTATTTTTGGAGTGCCAAGATTTGCACTATTAGGCTGGGATTGGAATTTCATGAATAAAATCTGGCAGAAGGAAGTTTGGTTAAATTGTTGGAGTCTGAGCATAGTCCCCAGTGCATGTTGGGTAATTATACATCCTGAATTTCAAATTTACATTATATTTTAACATGGACTCACAAAGTGGAAAGTCGGAGGTGAGTTGACGAGGAGTTTGGAGTGTAACTATGTCACATGTTTCTGTATCAGAAATTTGCTTTATCAGTGCTTTGTTTTGTCCCTTCAGAGGTACCGAGAGAGATCCTAAGCGTGAGACCAGTACGAAGCGCTGTAGGACAGTGGAACGCAAACTTCTTAGTTCACACTGCTCTTTTTCTTAGCTCTGAAGACCTGTTTTGGTATTCTTGGTGCCCTCTTAATACGTCACTAGGTGTTCGCTTTGGTGTCCTCCTCATCAACTAAGGAAGCCCCATGTACAGTGGCCCTTTGCCGCTGGGTTGCCTGGTCAAAGCCAGCCCCGGATACCAGAGCCTCAGGTAGGGCTACCACTAACAACAATTTTTCTATGGATTAATCTAACAACTATTTTACCGATTGGTCGATTAATGTAAATAAATAATTTCCCTGCAAAGAATCAAACTGACCGTTTAATTAACTTTTCTTTTGACAGCAACATACTGTATTTCACCGCAGGGTTTATAATTGACGCCGGCTTTTCGGCGATATACTGCAATAATTATTTTCGCCGACAATTTGATATTAGTAGTATGACCGAAATATTAATTGTGATGCCCAAAAGTTAGTAATCTATGTAAATTCGGCGTATCATTATACGTTTAATCAAATATGTTTAATAAATTCGTTTAGCGAAGCACGGCACGTGCGACTGTTTTGGTATATCGTGGAAGCGAAAGTAGCATACTGATAGTGTGGTTAAACAAGGTAAAATACGTTGACGAGTGAGGGCAGTTTATGCAGTTCGATACTTTTTTTGTTAAATATACTGATCATTTTTATTTCATTTCACAAATTATTGAATTTATTTAGTGTCCGTTTTCGTTTCAGTTTTAGTTTATGATAACAGCAACAGTCCCAAAGGTTGCCAACTCTCATGCATCTGGCGTGACACTCATGCTTTCAGAATCTCACGCTCACGCAAGAAATCTTAATTTTCTCAAACACGTATTCAATGGAAATTTTAAGACAGCAGGCAAACAAGATTATGGATTTAATAATGGATGTATTCACCAGGTACAAAGACAAAAACGCTCTCCGTACGAATGGTAATTTAATAAACACGAACAGACTCTGGCGGTCCATCGTCCAGAACAGTGCCTGTGAGTTTTCGCTTCAGGCCCTCGTGCGCAGCGCTAGTGCCGCTATAGTATGGCATCGAACTTTGCACAGTGTGAAACCACCTTTTTGTTTAAGGAAGTAGCTCAAATTATTATTAATTACCGAGTGATATTAAAAGATCGATTTGTTATAATGAAGCCTTTTAGAAATCATGAAGGTAATTTTTTAAAATGATGCGTTGATTTAAAACTGGGGTGTCACACTCCAGTCCTGGGGGGCCGGAGCCCTGTGTAGCCTACTACTTTCCCTGTTCCACCACAAATAATTCAGCTCAGGAGCTGTGTGGTAATTAGCACAAGGAGGTGCAAGGAGATGAATCGGGTGTATTAAATAAGGGGTAACCCCAAAATGTACAGGTCTCCGGCTTTCCAGGACTGGAGTTTGACACCCCTCATTTAAAGTATTGATGTCGTCGCATTTTCAGCGTCGACGTCATGGACTATGTCGACTAATCGCGACAGACCTTGTCTCAGCTCCATGTTGGATGCCCGGTCTTGAGGCTAATGTTTTAACACCGGTTGGGATGTGATCTCACCCCCCCCCCAGTACCTACACACCAGGAGAGCTCCCATGTAAGCATGTACATCAATATGATGTGTTGGACCTATAACAGTACAAACTTCTTATTCTGGAATTTGTGAGCGATTATTTTCTTGGAACTGCTTGGGAGTGATAATGATTCCAAATGTTTCTGTTTTTTATGGCCGAATAAAGAAACAAGCACAAAATAAAGACTGATATATTTCTGGGACTTTGATATTTTTTTTTAACCATGTGGCAATTTGATCTGTGTGGGTTTATCCCCCCCCGTCATAAACAAACAAATAAAAAATATTGGCATTATGTCCTGAACTCAACCTTGGAATCGGTTGTGTTGTTCATATAACCTACTCAATGTTTGACACATGAACCATGAAATTAACCGCAAGTCTGGGGAAATGTCGGCGATGGCTGCTTCTACATGTTTTGCATTTTATTGTATTTATTTAAAGCTCGTAGTATTTATCCCTTGGCTGACCGATGACTATTTTGCTCTGAAGTCTGGAGTGTCTATGGGTGGGGTGTGTGTGTGTGTGTGTGTGTGCGCGCACATGCGCGCATTCATTCATGTTTGTCGTCATGTTCTTATTCCCAGTTTTAAAAGTGCTGCATGTTTAAGTTTAGACAGTGACTCTCGCTTTCACTCTGCTGTTTTTTCCGCACATCACCTCGCTTCTCTCCTCTCCCTGGGGAAATGGCGCCATAAATCTGCAGATATGAGCCTCCTTAGTGCTGAGACATTTACAAGCCCGTGGCGGTCAGCAGATGTCATTAATTACGTGCGATTTCGCCGCGTTTCCTTGTGCCGTACCCGGACCCTGCCCCCCCCCCCCCACTTCTGTGAGATTCAGGGCATGGAGCAGATTCACTCCTGGACACAGCATGTGACGTTGGATAGAGATGTTTTTGTAATTTTTTGGTGAACCTTGAAGATGTGTAAAAAGCACCATAAAATCCACATTCAATAAAAAGAGTGTGTAAACGTGCTCGTTTCACCTCGCAGCTCAGTTTGCCTGTTTTAGTGATTTTACAAATGTAGTGAGAGATCGTGAAGGGGCAGTTCTGGGGTAGGGGGCAGGGGGACCCAGTGCCCCTGTGATAACATGCGCGCCCCCCCCCCCCCAAAATACGTATGCTACATGTGTCCGAAATAAATAAATTTATTACTGTTCCTCCAATTATTATTTAGATTTATAAATGTGAGCTAAAATTTTGTGGACTGGGAACAGGCGAAACACAAACATAAGCACGTTTTCTTGATGGACTCAACGCGGGTGCGCTTTAGTTCATGCAAAGCGAAGTTAAGGACAAAAAAAAATAGTTTGTGGAAGCAAGACAATCTAAACAAGAAATCAGTGAGTTACATACTCACTTTCACCACTGTCCCTCATGTTACATGTCAGCCCTGTGTCGGCCAAGTGAAGAACGAGGTGGCACCTTACGTCTGCACAGTGGTGTGTTAGATGCCTCTAAAATCTACCACTTTTTTGAAAGAGGACATTAAGGGACTGATTTAGTGCCATCTACAGAGTCAATGGCCAAAGTAGGGACATTACTCAGCCGTTCACCCCAGAATAGCTCCCCATTTGGTCTTACAAAAAGTGACATTTAACGCGCCATGTGCCAAATATAACCAGGCGAACAGGATAATCCGGCCGCCGCCCTGATAACAGGACTTTCCGTCTGCTGTCATTACTCTTCTGCTCACGTGAACCGATGCCAAGAGCCATAAGCCTGAACTTCAGGTCCTTTTCTTTCCGTGTAACTAAGGTGGGAGGTGTGGCCAGGTGCCGATTAGCAGCCGTAGCCGTTTAAAAATGGGAATCTTTTCATCATTAGCTTGAAGGTTGATTGGCTAATTTATGCCGAGAATCAGCTGATTGGTTAATTTATGCAGCACAGGGTTGCTGTTTGTATGGAGTGCATGGTCTCATTTTGAATTGACAAGTGGCCCTCTGGCTATATTGTGAGTGTATATATCCATGTAAAATTATTTCCTCCCATAATTGTGGAATACAAAAGAGTGACATGCCATACTGGCTTAATGACAGAAGTGATTTGTTTCTTTTCTGTACCTGTATGGTTATGATATGACATGTAATACTCAAACTCTTATGATGACATGATTCTTTACCTTGATGCATAGTGCAGTGAGGTAAACACACCTGCTAAGTCAGTCATGTGGCAGAATGTGGGCGGGGCCTGACGTCATATTAGCCTATACATGTCAAGAGGACAGCTCAAACAGGTATTGGCTGGTTCAGGCCTGAAGCAGCTCGCAGCTCTATGCTGAAGGTCAGATCTGAATTTATCTCTACGTCTCTGTGCTTCCTCGGTCAGCTTTGTGAAGTTGGAATAGCCCCCACCTCGGGTTTTCAGGAGGACTGTGCACCCAGGGAGCTGGGAAGCAGCGGTGAAAACTGCACGGCCAGCACAAAGGGGCCTGGGCAAAGTACCGCTTGGACCCAGCCACCAAATTTCGGCGTTGTGGGGCTCTCAGTCAAAGATGGGGAACAATGGCTGGCTTTCTATGCGCCTGGCATCAGACTGCTTGCATGCCTGTATTTTTCTGCCAAGGTGTCTCTTCTCATTGTTGACCTGTGTCATATAAATCATGGCCTGGTGCAGTAACTCACTCTGCAATTCCCTCACTTTTTAAGTCATTTGTGTGGGTGGCAAGGTCACAGGTGTTCAAAACTTTTAGTGCGTTGGACGGTTCGCATTTATTATGGGATGTCTGGCAGTGCAATTTTCACGCCTTGGAAACTGTCCTTCCAAGGATTTTTGGCTGAGTGTAACAATGGAGGGTCCTTGAGGTCTTTGAGAAAGGAAGCATTCTGAAAGCTCCTGTTCAAGCACTGGTTAGTCACTGGACATGAATCGAGCTCCCACGGATGCCGGAGATTCCAGGGATGTGGAGATGGCTGCTGAGAGCAGCATTCCGGAGCTTGGAGTCGGAGGTCACACCTTGGAGTGCTGATAGGGATGGGAGGAGAGTCTGTGGAGAAGCAGCTGTGAAACGTAAAAGATAAATGTTTGCTGCTCTTCGGTCGTTGGACAGCTTGGGGCTTCATGGGGACCGCTGGCTTCTTAAAAAGGATCAGAGCCTTTGAAGACCGTGGTGCATATATGTGTGTGGGATCTGGTTGGGGGAGAATAGTGTTATCCCTGCTGTTGTGGATTACCCTTTTAGATTTATTGTTGTGCTCCTCCCAGGTCTCCAAAAACTATCCACACACAGTTGGCTGAATACTGCAAACTAACAGACTTGAGATGGAATCATGGGAGGGAGTCTGGTGGACTCCTGCAGCTCAGTGTAGGAACTGAAAACAGATCTTCACACTCCGACAGACCTTTTGGACTGTTTTAGGATGCAGAATGGTGCAACTGAGCTTCGCTCAGGGAGTAGTGAAGCAGGCTTTCTGGGCAGAGGGTCGTCTTCCGAAAAGCACCGACTGGAAGCCACGTGTTGGGCTTTTTGAGGAGTGGATCTGCATGGATGGTGTATTACATTCGTGGGATTAGCATGGGCAGACTCTCATTCTCCATCAAACGCAACTGGCTGCCCACTTTCCAGCAGCAGTCATTGCTCTTATTGTTGGAAGCTGTTGGAGTGTCAGTGGTAAAAGGTGTTGGTGTCTGAAGTGCCTGGTTTGCCCAGTCCATCACTGAATTTCCCTCCTATGTGTTTTATGTTTAGTAATGATCGGTGGTGTAACAGTTCTGAAACCGAGACTGAAACTGAGATACAGACATTCACAATCTCATGATATCAACCCCCCCCCCCCCCCCACAACCTCCCACCCTCGCTGCTGAGTCAGCTAATGTTACTAAATTCATTTTTCATTTCACAATTAAATCTATAATGCCGTAAATTCTTATTCTTTTTAAAGCTAGGTCAAACTGTATATGTGACCCGTGCTGGCAAAATGAGTTGGAATGCGCACAGGCTAATTATGAGCTAGAGTCAAAAATGTCAAAGTTAATTTTCGTTGAAATTGAGGTTTTCCCCAAAAATGAGTCCATTAAGTGATCATCTATCGATCCTAATAATCAAAATAGCAAATAAATACCTTGAACCATTATAATTTGAATGTTTTGTACGGGCTTTGTCTTCAGAAATTAGTCCTTTATCTTAAATTTTCTTAGAAAATCCGTGTTTTTCTCCACTCACTCGCAACATGACTGGGAATCCCCCCACCGATTGTTTGGTATCACCGTGAAGCGAGGCTCGCATACTTTCTAAAATTTTGCATAGAATTTCCAATGACATCACTCTGAACCAATAGAACTCGATTTTATAAATCTTCTAACGGATGTAACTCGGTCATTTTTTGTCCGATTCCAACAAACCGTACATCATTTTGAAGGTTTAAAAAAGGAGAATCTAAAAATCACTCATTTTGCCAGCACAGGTCACATATTTTGTAGTTATTATACATTAAGCCAACTGTGTGTCACTTGGTTATTTTGGTCCAGTCGTAATCGAGTGATCACACCAGTGGTAAAAGCTAGGCTAATTCCATTAGCTCAAGATGGATAATGCGGAGCACCTGGGTACATTCAAGTCAGCGGTGAGGGAACATTGTGGTTAACCAGTAGAGTATAGTAATTTATTTTTGTTTACGTAGTTATTTAATGTGACGTTAAGGGGATCTAACAAGTTCTTTAGTATTCTTCTGTTTGCTGGTGATTAATAAATCCCAGAATTCTTATTACTCCCCCCCCCCAAACAAAATACACGCAAAAAAATGACACATGAACCAAACCATGGCTCACATATTGAGGTCTGAACTGAACTGTGGATTTGCAGAATCATTACACCCATAATTTTTTTTATGATCCTCCCCATTGTCTCTGTTCCTCATTAATATCATATTAATATACTGTTAAAGTTTTTATGGCTTAATAAAAGATCTTGGCATGTTGTGCTATCCTGAGCAGTGGTAGCTGTTTTTCTAGAGGTGAATTAAATGGTCAGGCAGCATCCTTTGGTCTTCGTGTTCTGCGTGTGTCTGAGGGCTGAAATCCTCTGAGGAATGTTGGGGCTGTCTGCCAGAGCATTCAGAGTGCATTAGATCAAACTTAGATGACAATGCTGATGCCAAAATTAGTAACTTTAATTATTGACTCTGTTTCTGTTGGTGACTCCATGTGCATTTTTAGCCACATGCATGTTACTTTGCTTGCATTTTCACCCATGTGCGTGTTACTCCATATGCATCCTTTGTCTAAAAACAACAGAAACAGAGGAATTCTATGGAGGGTGATTTGAGGATTCACTGTCTGCACAGACCTCCTTGGGGAAGGTTCAGTGTGCATGTGAGCTGTCTGTGTTCTTGAGGGGGGGGGGGTCGCATGACATTTTTCTTTCAAATAGAAGTGGTTGGGGCCCTTGTAAGAATGTAAGCCTCTTGGAGCCAAACTCTTTTGGCTTTGGGCTAATTCTCACTATCAGACCTCTAAATCACAAGCTTTGCAGTGGAACACGGCAGCCAAGAAAGCGAACAAGCAAGCAAACCAGTAGGACATTCTGTTCCCACCCTGTCCTCAAATTGGGATTTTTATGTCTTGTGCATTTGTCAAATGTCTAGCAATTACCATGTTATGAGAATTTTCTGTGATTGTTGTGTACATGCTGGTTACTTCAGATGGCTGTGAAAATGTCCTCCTGTTAACAATTTCATTAATGGCAGCAAATGCAAGCTGGGAGTGACAACCAATGAATGAGACCCCAGCTGAAGTGTTGGTAGCGTCATGGCACAGGGTGGAGAGATGACAACTGTCCCCAGTAGGCACTGAAAGCCACCTGCTACAGAGTCCAGCCTAGCACCCCTGTGGAAGTGAGCAGCCGGGGAATTATGGGTAAATGGATTCATTCATGCTGGTCCTATGGACATTGAAGACCCACAATAACTATGGATGTTTAGCAAAGAATGCAGGTTTTTGTATGACTCTTTAGTCCAGCACCAGCGATCCATATGTAACAAGACTGATTAAAGATCTGCGGTTTCACCGTGCTGCTTTTAGCGTCATGTAACTCCTGGTTGGGCTTTTTCTTATGGCAGCTTTTTAGAGTAATGTAAGTAAATGCAGAAATCTGACCCATATTGCAAGTCCCAAAGGTTAACAAGAAATGCACAGGAAATGTTGGTGAGGCCTGTAAGCTGAGAACATAATGACCCGAGCTCTGCTTCTGGTATGCAGCCTCCTCTCCAGCAAATGTGATGGAACCTCGATTAAGATCACCATAGCTGAATTCGCTGTTTCATGTTACGCAAGTAATAATGTTGAAAATAGTAGCTTTAAAACAGTCCCTTAACAATGGAGCTGATCATCTGCATCTCTTCTGAAGACCTCTAAGTTTGAAGTTAAACTAAGAACTCGCTTGCTCCTCTACATACGGTCTGGACTCTCGGGTAAATTTCCGCTGTTAAACAATGGCCAGTGGAATGATTATTTTCTGAGCTGTGGTCTACGAGGGCATTTGGTCACCCAGTGAAAACAAAGCTCATTTTATGAATGTCGTTTGTTATGCAAACCTGCACTTAGTGCATTTCTCGTTCTGGTGAATTGTGGTGGCCCCTTTGCACTACAGTGTTCATCTGCCGTCTGCCAGGGACGAATCGCAGTGACCGAGATGCAGAGCAACTGGATGCCAGTCTTTAGCCTTGGCACATTCACCAGCTGTAGTATGTGTTGATATATACGACCCCTAGTAAAGCTGGAGAGCATATCTAGGCTGGGTTGAAGGATCCAATGAAGCCTCACTTAAATTTATTGTGGATCTGATGAATGACCAGACAAGCCTTTCAAGCTGTATGCTGTTAATGTAAACACTATCCCATAATCCAGTGTACTCCTGATGGAGGGATGTGATTTGCCTTGTAATAATGTCAGGCAGTTATTTTGTGTAGACAAAACACATGCTGTAGTCTTGCTACAGCCCGAATGGATGCTTGGGTATCATCAGTTACTGGTGGTGGCTGTTTTTTATCTCTGCTTTAAGGAGCTTAAACCAAGGATGAGCCTCTGTACTCTTGTTAGCTAATAATAACTCTGAATACAGTTCTAAATAAAGTAATTGTTTTCATAAATTAGTCATTTTATTAGCTTGATGATGGGTTATGCAACAATGCTTCTATTATTTTATGCCTATATGGTTGTCAGGGAGGCTTTGTTATTTCCTGTTGCCATATTGCGGTATGTTTTATTTATTATTTTTTGATACATCCTGTTTTCTACCAGCTGGGTTGAATTACCTGTAGTGTTTCTGAATTAGCGTTTTCCTCTGATGATGAATCTCGGGTTTCACCATGTTCAGGCGGCGTAAACACATGGTGAATTGCGGTGGGTGACGCTGACGCAGCCACACTAGTGTAAGCAGGAAGGAGCTGAGATCTCGAGTCAGCTGCTTGTCTTTGAACCCTCCACCCCCGCATTTGTGTAATTACTGCTTCATTACTGGGTTTACTGTACAGTTCATGTCCTGGGTTGACGTCTAGCGCCATTATAGCTCTGTTTCGTTGGCAAGCTGGGTCGCCTCTGTAAAGTATGATCTTAATCACGTTTTTCTGGGTTCTGTTCCAGGAGAGATGTTGTCTGTGGGTTGAGTGCTCTGTAACATGCGTGAACCAGCCCAAGCGAAATAGCCCTGATTCTGCTTGCTGTGTGTCATTTTCCTTGCCCTTGAAAATGGTAAAGACACCCGGAGTGACTAATGACATTCTCACCTGTATGAAGTGCGTGTGTTGCTGAGCACTTAATCCTGCATGCGTTTTCTTAAGAGCCCTCAAACTAAGACGGTTTCTTCACCTGATCCAGACGGACAAGTGTCTGTCCATCAAATATTGCGTCTCACACTCGCCCAAGGATGTGGCCCACAGGCCGTCGGCCTTGAACATGGCTTTAAACGCCATGTGAGAATGTGGGAGGAGCATTCCTGACCACCGAAGAAGAATGCTGGCCTTTACTGGGGTGTGGTAATAAGCTGCTGGCTTCAAAGGCCTTGCAGATGGCCTCATGCTTGTTTTGCCCTTATAAGGTCACCTGTGGCGTTTCAGTACCTGCTCATCTTGGCTTTTTTTGGAGGCCTTAGCAGGTAAAACCGGACTGTAGCCAGCATCATGCCTCTGTGGGTGGATTTTCAGAGTTCAGCTGTCAGCAGGTTTTTTAAATTCGATCCGCCTCACTGTTCCCGTTTTATACTGTACTTTCTGTAGTGAATGATGCCTGTTTGGTCTTCATTTTAAAAATAATTTTCAAAAGGTTGAATATTCCAATTACAAATGCCACAATAGAAGCTGTATTGTAGGGAATAAAAAAAACTCTTTTCTCTGACATTTATTATAGTTTGATGAAATTTATGTCAGTAATTTATGGATCTGAGTAATGGCAGTTCTGGCAGCAGTAAGGAATCCATCAGTCTGTCTCCATAACCACCTTACCAGTTCAGTGTAATAGTGAGCCTGGTGACTGTCGGAAGCACAGGGCATGGGGTCGCCCTGGATGGGATGCCAGTCCATCACAGGGCGCTCACACCTCACTAGCATATCCTAAGGGTAATTTATAGACACCTTGGGAGAAGACCCATGAATGAGCAGTGGGAACTCCACACATATGGAACCGGGGCCCAAGGGGGGGGGGGGGGGGGGGATAGTGTCCCCAGGTGCCAGGCACTGTGCACCCAGAAAAATGTCTTTGGCTGGGAATGACACCTAGTGGCGGGTTTGTTATCCTATTCCTTATGCTGATAGTGAGTACAGCCAGAATGAAGAGGGTTGATGGTCTGTAGCTGAATCCTTTTAGAATCTGCCTTCAGGCAAACTTCTCCTTCATCTCCTTTTAGAGTTTGGACGAGCTGGATGATGATGACTGCAGCAACAAGGAGCGAGAGAATGACGAGGCTCTGACGCAGCACAACACGTTCCAGAATGAGTCCATGAGCACGGATCCCGAGGTAGGGAGGCCGTCTCCTCCTGTCTGCGCTCCCATTTCGGAAGGCCGTGTGCCTTACCTACCGGGGGCGCTCTCTTATTTCCACATGCCAACGCCTACGTGTCAATTTTCTATTGCCGAAGATCAATTCCAATACCTAAAAACAGAAGTACAGAGGACGGTAAAAATCCCTGGATGATGATCTTGCTCCATCTCAAATATGAAGGATGCATCAGTTGCATCCTCGCTGAATGAGACCAATCCCATGATTCATTGTGCCCCAAGTTCATTCTTGGAAAGCGATTTAGCAAGACCGGTCTTGCCAAGACCACAAGTACGATCTTTGCTTTCTTGGCATTGAGATTCACCCAATATCTTGAATCTCATGCTGGTGGAGGTGTGCCTGCTGTGATGGCATCAGTAGTCACACAATCAGATGTTGCTGATATATTATCTTCCTCTGTATGTAGCTCTGGGTAAAAGCTGCTGCTAAATAAATATACTTGAAGTATAATTGCTGTTGCCAGATCTGCAGGAAGTGGTGTGAGAGGCCTACATCAATTGGGAGGATCCTCTAGAATGGAAGTGCTAGGGGCAGCTGTTTTATATATTTATAATATATAAATATATTTTTATTTATAATGACATTGTAACCATAAAGTGCTTGTGGACCCAATCATTTCATAGAGTTTCTTACCTAAAAGGTCCCAAGCCAGCAAGTCAGTTCTTCATATTGTCCTAATTCATCTGTGGCTCTGCAGGTCGACATTTGCGGGTCTAATTGGCTGCTTTCTCTGACACGGCACCGTAATTGAGTGAAAATGACCAGCCGGGTGTTCAGCTTCTCCAACTTCTCACTCCGCTAGAGAGGCATCTCGTGGTGCATGGTTTAAGCTGGGTGTATACTTCAAATGATGTCTGGACAAAACAAAATCGAAGACGTTGGTGCGAATCTATCACATACTAAAAACGATGCTGCTCCCTTGTTTGTCCTATGTCGTACTTAAGACGCCGCCGCCGCCTTGTTTGTCCTATGTCGTACTTAAGACACCGCCGCCGCCTTGTTCGTCCTATGTCGTACTTAAGACACCGCCGCCGCCTTGTTCGTCCTATGTCGTACTTAAGACGCCGCCGCCTTGTTCGTCCTATGTCGTACTTAAGACGCCGCCGCCGCCTTGTTCGTCCTATGTCGTACTTAAGACGCCGCCGCCTTGTTCGTCCTATGTCGTACTTAAGACACCGCCGCCGCCTTGTTCGTCCTATGTCGTACTTAAGACGCCGCCGCCGCCTTGTTTGTCCTATGTCGTACTTAAGACACCGCCACCTTGTTCGTCCTATGTCGTACTTAAGACGCCGCCGCCTTGTTCGTCCTATGTCGTACTTAAGACGCCGCCGCCGCCTTGTTCGTCCTATGTCGTACTTAAGACGCCGCCGCCGCCTTGTTCGTCCTATGTCGTACTTAAGACGCCGCCGCCGCCTTGTTCGTCCTATGTCGTACTTAAGACGCCGCCGCCGCCTTGTTCGTCCTATGTCGTACTTAAGACGATGCCGTTGCCGTGTTCGTCCTATGTCGTACTTAAGACGCCACCGCCGCCTTGTTCGTCCTATGTCATACTTAAAACGACGCATGTGCTTTGTAATGCCACAACCCCAGAATGTTTTTGTTGCAGCAGACCCACAATCAGAGAGCAAATAAACGTATCAATGCAAGTGCGAGAGTCATTTTAAAATGGAACCTGCTCTCTTTATTATCAATTGGCTTAACACTATCAGCAGTATGGACAGGGAAGCCAACAATTTAAACGACGCTGGCGGTTACACACTAATTTAACACATGCCTTCCTCGGCAAAAATTGCACGGGCACTACATTTACTATCAGTATGAATACTTGAATACACATACTAATTTAAACTGTTTAAAGTGAGGCACAGTGCAAAGCATGCTTAATTAAGTCCTGCTGACCAACCCCGAGACGACATTGTATTGCCAAAAACGACGTAGATTCTGTCGATTTTCATTTGAAATATACGACCACCTTTACCTCCACTTCAGGGCTGGGTCTGGATTCAATCTGCAGGGTAATGGATATCAACAGCAAAGGGTTTAACAGGCACACTCCCTGCCTCGGAAGGTGGGGGGCCGGGACAGTTTACGCTGAAAATGCTTAGCTGCTTCTAATGGAGCACAGAGCGTTCATGTGTGAATTTACTTCACGGTCATCCAGGCATCTGGGGGAAACGGCGCTCTTTAGAAAGACGTTTGGAATCCCCTCGTGGCTTGAATGATTTGGCTTTTATTAGCATTACGGCAAAGCAGATAGCAAAAGTGGCTTTCATCTGTCGTTTCTCCAGAGTGGTTTTACTTTTTGTTTTTTTGGTGACCTTTTTGATGGTTGGTCATGGACGTCTGTGTGTTTTCCCTGCAGATGTGGTGCTGTCATGTACCCATCCTCACTTATAATGTAGCAGGAGCAGGAAAGCGACAAGGAACCTGGAATGAGGGTATACGTCATTAGTCAGGCTGCTTGAGTGGCTCTCTAAGAATATCCGAGGTGATACGTTGTATTTGCGTCGTAAATACGTTGTATTTGCGTCGTTTTTGCTCCTTGGAGATTCCTCCAGTGAGCAGCGAAGCAGCGCTGTGCTTCAGGCCTATCAGGTCTGCAGTAACAATGCACGTTTTTAACGTGAGCATTCATCTGTTAAAGATACTATTTATATAGCACCGACACAGCTAGACTGTGTGCGTCAGCTAAATATACCATAAAATAGTAATGAGTTCTTTTGCAAGACTAAATATCCTGATGTCTCGCTTCAGAAAAGCATCCTGGCTTTGTCCTCAGGCCAAAAGGAGGTCTCTGCGAAATATCACTAGCAAGCGTTTGTTTGACGTTAAACTGTCTCCCCCAGAGAACTTAACTGGAGCTCCAGCAATTTCCCAGTGCTTTAATCGCATTATTAATTACAATAACTTGACATACTGATCCAGGCCAGCTTTCGTGTAGCATGCATGTGATACTCACGGCCTCTTAGAGCCTCACTCCACTGACAGCAGCCTTTAGAAGAAGGAAAGCTACAGAACAGGGCTGGAATGTCATAGGCTGGCAGTAAAAATGAGACTCTGAGCTTCTCTATAAAACGTGTTCTGAATATCCTCCGACCCTCACGATTCAGTTTGCTTTACTGAGCTGGGCTTTGATCCGTGCAGTCCTTGTTCACTCCAGCAGTGTGTCGCCTACAGCCTGCTGACCTCCTCGCTGACAAACCATTTCCGACCTCACTTTGCCCACCAAATTGCGGACCGTTTACTCAGGCAGCATCAATTGCTGGAAATTCCTGGCTCGTGATCCCGCTGCCAGAGTGAAGCTCTTCTGTTATCTTCTCGCGCTTGTTTCCTCATTCGTGGTTCGCCTGTTTCATTTGCCATCTCTGTCGGCATAAGTCCAGGCAGGTGAAGTGAAATGTCGAATTTCATAAACCGTGGGCGTCTTGTTTTCTCTCAGATGTTTGCCGAAATGTGACTCATACAAATCCCTCCAAATAAGAGTTTTACTTTTTTAGGACTGAACAGACTTGAAACTGTGACTTTTTACTGAACGCTTTTATGGCGCCTGCTGCAATAAATTAAGGCTGTCATGAATGTGGAAAACATCTAAAATGTCTCAGAAGGAAGCTTTGCGTCCCATCCAGATAAACAGTTAACCTGCTACGTGACATATGGTCTGATTAACAGCCCATTTCAATCACAAAGAGCAGAGGGTTTCTTATTTCGATTTTGGTTTTTGTGTTTAGTTTTTCTTTGAGGAGTTTTTGTTGCCATATGTTCTGTTGAGACCCTGAAGATGTGGCAGTTGTACAGTGTAATCTCTTAAAGAAAAGTGCCTGCTCTGAGATGCTAGTATCTCTGTGTACGCTTCAATGTGACCTCATATCTGTCTGTGCCTGTGGCTTGTTTAGTCTGTGCTCACAGGGGTTTTAGCAGCAATAGCAACATCATCTGTTCAACCAAATAGTCGCTTCTACGTTCATCATCTGCTGTTATCGTCCTTTATCAACTCACATATTATGAAAACAGCACTGTGCTTCCTTGACAAGCAATCTTCCATCTCTCCTTTTACCAGAAGGAGATGCTTTCTTGGTCTTTCTCCCCATATGTTACCAGTTAGCTAGCTCTGCTTCTCTAAAGTATGTGCACCGTACACTAAAACCAGCAACCATAATCCCGGAGCTCTTTCAAAAACAGAATCACGTGGAACATTCCAGAGTCCGAATGCGTTTTTTGATGCAGCACCTTGCCAAAACATTTGTCGCTCTTTGAATTCCGTCCCCCCCATCTTGATCTCCGATTTGATTTCTGTGGCACTAAAATCCCCGCCTTTCTTGAAAGCCCTGCGCATATCTAATGTTTTTGTTTCCCCCGTAATATTCTCAGAAAGCCAAAGGCACCTGTTCTTAGAATTGTGTGGGCTGTTCTGGACTGTATTATGTAAATGGGTATAAGGAAATATGGTCGACTGCATTGTTGGCTATTTTGGAATGTTTGGTTATTAAAAAAAGGTCTTTGCCCGTGAGGAGAAGTCCATGAAAGGTAGTACTTAGATTCTGTTGCTGTTTTTTCAATAAGCAAAGTATGTGATGCCGGTTGGGCTGTTTGTACCCCTGTTTAAAGAGCCCACCTCATCTGTGGCCATGTGTTTGTAATTGTCATCTCTCTGTTGGGCGTGCAGAAGGATGTAATGTGAGGGGTAGGTCAGGAGGGAGAGGGAGTGCGAGATGTTTTCTCTGAACCCTAATGTTTTTGGGTTTTAGCCACTTGGGCTGTGCAGTGGCTTCCCTTCTGCCTGTCTGCTGTTGCCTACCGAACTGTGGAATCTTCCGCTTGTTCTGAACAGATAAGGTATCTGAACATCTTGTGTCATAGAAAGCGTAAACAGGCGAAGTCTTTAAAAACACCTAAAATCCTGTCTGAAACCCAAATGCATATTGCCTTTGTGCCCTCTCCCCCTACTGGAGAGCACGTCACATTACAACTCAAAGTTTTCAGTCTTAAGAATTAGCCATGCCTGGAATTTTCTTCCCACACAGGAGATGTGAAGGAGCCCCCCGCCCCCCATTCCCCCTAAATAAGCTGGCCTGCTTTGTTTCGCATCAGCTCCCCCGTTAGCCTGCTGTTTGCTTGCATGTTCTTCTTTTGGAGGTGGGGGGGGGATTTCTGAAGCAGTCAGATTACATTTTCCACTTTGCTTGGAGCTACACGCAAAGAGACCCCCGTGCTGCATGCATTTTAATTATATTGTAATCAAAGCTCTTTGAATGAGGTCAGTCATGGGAAATATTTGTGTGGATGGGACTCTCCGTGGGGACCTCAGTGCCAGTTCAGTGAGTTTGTTTTTAATCATTTCTTTGAGGTGTTCTTGGTGCGAATCGGCGTGCTGCCGCTGGGTGGGACCACGTCACTCCGGAATGTGTCTGCTTTGTGCTATGGGGTTATGGCTGAATAAAGCTAAATCAATCACCGCCCCCCCCCACTACCCACCCTCGGACAGAGACGTATTGTAGCACTGTAGCACATTCAGCCATATACGCCACAGGCCTGATCTTTGATCCCTTAGCATCGCTGCCTTCTCCCAGGGGGCTTTACTGTCTCTGCGATCTCGCATGGCCCTCTAGTGGCTGGTGGTCGTGAACGTGCTGATCAGTCCGCCGGTGGTAGGAGCGCGAGCTGGACAGTCGAGATATCTCGGTGCTCTGTCTCCATGAACTGGGTGACCTGCTCAGTTTCTCATCCTCTGCCACACTGAGAGAGATGAGCACTTCTGCAGTACATATATATGCAGTGCTGTTGTGTTTCTGTAGCGGTATAGGAGCACAATGTACATATGGGCCAGAAGGTGTGTATATATAATGAGGTGAAGCCTGCTCTGAAGGTTACGTATCTTGTTATATTTGATCAGCAGTATTTATAAGTCAGTGATGGCCTGGTATCTGGTCCAGGTTATCCCAGGTCACGCACCCTGAGCTTTCTGGGACAGGCTCCAGGATGCCGTTACTCTGTACTGAATAAGCAATTAGAGGCAAGATGGATGGACTTGTAGATTTAGTTAGATTTCTACATTTTCCATATGGAAATATAAACGCATTGTAGTGCTCTTTGGGATTGATGGTCAGTCTGCAGCATCTGAGCTCTGCATACGGCCGTCTGAACCAGTACGGCTGCGCAGTAAGTGTTCTGATAGGCGGGGTGCACTCCTTGGGAGTCATTGGGCGCTTAATGAAACGCTACCCCGTCGTGCACCAGCGGAGCATCCCGTGCATTGTGTCCCCTCCCATCTGTCTGTCAAAGCCATGTATAATACAGGTCGATGTTTATAATTCTGCTGTTGTGTCGTTATCTGTGCTGTTGCTGACTGTAGTACTTGATTTGATTAGATTTTTTGCAGTGTGGAGTTTGGCATCCCCTGTACGCTAAGCTCGCTGCACGGCCGCCTCATGAATGCTGTTATCTATGCGGTCTAAGTGAACAGCCGGTGGTATCACTGGTGAGATCAGTGCCAGCTGATAAGTTCTTAGCGGTATAATGCGGGTGGAGACTGGAGACTAGACCTTTCTAGAAGGAACTGGGCGATTTGTTTTTGTTTTGTTTTGGTTTCACCCCACCCCCGCCCCCCCATATCAGTGTTTTGCTTACTCAATCAGTACTCATAGGTGTGGTGTGGTGTGGGGTGGGGTGGGGGGTCATGTGATCAGTGTAGCTAAATCTATGGTGCCATCAGTTCTAAAGCGAGAATGACGAGTTGCAGAAGAGGGGCAGCTGGTTCAGGTAGCAGCCAATGGGATGGGAGTTCAGAGCATGTGAGGAGGGAATCAGCAGCCCGGAGCTCGAATAGCAGAGCTAGTGTTCATTCCATGACATAGTGGTGGAATGTATTGCATTGACATAAAGATCCAAGCCATGTTTGATTACGTTTCCATAACAATAAACAGTGTTTTTCCAGGCGTTCTCTTGTGTGTTCTTAGTACAGTGGTACCTCAGCTCACGAACTTAATGCATTTGAGGACTAAGTTTGTGACCCGAAAAGTTCGTGACCTGCATCAATTTTTCCCATTTTAAATAATGTAAATACAAATAATTCATTCAAACCTCAAAACCTTTTAAATGTTTTATGTAACCAAGAATATAGACAAATTAAAATAACCTTAATTATACACAAATAATGCTAAATTAAATAAAACAGGACAACTGAGCATACGCTTGTTGGCGGGCTGGTCGCTCGAAAAACGCCAAAACACAGGGAAAAAAAAGCAAAAAACATCTCCTCAAAAAATGAAACAATTAACATTAGAAGACTGAGTAACAGTCAAAAACAATTTCGAAATTGATTATTTTCTTATACTGTACATTATTTTCATATACCTAAACTTTTTGTGTACATATCGTGATGCGACGCGTTGTATGGCGATGAACTTCTTTGTTTGTTTGTAAACAAACAGTACGCAGAATCGAGAATATAACATTTAAATAGGAGTTACTTAATTTATTAATGAAGTATTGATTATGAAAATGTATAGATATGTGACTGTTAAAAATCATCAAAAACATGTTTATCAATCACTGAAAGGTAACGCTATAACAGACCTCCCTTTTTTTCAGATATTTGACCTCTGAAGAGAGATAGTAAAGACATACATGAAGTTTTTTTTATGCATTTCACAACCGTTCTTGGGCATAATGTACACTTCTTTGTGCTTCTGGTGGTTCTTTGGGCGCTTTTGGGGGATGTTTGTGTGTTCGCAGCCTGATACACGGTTCGCGAACCAATACAAACATTTTTCGAACATCTGGTTCGTAACCCAATTTGTTCATGAACAGAACTGTTCATGGGTCGAGGTACCACTGTATTTGGTAACGCTTTAACGGCACCTTCATATTCCTTTTATATTGCATTCATAAAACGTTCAGTACATCTTCATTATGTATTTATTAAGTATTCAGAAAACATTCATAAATATCATGTATGTATACTTTTACATCCTAACATCCCTTAACAGCTGTAATATACATTAATAACAGATATTATATAATAATAACAAACATTATAACTGCATAATCATGTAATGTTTATTGTATATTAAAGCTGTTAAGGGATATTAGGATGTTAAGGTGCACTTGCATGGTGCTTATGAATGGTCTATGAATGCATAATGGATGCATTATGAAGGTGCACTTAATGAAAAGTGTCACCTAATATTTTAACCCTCTGTTCATCTTGCAAACACTTCTCCGGTGCTGGGTTGTGGTGCGGTTTGGAGCCTATGCCAGGCAGCATGGGGTGCCAGCCTGGGGTACCCCCTGGATGGGGTAACAGCCTGTCATAGGGAACATACACTGTGCAATTTAGAAATGACAGTTGATCTCATTGCATGATTGTGGATTCTGGCAGGATGACAGAGTACCCAGAGGAATTCTAGCCAACAAGGATCACTGAGATCGGTGTCAGGCTATCCACTGTGTTACTGCTCTGCCTGGTGTTAATAATGATCCATAAATTCAGTGATCAAATAGGTTAAACTGTTCAAAACATCTTGCGATTTTAATTTTATTCATTTTGTGTAAACCAGTTCTTCTCTTGTAAATCACACAGGGGTCTGCTAACTATCTTGGATAGATAGCTTTATGTAAAAAGTAATTAATTGAATAAATCACGATGACTTTGCACAAATAGGACAAGTCTAAGAGTATAGCAGCAGGACAAACAGCCTTGCTGTTTTGCATCTGTTTCTTATCACCTCATTGTCCTTGAGCACTTCTGTCAAGTTGCCTGGTATAATAGATTGACTTCAGTGCATTTGGGTCTGAACACTGTGCAGCCAAACTCTGCAGCAGCGGCACAGATGCTCTGAGTTTCTTTCACTTCAGCTGGCTGGCTTGCGTGGTGGAGACGGTGCACTTGCCGAATGCTTTCCTCCGATGCACTGGTAATGTTTCCAGGAGAGGTTAAAGCTGCTTTCCTCCGAAATCTGCGGCAGTAGCAGCTGATTGACATGGTTGGCTTTGACGGTAATTTTGTAACGTGAACAAGTAAACAAAATGCAGTTGTATCCAGAAGTTTGACACACTAACTAGTTCAAGGACGTCAGAGATCAGTTTCCTCACTTAAGGGAACGATATCAGGCCCTACATTTGGCTGCGCCTGACAGGTTGTAACGTGCGTCCTCGCCTCTGTCATGTGATCCTCCCTCTCTGTTCGCGGTTCCTCAGAATGTTCCTTCTCCGTCTTGCTTTTGTATCCTTCCCACGGCCACTCTGTCGCCCCCCTCCTGACGCCACTGTCTATCTTATCAAATTGTTTTTCATTCTTGTTTTGCAGGAGACGCCAAGAGGCGTGACGGCCCGTTACAAAAGGTAAGCGCTCAGTGCTGGAGGGGTTGGGGGGTCTAGGGGGGCTCCAGTAGGAGAGGCTCCGGGTTCATGCTTTCTATGCTGAGACAGGGGACCGTCAGTCTGGGCCTGTAATCACTGCAGCAGATGACACTGCTGGAGCGAATTCTCCCTTTATTTATGTATTTTTTTTTTTTTACCAAAGTAAAGGCAGCTTTTCCCACAATGCCAGAGGACTTTTATGCAGTTTCATATAGTAATTACCCCGCAGTCTCGAGTATTGCTGTAATTTGAACACACATTTTGTTTTTATTTTTGTTTTTTTTTTTTGTGTAATTTCCTCCAGTTTGTTGCCAGGGCAGCAGGCGAAGCAGCTGCCATAACAGTATCTACCAAAGCTATAATTTTCAGACAACAGCGAATTTCTCTGCAATAATTCTGTGTTGTCTGGTTTAGCGTCACAGCGGTAAACGAAAATTAACATTGTTGTCTTGTGCATTTCTAAAAAATAAAGCCGCAATTATTTTACGAATGATTATGATTTACGAATGACTTTGAAAATTATTTAAAAAAAAATGCACAACACACAACAAATACAGTGGCAAGCTGTGTTAAACCAAACGTAAAGTTTCATGCATCATCTGCAGCGAAAGGGTTTGAATGAAGTACAAATGGGGTTTTCTTTATCTTTTAATTTGATGGGGGAGGGACATCCATCATCTTACGGAAATGTGGTTAGCAGGCTTCCCCGTAATTCTGCATGGCCTTCAGCCACACAGGCACTTAGCCACCCGCTTGACGTGCTGTGTTACGCCATGCTTTCGTTCATCCAGATCATTCTAAGGGCCCATGCACAATGGCAGCTCAGGGACAGGGAACAGAGTGTGGTGATTGGACACAATTCCATAACCCACAGCCAGTCAGTGATATGCCGAGAAAGGTAGCCTCTTTCAATGTCTCACATGTGATGGCTCTTTAACCGAAACAGGGCTCCACTACCTCTCTTAAAAGTACATTGCTAAAACGCCATCAACGACCAAAGGCATCTCACAGGATATATGCTGTGAGGCAGGCTCCATGCTGAATTTATCTATATTCTTAACGATTAAAGGCTTTTTCTTGGAAAATAAATTCCAGGGATAATATATCGGTAGGATTTTAGGAGCCAGGTTGAAGGCTCATTCCTTAATTTTATTTTTCCGCTCTCCGTGCAGAATGTGCTGTTTTTTGTCTAACTCGATGAATGTCTCAAAACTTCATTACAGTATGTTGTTTTTACCATAAAAAGTTGGGTCAGGCCAGGATTCTAGCTGGTTCCTGCTTGAAACACACCATCTCGATAACTGTAGCAGCGGCCAGGCGAGTTACGTGTTCTGTTTATGTAATATTTGGTGCTGTATTATGGAGTCACTAATATCCCCTTTTCATAGAATATGCCAGTAAGCCTTTTAAAGAAAAGAAGGGATGTGATTCAGAAAATCTCATTTGGAATCAGGCAGTCTGAGCTCCTATTAGTTTGGGTTGCAGAGAGGGCAGTTGTCTGTGAGCTCTTTGCACAATACTCATCTGAGGTAAAATCGTAAGGAAATGAGGTCGGCATAGACCTGATCCATGGGGTTCCGGGTTGGCCCTGGGTGTTCCCTCCGGCAGTGTGTTAGGGTACCTTTGCACCCTGGTTCATGACCGGATCATTCCATGGTTTTGGTCATTCTTAATAAGTATAGAAATCGGTGTCAAATCATGAAAAAAAATTGTGAACGTAATAGTTGGGGTTTTTGAATGGTTGTGGTTCTTTATTTTTTAGGATTTTTTTGTAGGGACTGAAGAGTGAAGGCCCTTTTAAAATGAAATGTTGCGTTTGTGGCAATACATTCATCATGGTTAAAGTGCTAGCCGTTCGAAAGGGGCTTCTTTTTGACTGCATAGTTAATCATTTTTTTTAAATATTCATGCTCATTAACACTTCATGCTGAACACCATACGCTACATCCTGAACACCCCGTTGTACTTCAAACACCCTACCCTACATTATACTGATTATCCCACCATACGTGATACTGAACACCCTGCTGTACTTCATTCTGAACACCCTACGTTATACTGAACAGCCTGTCCTATGTTATACTGAACACCCTACTTTACATCATACTGAACATCCAGTTGAACTTCATACTGAAAAACATACCTTGCATCATACCGAACACCCTACCATACTTCATCTGAACTGCCTACTGAATGTCTGTGGTCATCCCACTAATGTGTAGTGACCCCATGGACCGGTCTAATCGCGGTGTGAGGCAGGTGACCTGGGTGATGTTCAGTTCAGGCCGGTGGTCTCATGGCTGCTGTTTTCCCTGACTCAGCGCGGCCAGTCCAGCTGCTGACGAGGAGCCTGGGGGGAACGGCAAGATCCGGCAGGGGAACAGCCGTCACAGCGGCCTGGAGAGAAGAGTAGAGGAGCTGGAGAAGGTACGGTGTCAAGGTAGCAGAGAGCCCCCCCCATCCCTCTGTCCACATGCGGAACTCTGTAACATTAAGGGACCATCAATCTTCAGCATAATCAGATCTTTTTATTATTCATTGATTTTATCTTTTAGTGATTCATTTATGATTTGTAGTAGTTTTTCTGGTATTTTTACCCTGGAAGTGTAATTCCTATGGCTGACGGTACGAGGGCAGGGAGCCGTGAGCCCTTCTGCGGCTTCCTACTCGGGTTCAGTTCCCAGTCTGCCTTTCTTCATCCATGATTCATAAGTGTTCATGATCTCTTGCCATGGATTTATTGTGCGTGAAACAAAATAAACTCTCCTTGGGCGCCTGGGAATCATAAAAATGCACTTCGGCCTTGGTTGGCGGAGGGCTTGGCATTGATAGGCCAGCTGTCCTTTGGAAAATGCTATGAAAAGGCCAACCAGCAACTCGTATGTGTCTGGTATGGTGTGAAAAATAAAATTAGGTGTTTTTATGATAGTGGACTTTTTTTTCCAAACTGCAGTAACTTTTCAACCAGCGATGACCTTTTGAGCAACTGTAAATATCTGAAATTCTCTTTTGCCCTCTGTCATTTCCCTTGTGACTTTCAAAGATCAACCTTATTGGTTGCTAAAATAAGTGCTTTTTAGATGTGCTGATATGGGTCTCAGGTCTGAATTGTGGATATGAAAATAGGTAATTAGCTGTTTTCTCATCCTTGTAGGGTAGAGCTTTTGTGTACATGATGATATCTACTAAGAAATTTAGGTTGTGGTGTTCCAACCATCCATCTGTCTTCCCACCGCTGATGCTGGTCAAGGTTGGCGGGGGGGGGGGGTTTGGGGCTGGAGCCTATCACAGGTCTGGGCTGTGGAACATTCTGGATGGGATGCCAGTCTGTCACAGGGCACATGCTGTAACATACTATGGGCAATTTGGAGGTGCCTATTTGATTTGTGTGAAATAACCTGGAAGAAACCAGCATGATATTGGGAGACCATGTGAAATGCACATCTTCCTGAAATTGTACATTAAAGAAGCCTAGGCTAGCTTTGTCATGCCAGTGAATGACAGGATAAAAGAGGACATGGGGGGTATCTCTGATAGAGAATGCTCACGCTGCAGGGTGGGGGGACTCCTCTGGCTCTCACGTGCTGGGTGTCTGTCTCCAGGAGCTCGCCAGTGTGCAACAGGAAAACAGCCGACTGCTGGCGGCCCACCAGGAAAAGGACGATCTGATCGAGAAGCTCAGGGAGGAAGTGGACCTGCTGAATCGGGTACGTGTGTGTGGTTCTGTGACGAGGGGCCGGTCTGACTAGGACGGGAGCGCCGGCAGGGCGGCCGCGAAGAGTGCCCGCTCTCCTCCCGAACCTGACTTCCGTTACATCTGTCGTTTTCGCATGATGATCTTCCTTTCCGCACTTTGAAAACGCTGTGATGGACGGTCGCTACCAGCAGCGGGCTCCCCTCAGCATCATTTCCCTTTGTGATGTCATCAGCGGGCTCCCCTCAGCATCATTTCCCTTTGTGATGTCATCAGTGGGCTCCCCTCAGCATCATTTCCCTTTGTGATGTCATCAGCGGGCTCCCCTCAGCATCATTTCCCTTTGTGATGTCATCAGCGGGCTGCCATCAGATGAGCCATGAAACTGAAGCGCCAGCTTTTATTTAAATCCCCACTTCAATTATCGCTCCCCCAGCTTCATTTTTGGCTGTGCGGTACTGTGTGGTTTTGCCACTGGTTTGTGGCCACAGACACAAGAAAAATGTAGGTACATCCTGTTCATTCATATTGTACCATAGACTGATTTGTTTTGTTCTTTTTTTTTATACATACAGGTACTTCATGGTCAAAAATGACTTATCTCCAGCCCTGAAGTGCAAACAAAAATACTAAGCTGTGTTAATCCTGTTAATAAGGCACATTGTGAGTTGGGATGCTGTGTAAAATGTAAATAGACAATGATTTGCGAATCGTATAAAACCATATTTAATTGAAAATAGGACAAAGACAAACTATCAAATGTTGAAACTGAGAAATTGTATTGTTTAATGACAAATGAATGCTGAATTTGATGCCGGCAACAGAAGACCGGAAAAGTTGTGTAATGCTAAAACAAAACCTGTTGGAATATTGGCCAGTAAGATGACTGGGTATGAGCCTCCAGGAGACTTGGAGGCAGAGAGGTTCACCACTCAGTGGAAGACTGTGATAGTGATAGTGCAACAATTTAAGAATAATGTTCCTCAATGTAACATTGCAAAGAATTTGGGAATTTCATTGTCATTAATATATTAATGATTACAATATTCAAGGAATCCAGAGAAATCTCTGTACATAAGGGACAAGCCTGAAAATGACTGTTGGATAGCTATGATCTCCAGGTCCTCAGGAGGCACTGCATTAAAAACATGCAATTCTATATTGGGAATCACTGCATGGGCTCAGGAACACTTCTGAAAACCACTGTCTGTCAACACAGTTTGTCACTGCATCTACAAATGCCGGATGTAAATCTACCATGCAAAGAAGAAACCATATCTAAAGATGATCCAGAAATGCTACGGACTTCTCTGGGCCCGAGCTCATTTAAGATGGACTGAGGCAAAATGAAAAACTCCTGTGGTCTGACGAATCAAAATTCAAATTCCTTTTGGAAATCATGGATACCGCATCCCCCGGGCTAAAGAGAAGCAGGACCATCCAGCTTGTTATCAGCGGTCAGTTCAAAAGCCAGCATCCATGATGGTATGGGGGTGCATTAGTGCCCATGGCTTGGGTAGCGTGCACATCTGACAAGAAACCACCAATGCTGAATGATAAGTACAGGTTTTGGAGCGAGATATGTTATCCAGACAACGTCTGTTTCAGAGAATTCCTCATATTTTTCAGCAAGACAGTGCCAAACCACATTCTGTACATATTACAACAGCCTAGTTCTGTAGTAGCAGAGTCCGGGTGCTAGACTGGGATGCCTGTAGTCCAAACCTGTCACCCATTGAGACGAAAAAGCGCATCTTGAAACGAAAAATATGACAAAACAGCCCCCAAACTGTTGAGCAGTTGAAATCTTATATCAGGCAAGAATGGGACGACATTTCACTTTCAAAACTCCAGCATCTCTTCTCCTAAGTTCCCAGCCATTTACAGAGTGCTGTTAAAAGACGAGGTGATGCAGCACTGTGGTAAACATGCCCCAGTCCCAGATCTTTTGGAAACGTTTTGCTGGCGTCAAAATCAAACGGAGCATAAATTTCCTGAGTTTCAGCATTTGATATGCTGTCTTTGTTCTATTGTCAATTAAATATGGATTTATATGATTTGCAAATCATTGTATTCTGTTGTTGTTTACATTTTATACCGCAGTCCAACTTTTTTGGAAACGTTGCCAACCAAACATGAAGTGCCAGTGTTTGTTCAAATGCAGACGAAACAAGTCACCTGATTCTCCCTGACTTGTGGGACTTAAGGGAGCTGTAAGTGTTACTGAGTGAGTGTGTGTGTGTGGGGATTAGGTTTATATTACATAGTGGGGACCAAATGCCCCCCACATTTGATCTGGGAGAATGACGGCTGCATTGCTTAGGTAGTAGGTTGTGCCTATCAGCTGTCTTTCAACTCAATGTACCATTTCATTTATGACGACCGATTTTTGCAGGTATTTTTTAATCTGTTGCATAATTCATTTTTTTCCCTCTGAATAATAAATTTGAAATCTGACTGTTTATTTAGCTTATATGTAATTGTATTAACAATGTCTGTTTATTTGACTGTCCATCTAATGGCCTCATTTGTGTTCGTAGCAGCGTCTGACTAATCTCCTTAATTATCCGCAAACATGAAAATTAGATGTCAGTTTTTATTTGCAGCCTTTTCCAGGTTCACTGACAGCGTCCCTCCAGCAGTAATTTCTTTACATTTACGTTTCATTTGTTTATTTAGCAGCCACTTTCATCCAGAGTGACACATTTTTTTTGTTAGTCACTAGAGCAGTCGGGCTTTAGGGCCTTTGCTCAGGGGCCCAGTAGTGAATCCAATCTGCTGGGTTATTCGTTTCCCGCTTTACAAAGATGATTTTTGCATTGCCGCTCTGACTCTGATCATTCTGCTCGACTGTCCTTTGTTCCACTAATTGCTTTATTTTACAAGTGACAGGATTTTCTCTGCAGCCTGTAGAAATGATAGATCCTTATCTTGCTGGTGTACTGACACCAGGCTGATTTTACAAGGTGAAGTTTGTTTGCATGTTTCCGAGGGAAATTTCAGTGTCAAGTTGTACATTGAACTGTTATTCACCTTATATCAGGGGTGGGGGACCTGACCCCCGGGGGGGTCGCTGTGGATGTGGGTTTTTTGGGATGACCTGCTGAATTAACCAGTGCAGCACTGCTTTCTTATTGGCTGATGGCCTTACATGGTCTGATTGTGTTTACAGCTGGAGGAAAGCGATCCATAGAGCATCTTTTTTTCTTTTTTTTTTAAAATTCCAATGTCCAAAATTTCTTTTTGTCCCTCGGCAGGACCTGGATGACCTTGAGGACGAAAATGAACAGCTCAAGCAAGAGAACAAGACCCTCCTGAAGGTGGTCGGTCAGCTGACCAGGTAGAGGAAGTGCAGAAGGCCCCGGGAGGCGGACCCTCGTGTGAAGACCGGTGTCTTACATCGCACACGCTCCTTTTCTGCTTCTGGGGTCTCCCTGCCTGCCGCAGGAAGACCTGTGTAGCCAGGGAGACCTTAAAGCTTTTAAAGCACCTTGTGATCTGTAAAATAAGGAATGTTCTTGATGGTGTATTTTATAGGTGTCATACAAAGAACCGTATGGTGTAATGGGATTTTCACCTTAATTTGTTGGGTTATATTTAATGTAAATGTTTTGTACAGTGAATAGGCCTCGCTGATGGTCAGTATGCAGAGGAAGGTCGTTCGAAGCCCCGCAATGCTCTGTAATTGTTAAACTTGTTCTGATAGAACTGGGTTACCATGTTAGTCACTGCACGGCTAAATTAAACTCTCCAGGTGTTAATTTCTTAGCCTGCCACAGTTGGTGACTTTTGTGGGCCTTTCCTGGGGTTTCCCCACTGGTGTTGTCCTGTATTATCTCACTATGAAGGAGCAGTTCGACTGAGTGTTTTCCCCTCTATACCAAAACTCCACAGCAGCAAAGAATATCTTCTGCAAGCCAAAGTGCTATGAGTCACAGTTAAACCTGTTGATTTTGGTTCAACCGCATGGAAGATCACGGGGCTTTTTGTAGTCATGCATGGCGTGACGATCTTTGACTGCTGCACTCTGTTGAAATCTGCAGTCATACAGTACTACATTTATTACATTAAGACCTTATTAAATGAATTAAATGTGTTATTAAAGTGTATTTTTTTATTTCTCTCAGAAATGTCCTATTTTCCCTATGGAATGTGGAGATTTTTCATCTTGTAGCTAGTGTTTGATATCCAAGTGCTACGATTTTCAGAAATATCGATGGATTTAAGCGAAGGTATACATACAATCCAAGTGTTTACAAGTGTGTATGAGATATTCTTTTGTTCTTTTCCATTGCTGACAAATCTAGCCATTCATAGTTTAATCGAGCAAGATAAAGAGAGTATGCTGCTATGGAGTATTTTAATGCCACATCAATCGCGGACAGTCACTCTGCTGGAAAGGCCTCTGGGGTGTGTTGCCCTTAATGATATGGAGAACAGGTGTATTTTATGGCTGCAGTAACTGCATTAGATTTCGGTTTTCATGACTCAAATTAGGCTTATTTTAGGCTTATGTTTTTATTAAGTCTGCTCCTTTAAATCCAGTTATATTTGCAAATGTATATTTTCCCTAATTTGATGTGTCAGGATATGTAGACTATTTTCTGTGATGAGCATTCTAGACTATGCATGGACAGCCTTAGACATCCAATAAAAGTTCAGTTATATCTTTTTATTGTTCGTCTTTGTGTTTTATGATGCCCCTGAAACAGTGCTGTGGTCTGTCTTGGCCTCTCTGTTGAATCAGTGCTCATTTGTTTAAGGAATAACAGCAGGAGGCTCTTTCAATGAAGAGCACTTTCCACCAAGAGCTATTTAGTCTGTGAACATGGCAGCTGCCATAGTGGTTATGTAATTTATGTATTATGGGTCTTTGTGTACAATGTAATATAAAGAGGTTGGGTCTGGCTGGACCTTGTGCTGATTTGGTTTGCGGATGGATTTTCCTCCATTTATTACACAGAATTATCTTCCTTTATCCCCTACATACATTTTCTTCTCATTTCTGCTCTTCATCTGTTTCATCTGTCTGTGGGATGGCAGTGTAATTAAAAACCTGTTTTTTTTTTTTTTTTTACCTTGTGGGGACATTTTTTTGGTGCTCACAAAGGGGAAACTCAAAAGGCTTGTGTTTTGTTAGGTTGTCATTGTTAGGATTAGGGTTATGATGCTTATAGAAATGAATGGACAGTCCTGTAAAGATATGAATAAATGTACTGTGTGTGTGTGTGTGTGTGTGTGTGTGTGTGTGTGTGTGTGTGTGTGTGTGTGTGTGTGTACGCTTATGCGATAATGATAAATACGGTGGCATTTTCATTCCTGTACATCGGCCTTGTAGGAATGGCTGGATTTAGGCCATGTGGAGTCCGCTGGTATTAAAGGGACTCGCATCACTAGGAATCCATCAGCGATAAGCCCAGCAGAGTAATGGTTACAAATGAAGAGGTCCCTATATACAAATGCATTAGATGCATGGTAACTGATAAACCCATAATCCTTTAAGACCCACCATTATCTCGTCCTTTAGGCCTCTGGGCTTTGCACTCAGGTCTCGTGCTGGATTCTGAGCAGTACTTCTCATGGCTGGGTCCATGTATCATGAGGAAGTCTGTCAAAGATCAGGTGACTTCTGGTATAATAGCTGACATCAGTATAATAGATTCCCACTTTGTTCACTGGAAACATTGCCAGTCATGCAGAATGTTAGACTGTATTATTCCTCTCCACAGATTATTTTTCGTACCTTCTATGTAGTGGGAATTATACTGAGGATTTTTTTATTTCCTGAATTGATAACCATATAATGCTTTGTCTGTTTTTACAACTGGAGATTTTACTGGACCGGCTCAGTGTAATTACCTTTTCAAGGATGATTAGTAGTCTGTTCACCATTCTACATGTCGCCAGATGGTAATTCATTCTATCTTCTTGTAACCGTTCTTGTTAATACGCAAATACGCTGTGATATTGACTTCCCCGTGCCTCTGCATTGAATCATTTCTTTTTATAATAATCATCCATATTGGTCTCTCAAAGGGACAGAGATAATGTGCATGTTTCCAATGCATAAATAAGTTCCTCTCCATACGCTGTCGTGACAGAGGAGAGCAGTCAATAGACATTTCAATTCTCAATGCTGACTTCTACCCTGATTGGTTTCTCAACTTTTTGTACTTGGTGTTTCTGCTTAAGAACCTGAAATAGACAGGCAGTTTGGCAGCTATTCTGTGTCTTTTCCGTATATGATGTCACCATCGCAGGCTTTTGTTCGTTCGCGTGACCCCCTCACTATGTGTGAAACTTTGACTTGTATTCCAGTGTTGCCTGTGGCACAGATGTGAAGGTGAACCTCTCTCTTTCCCAAAACTGTAACGGTTTGCCAAATGGGAATAACCCCATCGATGGAATTGCCGTCCAATTCTGGGCTGAGTGTGGGCAAGTCGCCCAGAGGTAGAAGGGTAGCAGACTTTGGGCACGGAAACATCCTTGTTACTCTAAAATCTGTCCTCTTGTCTGAGTTTGATAAGCTCCTTCTCCTTGGAGAGGCTTCTTCCGTATTGTATCACGCTCTAGCTTGGAGCAGCTTGATTTTTACTTTCCAGACTACAAATGTTAGTTACCCACTCCGTCCCGACTGCTATTGCCCTGTTACCAGTTTCCCGCAAACTGTAAAGCTGCCTCGGCATGTTTTTGTTATTTTTGTCTGAGAATCGCAGATTTACTCAGATTGAGGATCTCATTTATGTAAGTAATGATTTTACTGAGTGGAAGGTTTATGTAAATGTCAACATAAGTGTGAGGTCTGAGGAAAATGGCAGAGCGCTGCTCAGGCAGGTCAGTGTTTCAGGCACGTTTTTCTTAGGCCTGAGTAAAAATGCCTCTTCCCTTTTGAGGCCTTTGCCGTACTGGGTAGCACTTCAATTATTGCACAAATACACAAACAGGTGATTTTTGCTGGATGTTTGCTAAGTGATTTTTTTTTCCACCCTGAACAGTGCTTTTTCCATTCAAATCGACATTTTAGTAGGATGTCTTAAGTCTTACCAGAGGTAACGGTTAATGTCTCTCACTATGAATCTGCAGTCTATTTCCTGAGGTTATAGTACAATATTGTCCAATGCTAATGACGTTTTCCTGTGTTTCAGAATACTATACACATACTCTGATCAGAAAACTAAACACGACACACGATTTCCTATCTCGATTTTCTATAGAACATTTCCTTCCCTCTGCTGCTTCCATTGATTGTATTTGCTATGTCTGCATCACGGAAGACCTTCGCTCTCCACGATCTACAGCGTCTGGGTTGAATTTGATCAGTCAAAGCACCAGGAGGCCATTCTCCGTTTTCCTTTCTCGATGTCTTCATCCAGCAGCCGGGTCTGAAATGTGAGTATGACTGTTCCATGATGGACTGGATTTATCTTGCTATCAGTAACGTGAAAGCAGGTCATTTGTTTGGAAAGCTGCTTGTATCTGTCAGTAGAGACTTTGCAGGTACTGGATGATGACGAACGTGACAAACCATAAGTTTCATTGCTTTATTTTATTCTGAGGCTGTTAGCATGTCCTGTGGATAATGTACTTTAGTGGTTATTATGCTGTACTTCAGTGTTAAACTCCCCTTCCCAAACTTTGCAGGCCGACCGAAAAGACAGCCAGACTTTTCCAGCACTTGGTATTGTTGCCAATATTTAATCTCGGTTAGGAAGATTAGATGTAGGGTTGTTAAATACATTTTCCTACAGCGTCACCCTTAAATTATTAATCAGTCATTGCATGCAGTAGTTTGTCATTTCATTTTATGAGCACATTTTTGCACGCTTACCCCTTGGTATAATTTCTGTAACTACTACTTTCCCAAATGCTCTTGTATTGCTCTGCATGCTGAGAGAATTGGTAGCGTGTTAAAAGGCAACATAATAAACCTTGATAAAAATTCCAAGAAGTGATATCAGCCACATGACATTTTGTCACGTATTGTTAGTTATTGGATAGTGAATTTAAAAATAACAAAGGCAAAAATGCACAATGAATATTTTCCAATCATATCTTTATCTACAGTTTTAAGTATTTTTTTTTTTAACTAGCGCATTAAAATGCAGATCCTATTCAGTACTGATCATGTTCAACAATTTTCCATCCATTTTCTTTCAAAACCATTTATATACAGGCGGAGTCGCAATCAATTTCTTTCATCTCCAGGTTTTAAGGAAGGAGCCCTGCATTCTTAGTGTTGAACAAAGCGTTTATAAACCATAAACGGTATTCATAAATTGTTCTGTCCTGAGTGACTGTTCATCAGAATGCTGTTAAGGATCTATCTGCAGAGAAGCAATCAGTCTGTTCTTGGTGACCGCCCTGCTGTACCTGCCTCCGGAGTTTCATTCAGAGCACGAGTTCAGTATCCACAGACATGAGAAGAAATCAGATTATTGCTCACTGAGGAGTTCTTGCAATGAAGATTGTCTACAATACGAGCCATTTCTATATCCCTGTAGATCTCCCGCTCATATTGCAGTTGGGGCACTCTCATTCCTGCAAGTGTGATGTTTGTTATCTATGAAAACACACCCATCATTGGAAAAGTCAGCTTGACCGTCTATGGTCTGAGGAGAAACAAAGTCTCCTCCTCACTTCAGTCTGATAAGACCTCCTTGTACCATCCGTTGAACCCTGAGCCTGATTCTGTGCTTGAGACCATGCCGGAGAGCTGATTTATCAGCTGTTTTCAGGAGGACAGTATGGAAAGTTACTGTAAACCGGGGGCTGCGGACCCATTGCTGGCCATTGGGAACATGTCACGGTGTTATACAAGGAATCCACTCCCATGCATTCTGCCATCTATTTTGTCTTGCTGGAAGTTGGTGCTTGAACATGTGATCAGTCTGTGCTGGTGGATTCCAGACTGTATGCCCCCCCCCCCAACAACTTTGGCCTTGGCTTTGTGTTACTGATGGAATTTGGCCCACAACGAAAACAGTTGAGGTCCCTGGGTCTCTGCTATCTTATCCCCAAGAGATTGAAGTAGTGTTTGTCTGCATGTGCTTCGCGTTAAATTCTACATTAATAAAGTTATTGTTGAACACTGTGGTGTGAATTCAGCAAATAAAGTCAGATTAAGTAGCATCTCTGTTCACAACAAAACTTTTTGTCGTAGAATCGGGGAACTGTGTGTGGAAAATCCAGAACGTTTGTAATCGAATCTTAGCTTACATGTGAGACAGTGTTAGAAATGGCACTACTTGTCACAAATGATGCAACGCAAAGCTTTTTTTTTTTTTTAACGCATTAATTTATTTAGCATCATTTCTTTTTCTTTGCTGATGAAGGTTTCAACATTTTGGAAAGTCGGTGTCACTCTGAATAAATGATCATGAGCATCACAACAGCAAAACAGGAGGGTGGGAGAAAGGAATGGAGCACTTGGAAGGTCCATATCAACAGGAAATAAAACATGTTTATTGAACATTGTGTATATGAAGTCAGTTATATAAGCACGATCAGAAAACCTCACAGAGTGAATCACGCTACGCACAGTGAAACGAAATCGTAAAACACCATCAAAAATGAAGGTATACACAGCAATCCAGCTGCGGGCTCGCCGGCGGCGCGAGGCAGTGCGGCAGGAAAGAACACCCCGATTATTTTTCTACACGGTTACAGAGAAAATTTTCACACACAAAAATAGTCAAGCAGGCAGTTAATGTACACAAAGGCAACTAGGATCTTCCTACAGCATCAGATTCTAATACTTTACACAGCTTCGTCTGAAAGCTAGATGTGGCTTTTATCGTTTGCGGAAAGGTTTGTCATGGTCACACAAGTTCTGCTATTTTGCGTTATTTTATTTATTTGTTTTTAGCTACTTTGAGTCTCTTGCACGCCTTGGCGGGGGTCTGTAAAACGTCACTTCGCACTGGAGGTAATGGCTTCTGCGTTTGTGACTTTACACATGTGGCGGTCGGGCCACATTGGCGGAACATGGCCCGGCAATGATGCGTTAGTTTGTTTGACGCATCTCTGTGAAATCTTTCGTTTTTGTTTACTTTCATTCCCCACCAATTTAAATTTTTTTTAAACGAGCATTTCAAAATATTTAATATAAATCTATTAAATAAAAAACAGGTCCCACAAAGTGAATACACTTTGTGAAGGCAATATCACTCATTGGGCCATATATATTTTACAGTATTTAACAGGTTTGGAATAATTAAATGATCTATATAATTCAACATACAATTAAGTCGAACAAAGAACTAATATTTATTGCAACAATTTAAAAAGTGCCCACTACACCTCATCTCTCTGGAAAGAGAGGGAGGGAAAAATAAAACTCAAAAAACAACGTCCACTACATTCAGGCACACGTTTTAAAACTATAAAACAGCTCAATAATTTAAAAACAAAATAGGGCCCTAAAACAGGAATGGAATGATCTGATGAGTATTAAACTAGACTCGGGCTATAACAAAAGTGATGTAATTGATACTTTTTCCATTTTAATTCCAATATTAATTATATCTGGAAAAATATAAAAGTATATACAATTTTTGGTGCCATGTTTTGGTGTTAACCAATGATATTTTCCTGAAACGTTTTAATTTGGATCTGTGTGCAAGGAAATAATGGAAACGACAAAAAAACAAAAAACATTTAAGTTAACTTTCATGGAGCGATACGTGATACGATGTGTTGAGCTCTAATATAATCTACCCTGACTCAGTATGTGCTGTGTCCTAACCAGGTCTTGGAAAGTAGTTTATCCAAACATATGTCTTCCTTGGGCCACGCCACCAAGGCGACACTATGGGATGGACGTACAATATTGCACAGTGCTCTACAAGATGCTGTGTGAATGGACCCACTCCGGTGTACACCTCCAGTGCTCCTACATACAGCCGAGTGGTTCCTGATTGGCTCGCGGCTAATGGACAGCTAATCCACTGCAGCCAATCAGCAATGCAGTAGAGGAGGGATTGGCAGTATTTATACAACGTCACTACAGAAGAAACTGGTCGCTATCTGTTAAGAAATCTACACTTCTAAGCACGCACAGCAGTCACAGTGATACACAAAGCAATCCTCACAGACTTATGGAATGACAAGTAGCTTTATAATAGTGCTATTCACTACATAATTACATTGAAAACATAAAAAACTCCTCCTGAAGCTAGCGCCTAGTACAAATAGAAGGTTCCTCAAAGATAAGACAAACGGTTTTAGATCAGTGTTGCTTTTTTGCCCCATTTGTTCCTATCGTTTTTTTAGCTTTAGTAAAAGACAAATGGGGAATTATGCTCATTATCTCTGCAGACCATTAACTCCTACGGTTTCTATCATATGTTTTCTTCCCTGTAGCTTTTATTTTAACATCAAAGCGGCACAAGGTAAAATATTTAATATTAACCAAGTAGAATGAAACTCCGTCGTCTCTGTTGTCTTTTTTTTTTTTTAGTGTATCTTCAACAGGGTCGGTGTGCAGTGTCTAGGACGCACGCCTTGACCAGTGGCGGTACTTACGCGTCACGTATCACGCATCACAAGCAGCGAAGGCGGCAGTCATTACTATCCAGTGCAAAAAACGGCAGCCACGGGAGAAATCAAATTCGGCAGTGAGGCATGGCTAACTCTATTTGTCACTGTGAGAAGGCAACAGAAGTAACGTGTGCTATTAACGTAATGTTTTGCAACCCAGTCCTTGCGGATCCCCAGACAGTCCATGTTTTTGCTCTTGGAGGGAGCAAAAACATGGACCGTCTGTGGGTCCTCAAGAACTGGGTCGAGAAACTCTGCATTAACGGCACTATCAAAACCAAGGGCTGTTCTTGAGCAAGGAAGCCGGCGGACATCGCCTACAACGCGTGCGCACGGAGAAACGAAGTGGCTTCCCTGAAAATGGCAGTGCTTTGACTCAAGTCAGCTTCACCTCCATGTCAGCGATGGCATGGATGAACTCCTCAAACCAGTAAGCCACTGTTTTTTTTTTTTTAAACTCTGCAGTACCTAAGATTTTCTCTTGATTTGTACTGCATGAAGGCAAGGGGGGGTCCCGCAACGACCCCAGAGGAAGCTCAGCTTCCCCCCAACCTGGTATTTAGCAAAGGTTATTTCTAAAAAAATCATGCAGTTCCCCAAAAAAATAGTCAGAAGTAAACTTCTTTTCCTAAAAAATTAAAGCAGGAGCCATAAACTTTCTCCCTAATTGGAACCCAAATTAGAAAATATACACTATAGCAAACAACAAGGCTATTGAGCAATTAAGAAAACGTTAATTAAGCTCCGAAGACACGATGGTAACAGCTTGGTTCTGCTTTGTGTGGGGATAGGACATCAGGGAGTCAGATAGACAGACAGACAAGTTCAAGAGGACCAGTTGTTAAAAAAAAAGACAATTCACGGAAAGAAGTGTCTAAAAAAAGACCCGCAACTGTGTCACACTGCAAAGACTAACTCAAACAAGGAAAGGCGAGTTGGCTTGCATCGACTTGGAAATTCTCGGAATATCAGCTCTCAAGATAAATCTCACAGGTCCTCTGCTTGAGAACCGGCTATAAAAAGTCATAAGAAACCATGTGCTTATATTGAGCAGCATATAAATATATCATTAATGGAACCATATTAGTTAATGGCCTTCTAAGCTTTTTTTTCCCTCTTTTTGATGGTTTGGTAAGTAAACAAACAGACTGACACCGTCCTTTACAATTTGAGTTTACCTCCACTGGCATTTTGCAACTTGGTGTTTTGCTTCTTATTCTGGAATGCAGTAAGATAGATTCTGAATATATCAGCTCTCCTATATCTCCATTTACATAATTTAAAATAGAACATCTTATTAAAAACATTGAGATATACATAGATTAGGAAACGCTAAACAACATACAAACACACAAACTATAAATCATTTTGTCTGCGTACTGATATATACAACTGTGTGGTACAATAAATAATTTGTCATGCGCTATCTATACAGATCATATTGCTTAAAAGAAGGGGAGCGTGTTGGGCAGGTAAGCTATCTTTTGGGGGGGGTGGGTGTCACGGAGGGAAGAAGGGGGGTTTTAAAAAGGGCCTATACACCTGAAAACTGGACTCTGAGGTCGGGCACAGGGCAAGTGGCATTTTTTTAGGCTTGGGCAGGGAAGGGTTAATAAAACAGAAGACATGGAGGTGAGAGGACCCACAGACCACTGAGGTATTTACACGTACCGGATAATGATCACTACACAGGCGCGCATCAAAAAAAAAACGAAAACAAAAGAGGCCCTATTTCTTGCTGCTGAGCTGGGCGTCCACCTCCTCCTCGGGCTTGAGCACGTGCCACTGGGCGATGGGTCTCCGGGGGTTGGCCAGCATGTCTGACCAGTGCCGCAGCTCAGTGCCCGTGCTGTTCAGGCCCACAAACACCTTGCCAATGGCATCGTTCTTGCCGATCTTGTCATAGTCCAGAACAGTCACGACAATTTGCACTTTCTGGAGGGGGGGACGGGGGTTCAGGAGTTGATAAGAAAAATAAAAAATAAAAGAGGAATGAGAACTCGGAATGATGTTGTTTGTGCTTTTCTATTGTTGCGAGTTTCTGTTCTTTACCGTTGTCTGACTACTCCCAAAATGCATGTTTTTCACACTGCTGCTAAAACATATTTCTGATGTTTTTCTTCAAACAAAAGGGTCCTCCCCTTCTTTCCCACAACACACTCCAGAGTCACTTTGAACCAATTTTGCCCGGGAATGAACAAAGTAATAGCGGAGCCTTTTCCTCATGCGCTCGAAGACGGTCCTGGCCCCACACAATCTGGAGCAATTTGGAAGTGCATTTGTCTTGACACATCAGAAAAACCCATCTCCCTCCCTGGGGGGGGGGGGGGGTTATCCAAGGGAGGAGCCCTACCTTTGCTTGGGCTGAATTGTGGCAGGCAACGGCCGTTTCTTGGAGACAAGATTTATTGAGGATTATTATTATTGTTACTCTTAATACCCTCCCAAAGCAGAGATATTGATGTTTTCGGAAGCGTGTTTGTCTAGGAGGTACATTTATCATGGAACTCATTACAGCTTCTCACTCAAGAGGGAAGGCAGTAGAATTCCATGCCTGAGCACCTGCTTATTCAAACCCATTCTGGCACAGAGCGATCTTTCCTGTGGCATGGCGCCGGACGGATGAGCTCGCCGTGATTACATTCGATCCGTGGGCTCGAGAGGACGCGCTGTCGCCTGGGTGCTGGGGGTCGCACAGCTTCTGACCTAATTCGCCTTATAATGGAATATTGGTCAAGTCAAGAAAATGGGATCCCACGGGACGTGGACGACATCATGAACTGGCAGAGGTAGGGGTGGCCAGCATGGGTATTAATGCTAGAGTTTGCGGACATGCAGCTGCGAGGCACTGCGATTAGCCGACACTTCCGTCAGCCAGCTGGGGTGCGGCAGTCGGGTGCGACTTGAAAATTAAACTTGGAACAAGCCGCTGGTCCTGATCTATGAAGCGCTTAATAAATTTAGGGTAATTATCGGCACGTTCACCCCTCCCCACTTCCTGTCTTCATGTTTTGCGTCTTTAAGATTCCATCAGCGACAAATTGAAGAACTTTCGGTGCAATGTGAGCTCTGAACACACAGAACAGCTGGAGAGGCCAGTAACCCCAACCACACACATCTGGTGTGTGAAGGGCAGGTCAATACTTAATACCCTGATCACTGGGAAAAAAACTCAGTTACGCCAGTTAAAAATATAACATAATCCTTGGTCCCTCGTTATATTTTTAGAAATATGGCAAAGCTGCATTGCAGCTGCAAAATGGCATGAAACACTTCAAAGGACACGTTCATATGTAAATAGGACAGGAAAGCTGACGTCGGCCAGTCCTGCTGTGAATAAACAGTTGGTTTTAAAACTGCCTGACTAACATGAAGAACCAGATGGAAAACGTGTCTTTTACCTGAAAGGGGAGTCTCACCTGGATTTGTTCGAACGGCACTTCGAAGCTGAAGGACTCGTTGTAGTAGGGGTTGAGGGTGTTCTTCTTGATTGTCGTCTTCTTTTTCTTCAGTCTCTTCCCGTTCTGCATCAGATGGATTTTAACGTATGGATCTGTGGAAACATAACATTTTTTTTTTTTTTATTTATGCTTTTACCCAAAGCGATGTACATTATTGTAAAGCAGGATGAGACAATCCCTGCGCCAACTGGGGGTTAAGGCCTTGCCAAAGAGCTTAATGGGGAAATCATCGGGGGATTTGAACCAGCAACCTTCCCATCACAGGCACAGCACCACCATAACCTGCTAAGCCACAAAAAACAACCAGGAGCAGAGTATGATTTCAGCTCATCCTCTTCATTATCATCATCAATTTAATTTCAGATTGGCTTTGATCTATGCTGTCCAACAAATGTTATTCATAATGAATCACAAAACATTTGATTGTTATACAGAAAATACTTCAAAGCACACTCTCTGGTTCTCAGGGCACAGATCTGTGCTTTCATGCTGTAGAACTGTTTTGGGATGCACCTCTCCCCATTTCCAGAATTTCCTCTCAAGTGCCCCGGATCCTGAACCCCAGCCCTCAATTAGCTATATACCAATCAGATCGAGGGCACGGAATCTTAATGCAATCACATCTATCATTTCTGTAGCTTAATAATGCAGCAATCAGGATGCTCAAGTGCTGCATGTGATCTATTAGTAGTTTCTGAATGGTAATTAAGCCTAAAAATGCAAAAACAGGAGATGACGGTACACAAGGGGTTATTTTGAGAGCAGAGCTTCAGGACATAATATGCCTTCGCACACAAGAGGAGAAAAAATTCAGTGTAGGCAGAAGAGCAAGGATCCACTTATTTTCTGCTAATACTCAAACTGTGACTCAGCTAGGGTTTGGTGAAAAGACCGACCCAAAATAAAACCTCAATACCGACAGCATTCCCTGTAAACAAACTCCAAGGCAGGCGGAAGGAAACGTGAAGCCGAGATGCGTTAGCGAAACTTAGCAGAGCCGGATCCCATGCAAAGGAATTTATTCGGGATTATTTCAGACGTGCCAGATAAATGCTGAAGTGCCGAGTGCCTTACTCTGAACATCTGTGACTTTCACAGGACTAGCAAATATTGGTAAAGCCTAATGCCCCTAATCTTTTATCCAATTTAGATGGATGAGGCCTGCCAGTGAATTAGCACAATCATCCCAGCATTATTCGGTGGGTAGGAGGTACCGGGGGCGGGGGGTGAATGAGCATCGTTACCCTTACGCCTCAGGCCATGCGAGGGGGCACTTTGCAGTCTAAATTACAGCCTTTCCTGCAGTTGTCCTGTCAGCTCCACACAGGTGTATAAACAGTTCACTGTCGTTTGATCTGAGCTGCATGCTGCCGATGTTTTCATTCAGACAGTCGGTTATTCCTTGCCTGCACGCTGCAGCAATCATACAAAACTCCGTATAAAGCAAAAAAGTCGATTTTTCCCAAGAGTTTCCCTCAATCGTTAAAGGCAATTCAGCTTTTGTCTTTTCATCAGTGACGAGGGCCGAGGATGATTGAGAATTTCATTGAAGTCCCAGACATCAAAGCTTACCCCCATTGTTTGTGAAATTCTGAAATGATGAGTAATATATTTAAGATCAAACGGAGGCACTGATCCCACTCACTCCAGTGGCAAACAGGCCGGGTTATGCTGACGTGCCGGGTGTCATGATGGATGCTCCCACTGCTATCTGTGCGCACGGGAGCCAGCATGTCTCAGGGTGACAGCGGCGCCCCTCTGTGGAAGGTCACGGTTCAGAGTGATGATCTGTGCTGGGGGCCCGGGTGAAATGGAAGGAGGATTGGAGGGTGGCTGTACATTTCTGGGGACGCGTGTTTGGAGACATGGTCGGTAGGCAAATTATCCATAGACAGAGCTTGGGAGGGAAAGGGGGGGGTCCAAACTCTAAACAGAGACAGTCCTGGGAGCTCCCCCCTCAGGAAAATAACATTGTGTAATGTACATCTACTCAGCTCTTTTAGATACAGAAAACATGTGCTATCAAGGCATGACATATAGGTCTCATCACTGTGAGGATGAATTCACTAATTTTTGTGAATTCACTAACCCCCTTCCCCCCCCACCTGTTAGGTTTCAGGAGCCTCTTGCCACTCTGGGGGAGTCGGGCCTCCCACAAACACTGATGTGCACTGCAGAATCTCCGACATTTCCACACCGCTGCTGCCTTTTTCTTTTTTCGTTAACTCGCAGAGGAAAGCGTCCGCACCGCATTCCTCCGCCGGAGAGGCCCCTCTGCCCGTGCCGAGCTCTGCGCTCTGACCATATTAGGAGCCCAGTAGTGAGCAGTTTCTGCTCTCCAGAGTCCCGTCAGCTGGGAATGTCTGGCCCTCGCGGCCAAACAAAGCAGCGACAGGATTATAACATTAAGGCGGCTCTGACGGGTGTTGGGGCCAACCTCGGCCGCTGGCTCTCTCCCCCAGCTAATGCATGGGAATGTTTTAGATCAGCGTGCTGCGGGGATCGGTAAGGCCTCTGCAAAGGGTAGGAGCGAAAGAGCAGGCTAGCAGGCTTCTAGCACCCATGGGATAAACTCCTTTGTCACTATAAAGCTGTTGCATTAGGCAGCTTTCTAAGGTTCCCTAATTGTAGCCTTGCAAGGTGTGGGGGAGAAAATAATGCAGAGAAGACTGATATTCTGGTTCTGATCCAGTATCAACTATCTAATCAAATGATTTATGTAAAAATAAATCCCTACAGCCAACCATGGAAGCCATTAGCATTTGTGTTTCATATGATTAAATGTAACGTCAAATTGTTATTTGTTATTGTCATTTTGGCCAATCTAACAGATAGCGTGTTACTGTAAGGGGGGGGGGGCTTTCTGCTGTTATAGAATTACAGCACCACCTGCTGACAACCAGTGGCACTATATGTGGACCATGTGATATGGCAGACTGAAGTTGGGATATTGTCACACGTTTTTGCAGTGCTATTATCTAATGTGGGTTAACAAAATAATAAAATAATACCAAGCAAGTTTTTAATAGTACAGACGCTTCCCGGCTTGTGATGGTCCATGTTACGATATTTCGACTTTACGATGGGTATTCCAATTGCATTCTGTTTTTCACTTTCAGTACATTATTCAATAAGTTACATAAGCCAATGAAAGTGTTCTAAGCATGTTTAAGGTTTGCTAGGCTAGGCTATGCTGGCTGTTAGGTTAAATGCATTTTTGCCTTACAGTGTAAACCCTACGATAGGTTAATCGGAATGTAACCCCATCGTAACCCGGGGAGCATCTGTACGTGGCTCTTTAAAGGACCAGTATAGAAAAGCAATATATCTCAATGGGCAGAATTTTACTCAACAAGTAATGAAGATTATTGGTGAAAGAACAGTGTCGAACTCCATTTGCTGTCTCAGAGTTTACTGAGGTTCCCCGAACCAATACAAAGAGTAAACTCTCTTTCTGGCCTTAAAACGCATGTCTTGCTCCCTTTCCCTAGTAGAGGTGACCATGGACGACAGAAAGATCTCCTTGCTTGTAGGTTAACATCTGTGACACCAACACAGCCCTGCAGCTGTTTGCGTTTTATAGTTTGGTTTCTGTACGTTGGTTGAGAAGGAAGCACTACTGTTTCACACTATAAGTGTAAACTGAGATCTGAGAAAGATTGAATGCCTTGTCTGGGTGAACAAGCAGCATTTGAACCTGATAACTACTCTCTGGTGCACTTTGTGAGGCTAATCCTCTTAAAAAGGAAAGGACCCAATTTAAGGTAATTAAGCCATCTGAGTGAATCTGGTCCTTATCAAAACAGCTCCTTTTTCCGGAAGGATCCAGGCACAGGCTGTTTTCGTACCAGACTAGGGATCCCAAACCAAAAGATTTGACATCCGACAGCTTCTTCCTCCCAGTCTCGGGCTGACTGCGATCTTTCCATTTTCCTCGGATGAGCAGCCGGTGTACTAAGGAGGTCCGTGTTACCCGGAGGGGGGGGAGCTGGCCCTGCATCTTGGCAACCGCTTACCCCCATGGCCATCGATGCATTTGAGCGTAGCCCCACACTGCAGAAGATAAACTCCTGTTTGCTCACAGACCAAAATAATGAAGCGATCTCAGAGACCAATACATGAAACTGACTACGGGCGAGCTTCCAAGTCCTCAAAGGTATTCAGTGTTAAACTGGTGCCAATTCATGCTTCAGATGGGAGCAAGGCAATCTATACATTTCCTCGTTAGCATGTTACAGCTTCTGTGCCAGTTAAATTATACAGTGACTCACTGGAAAATGCAGTAAACAGATCCACTCATTATCTAGTCAGCTGACAGAATGTATTTAACTTGTTAAATCTAGCTGAGTCTTTTTCTCACTTTCCATCAGAAGATGACAGTATATAATATTATAACTGTCGCTTGTGACCACAAAGACCGAACTTTGAACACGAATATGAACGACAGCCGGACACCTTGGCTGAGAGCCGAACGGAGAGTAGCGATATACTTCGTAGAAGTGATGCTTAGTCTCAAGGTAACAGATGGTAGTGAGCTTTGACAGAACAACGGTGAAGGAAAAGCTTGGTGTCAGTCAGCTGATATCAATTTTAGCACCATGATTGCGATTTCTTTTGAATGTACAGACAAAGAGCAGAACGGACCTGCTATTGGACGATCACAATAGCTTTTCCATTCCCTTTTCCTCTTCATGTCCAATATATTCATTTTCAGCCATCAAGGTCTTTGTTGTAGAAAATGGACAGACAGGGCATGGCAGTTGGGCTACATACCCTATAGACTGATGACAGGCCCTCAAACACAATGATTGGGCAGCTAAGAAGAAAATGACGGGTGGCAGCACATCGTAAACCCATCCTTGACACTCTTCCTGTCGTGCGCGGCGCCTGGCAGGGCGTGTCAAACCACCGTATGTCGGCGATCGGACCGGGAGACCTTGTGAACCGAAGGCTTTATCCTTAAAGAGGTGTCGGTATCCAGATGGTGGACAGAAGGAACAGATTTCTAACAAGGCTGGATCATAAAGCAATTGCTACAAAGTGGGAACTCTGGAGATCAGTGTCTGCTGTTTCGGTTTCTTATGAGAGGCGCTGCTGCACAACATGTGTTCGCAGTCGTTAGTCCTGGTCACAGCTGGTCCGACCCAGCTGGTGTCCCGTATCGCTACACATCACCTGGTTCTGGACTAGTTCGTGGGTGTCGGGTCACTCAGAGGGCATCCTGAGAACCGTGGAGTTAGGAAACCGAGCTTCTAGCGATTCATATAAACCGCTGGCAAATCTGGACGTCTGTTAAGAGGAGCGGTAGTTCAGCTGGCTGAAAAGCAGAGGGTCAGTCTGTCTGAGATAACTGCTTGGGCGTGAGCAAAGCCACCAAACAAAAACTATTACGTTTGATGCTCCCTGAGACGTACCTCATCAATCGTTCATCTGTGCAGCTTGTCATTTTAATGGCTCGCTTTAGTTAGAATACCTCGCTCAAGGGCCACCGGCAGCCGTCCTTCTGTTATCTGGACACTGTACTAACTTTTGCCCTGATATAGGCTGTTGTTCAATATGTATCTTCCATAGCTGCTCATCCAGTGCAAGGCCGAGGACAGCCTGGAGCCTAATCCAGGGAGCATGTGGCACAAGGCAGAGGACACCCTGGATGGTTTGTCACCAGGACACTCATTCACACAGTCACTGCCTGTAAGCAATCTAAGGGGACCAGTCCACGTGACCCTGTTTCTGGACTAGCTGAAAAAAGAATTTTCTTTCAGGCTCCCAGGAATCACTTACTAAATAATACTGATCCCGTGTTTGTGATACAGCAGAATATTTAGCCAGTGTGGCTGCTCTTTGCTCACGGCAAGACAGGATTTCTAGTCCCTATTAGTGAATATTTTTTTATCAGTATCTCTCAGCAGTAATACATGTATGATAGTTAGGATTAAGGCAGGCTGACAGCATCTAGCCAATGGCAAACCTCAACAACAGGATACCATGCAAATAGTTTCCTGTCAATATATATATATTTACAACCCAGGATGTCATAAAAGAGGTCTATCAAATTCTACAAGGTTCAGCAATTAAAATCTGCCATTTTTTTTAACCCTTTATAAATCCTTATTTTTAGACCTCATCATCTGAAAGCCAACTTATGATTAAAGAGACAAATGACCGCCACCAAAGGCAAAAATGTCCCGACGCAGTTCTTAACACCTCTGAAGTTTACCGCGTCATCTGTATTCTTGGTAAAAACCAGTAAAGGACGCAAAAAAAAAAATGTTACCTTGACTACGCTTGACTGGCTCAGATCCTCCTTGGAAAAAAAAAATCCTCACACTTTCTGGTCTGGTGAGACAGGGAGAGGATCAATAGTCATTGTGAAAGGGAACATTGATTTATAAATTCTAGGAATCAACCGCTTTGCTGGTGATTTTTGATGGCGGCCGGGGCAGTTGCTGTTCGCACATAATTAGAGGCGACGATGATTGAGCAGCAGGGCACTTTTATGATCCGGCAGATCATGAACAGAATGCAAAGCCTGCAGTCTGAAGATGTAAGAGAGGGCAGGAGAAAATTGATTTTTTGGGGGGGGAATGGTGGGCGGGGTGGGGTCTGCTTCATACTTGCCTGCCACTTAACCGCTCAGGCTAATATAATGCTCTGGGTTTTCCAATAAGTCAGTTGATAAGAGTCGAGCAGGAGAAGCATGTCTGGTGTATCAATGTAATAGCAAGAAACAGAGACGTGAGTCGGGATATAAGAGAGTTACAAAAGAGGCTTTTTTAAAAAAAAAAAAAATAATCCCCAGTATTTCACAGCCTCTGATTCAGTTCAGCGAACATGCTGCTTGCCCTTGATTTTGAGTAATGAACGATACATAAGAGTTTGTCCTGCTACGGCATTACAACGATGTTCACCTGACATCCCACCACCAAAGTAATTTGTTTCCTTCAGTTTGAATCAAGGGCAAAATGATTTCCACTGATGCGGAATTCATGTGTTAATCCGCAGTCCTCTTTTTAACATTTTGAATGAGATTTTGGATTGCAGTTCTGTTTACGTATAGAAATAGAAATAACAGCATAAACGTGATAGATAGATACAATTATGTCGCATTTCACTGTATGTTTTAGATACGTGCTATAGGCTACAGAACGAATGGGTAAAAACACATGTCTAACAACAAATGTTGATTGACCACAAATCAATGATGGATGATCTTTAGGTCACAGACTGGTTAAGGAAGGATCCCAGGTGGGAGCTTCAGTCTTGCCCTTGAGGAAGGTAGTTAAACTACCTAGTAAAACACTCACTTGGGTGAGAAGTGTTTTCAGCACTGTGTGCAGGATTCATAGGGTATAAAGAATTAAACCTCATGATCATTTTAAGAAATATATATGTGTGTGTGTGTGTGTGTATATATAAAAAATCTGCTTGCAGATGTTACTGAGGTTAAAGTCCATTTTAAAATAAGCCACAAAGAGTCTCCTACATCTCGAATAATTCAGCAGTCTGTCTCCTGCAACCTTCCTCACAGCTCACATAGCTGTAATGATCACCGGCTTCCCTTTTGTCATATGAAGACCTCTGACTAATGGACACCTCCGTTTTCTTGTCAGCAAGCAGGATTATGTCCACCGTTATCTCACGCCGCGATGGATCGGCTGTCATATGGACAGCCATTGTCATAATTAGATATGTGCAGGTTAGATGCAAGTAAAATCTCCATGGCAACGGACCCCCATGGACGCAGCTTATCTTATTGGCTGGAATAGTGTCCAATGGCTTTTGCTGCTGGTTGCATTGACACTTTGATGGCTTACAAGACGAGCTATTCACCCGCTTACACAGGCCGGCTTCACCGCAGCCCAGCCCCACGCCGCGCTAGCTGTCATTTCGCTTTTGTCGACTCTCAGGACATGAATCTCTCTCCAGCCGCCACTTCTCCACACCACCCCCGGGGCCTTCGGAAAACTCCATCAACGCAGACAGCAGCGACTTTGCGATCCTCAATCACCTCCAAATTGCTTTTCCCACTCTTCAGAGCCATAAATCACCTGCGCCCAAATGATCGTTGGCTCAATGGCAGATGCCCGGCTTTCAGTCCTTTTGTTTAGACCATGGTGTGGAGCTTCTAAAAGGCGGCTGGGTTTATGCAGAATGAAAAATAATGTTTAACATATTCATCACACGTTCAACACATCATTGCCATTCAGTTACTGCTTCAGAGATTGTTACTGCTCTAAGATGGTGTTTCACGAACCCTCAGGATGCTCTGCTGCACGTGCTTGCATCCACAATCTTATGGTAAACATCTGCAACCGCTTAAACATGAAGTCACACCAGGATGGCCGAGTGGTTAAGGCGTTGGACTTAAGATCCAATGGATGTATATCTGCGTGGGTTCGAACCCCACTCCTGGTAGCCTTCTTGTGTTTTGAAAATTTCCCAACTGGGACCAATAAAGTTTATCTTCTAACCTTTGGCTCTCCACACTTCCATCCACATTCCACTGGCTCACTACCTCTCTCTCAACAGCCTGCTCTCTCAAACCTCTCGACCTAATTTTTTGAGATCCTCTGGGATGAGTTAGGTCTCAGTATGTAGCTACTCACACAATCGCTCACACATTAACTCGCTGGTAAATTGTGGGTGTATCTTCTGTTTCTTCACAGTTAACGCTACAGATCTTCCATTCAGCAGATCAGCTGGAGATGTCCTTTGGAATGTGCTTTGGGTCTATGAAAATGTTTCAAAATAATCAGTGTTCACGGCAGTACCATCAACAAGGCAATACACACTAATAATCTACCACAATAATGAAGTAATAAAAATCCACCCAACCTTTGTAAGTATGACCTTGACCATTAGGAGCCCTGGATGGTAGGGGGCACTAATGAGTAACATTTTTCATTAATTCCCCTTCATTGTTTTCATGCTGCCTTTCCCCAGGAGAGAGCTCTAATTAAAACAGCAGCAAACAGCTGGGAATCAGGATCAGAGGGATATCTGAGACTGCCAACACTCCCCCCGCATCCATGTTTCACCAGAGGAGCTGCGTACACCAAACGCAGATGTTATCAGATGGCCCGGTTCCCTCTGGGACTGGTGAAGAGCATCACCTTTCGCCAGAACATGGTCAGGGGGTGTCTTACCATGTTAAATAATGGACATCTTTTGGAAGGAGGTACATGAATGAATGAAAATTTTCCATAAAACTTACGTTTTGTTTATTGTTTGGCAGCTTTTATCCAAAGCGATGTGCATTTTTGAGATTCCTGGGGGTTTAGGGTCTTGCTCAAAAGACCAACAGTAAAGGCACAGTGGTGACCCTAGGATTTAAACTAGCAGCCTTCCCATCATAGGCACAGCATCCGGACCTGCTAAGCCACACGTCGGCTCCGATATAACAGGTCAGTCTTACAGACATACGATCACATCCTTCCTTTGGCCATTAACAGACATGGTTTCAGCATTTCATGCATACCATGTAACAATTCTGACAGTATTTACATTTTTTCTGTTTTTAAATATTATTTTTAGGAATAATTTCATAATGAAAACATCCTTAACTAGCACGGCAAGTACAATTAGACTCTGAAAAATGGCATAAAAAGAGGATCTGGGGACTTAAAAACACATCAGTTGCTCATTCTCTTCAGACCGACTCGCGATGGGGGTAGTTGGTAATTAGGGTAATTATACACACTACCTACTGCACTGCCTGTCTCAAGGCTGAAAGCTCATTAGAGTCCATTTTCACTTTAAAGACGGTGACACGTCTCTGCTTTGAATCCGCAAACACAAAAAAAGTGGAGACTAATAGTTTGTGTCAGGTTCTGGATATTCGCCTGCCTTTAGATACCGTTGGGAATTTACATAAATTAAATTTTATGCTTCAACCCGAAGGCAAAATCCAAAGGCAACGTCGGTTTTCTGAAAGATGAAATTACAACAAATTCATTCTCGACTGATTCGGTCAACACAATAATAGGACAAACGGAAAATTTCCCGTATTTAGGGAACATGAAAGGACATGCGTTATCGGTTATTCCAATTTCCCCTGGTCTTCTTGGGGAAAAAAAAACAGCATAATTAGTTGTTGTGGGTGAAACAGAAGAGTGCCGGCTTCGTGTTTGACATTTTGGAGTGTGGCGCGTCACGCCACAGACACGCACTTCCACAGGCGTGTGCCGACGTTCCCGTCATTTGGCGCCGTGCAGTGCAGTGGGAGCCCAGGCCAGTGAAGTATCAGCAGGTTCTGAGTGGTACTGCCCTCATAACTAAATCCCTGCGTCCCGCCATTTTGGCTCCATCCTCTGTATTTATATCTCCTACTCGCATTTAATGGACACTTAATTACCTTTGTCTTGGAATTATCAAATTATCATTTAGCCATGTTAGCGAGTGGTGGCCCCTTTCTGTGCCCAAAGTCATTTTTAAGCATTTAGCAATATGAAGCATCTTCAGCTACTTCAAGAAGATATATTAGTGTCATATTTAGTAATTAAACAGATAAGAATGGAATGTGGTTCCCTGAAATTGTAAAAATATGCTAAGTACTCCAAAATGGACTTCAGTCTGTGGATGCTTTTTCCCTCGAACCAGAATTAAACATCCTCATTTGCTATTACTATGTAAATGACATACATTGATCTCTTGAAATTTTGTGCAGAGAGAACTACACACGCATATGGTGAACTGTCAAAGAGTACTTATTAAATTGCTTTCTTATTAGTAAAAATTATGTTTCTAATTACCAGCAAAATATTTCATGAAAGAAACTGATGGAAGCTCCTTCTGCTGGTATCTTTCATCCCTCGCATCTGAGATGAGCGTTTGCCGTGAAGCTCGCACAGAGGAGGTGCTGACAGTCCTGCTCATCAGGCCCCTTAATGGACATCTGTGAAAACCTCGTGACCTCGGTGGTGGGTAGGAGCTTGCTGCGGGGAGGAAGCCTCATCCGGCCAAGAGGGGGCCCTTGATGGGCTGCAGGTGTGCTTGGCTTAGCCAGGCTGCTGTCTCACCGCATGGATCTGCTGCGTGGCAGTTTGCGGAAACAGTGCGGTCAGCAGCCTGGCCGGAGCAGAAAGGGAACAGACGGCGACTGCTGGTGGTCGGCAGATGATGACATCTTTGTGTATGTGGGGGTTTGCAGAGCATCGAGGACAAATGGGAAAGCATTTAGCCTGGCCTGCAAAGGACAGAAATCCTCTCTGCAGCAATGAAAACTACATCCAAAATGAAAGCACTGAGACCCGCATCCAAAGAAACAGGACTGAGACCCGCATCTAAAGGGGCAACACTGAGACCCGCATCTAAAGGGACTGCACTGAGACCCGCATCCAAAGTGACAGCACTGAGACCCGCATCTAAAGGGACAGCACTGAGACCCGCATCCAAAGTGACAGCACTGAGACCCGCATCCAAAGTGACAGCACTGAGACCCGCATCCAAAGGGGCAACACTGAGACCCGCATCTAAAGTGACAGCACTGAGACCCGCATCCAAAGTGACAGCACTGAGACCCGCATCCAAAGTGACAGCACTGAGACCCGCATCCAAAGGGGCAACACTGAGACCCGCATCTAAAGGGGCAACACTGAGACCCGCATCCAAAGGGGCAACACTGAGACCCGCATCTAAAGGGGCAACACTGAGACCCGCATCTAAAGGGACACCACTGAGACCCACATCCAAAGAGACAGCACTGAGACCCACATCCAAAGGGACTGCACTGAGACCCACATCCAAAGGGACTGCACTGAGACCCGAATCCAAAGGGGCAACACTGAGACCCGCATCTAAAGGGACAGCACTGAGACCCGCATCCAAAGTGACAGCACTGAGACCTGCATCCAAAGGGACTGCACTGAGACCCGCATCCAAAGGGGCAACACTGAGACCCGCATCTAAAGGGACAGCACTGAGACCCGCATCCAAAGTGACAGCACTGAGACCTGCATCCAAAGGGACTGCACTGAGACCCGCATCCAAAGGGGCAACACTGAGACCCGCATCTAAAGGGACAGCACTGAGACCCGCATCCAAAGTGACAGCACTGAGACCCGCATCCAAAGGGGCAACACTGAGACCCACATCCAAAGGGGCAACACTGAGACCCGCATCTAAAGGGACAGCACTGAGACCCGCATCCAAAGTGACAGCACTGAGACCCGCATCCAAAGGGGCAACACTGAGACCTGCATCTAAAGGGACAGCACTGAGACCCGCATCCAAAGTGACAGCACTGAGACCCGCATCCAAAGGGGCAACACTGAGACCTGCATCTAAAGGGACAGCACTGAGACCCGCATCCAAAGGGACAGCACTGAGACCTGCATCCAAAGAGACACCACTGAGACCCACATCCAAAGAGACACCACTGAGACCCACAACCAAAGGGACAGCACTGAGACCCACATCCAAAGGGACACCACTGAGACCCACATCCAAAGAGACACCACTGAGACCCACATCCAAAGTGACAGCACTGAGACCCGCATCCAAAGGGACACCACTGAGACCCACATCCAAAGGGACACCACTGAGACCCACATCCAAAGAGACACCACTGAGACCCACATCCAAAGTGACAGCACTGAGACCCGTATCCAAAGTGACAGCACTGAGACCCGCATCCAAAGGGACACCACTGAGACCCACATCCAAAGAGACACCACTGAGACCCACATCCAAAGTGACAGCACTGAGACCCGCATCCAAAGTGACAGCACTGAGACCCGCATCCAAAGGGACAGCACTGAGACCAACATCTAAAGGGACAGCATCTCTCTAATGCCAGCATGCCTCAGTGAGCCTCTGGCTTCTCAAAAAGCTTCCAGAAGCTGCCTCAGGCTTTTTCAGGACTCATTACAGGTGATTTACTTAAAAGCATTGTAGACAACTGATGATTTTCTCACACATTCACTACACATCTCCTGCAATCATACATACATCATGTTCCTCCTCGGATTCACGAGAAGCCTGTATGGGAGTCATCACCCTGGTTTCAGAGGGGAGGTCGCTGTGATTTTCTACACCTTCCCTGGCTGCGTGCAGGTCCAGCCTTGAAGATGACACTCGCTGATGGGGTCAGCCATTGGAGCGCCAGGTGCTGTGGAGCACAGCTTATGCCCGGGATCATGAATGAACAGGAGGGTCTGGCCTACTCTGGAAAGCAGTGGGTCTGACCCAAAAAGAGCTGTGAGCTGTACATTACAGCATGTGCAGCAAGGAGAGCGTGACGGTGTGGAGAATGTGCATGACGGGAATCTCCACAGACGTCCCTCTCAGTCACTGAAACGACATAATACAAACCTCTACCACCACACAGCAATTAAATATACTAACATGGATACTCCCTCTTTCTAAATTCCCTCTGGAAAATCACAGCCACTCACTAGGAAGCACTTAAAAGGAAACATTCTAAAATGAAACCTGATAGGCTGGTTGATGTTTTCATATTATATTCCACCTTCACTTGGTGCCGCCCACTGTACCTCTGCACTCTCTGCCCACCCTGTGTAGTAAGCACGCAACATACTGGTGCTCCTCCCTTGTTCCTGCCCCATCCCTCCCACATTCCTCCCACGCACCGTGGCAGATTCGCACCACGCTACAGCGATCTGCCACCCACAGGGCATGTCTTGGGAATTGAGTTTAAATCAGGCTAAAACTTCATTTTCTTCCCGCACTCCTCTGCGAGCTTCTCGCTGCTGGTCTGCTGGTACAGGATCAGCGATACGAGTCAGGTACCATGTTATTTCTCAAATTCTCTATTTTGGATGGGCGGCTGCATGTCTCACATTGTGTTAACACGCCACTGAGGACGTTCCAGGTTTAAGCGACAACATTTCATATTTATTCATAACCAGACACAGTAATTGCTTTGTTGGTGAGTCTGTGTTGCCTGCTGAGGTTTTAATGCCCAAAAAAAATTAAGTGAACACAAGAAGTAATATAGAGGCAGTTCACTGGCAGCATGGTCGCTCCGTGGGTAACACTGTTGCCTTACACATTCTGGTTGGGAGTCTGAATCCCATCTTTTATCTTTTCTGGGGGAGAGGCAGTGTATGGCTCTACATCTTAGGCCACTTTGTGATCAGAAGGCTGCTGGGTTGAATCTCGTGTGCATGTCTCAAACATTAAGGAGATACGATGTGTGAAAAAAAGCATTCTAGTGTTCTTGCACTTGTGCAAATGAAACATCATTTTCATTTCGGTTTCCAATATTTCATCATTTGAGGGTCCAGTGTTGTCCTTATCCCATCGTGAGACTTCAGTTTGCTGTGTTTAACAGGTATGTTGCAGCATTTTGGAGAAAGAAAATCAACCCGCAGGCTAATTTGCATGCGGAAATACGACACGCTGTTTCCATTATGCATCACAGGCACCTATAAATTCCTCTTTCCGAATGAACCCTGGAGATTTGTGATGCAGCCTTGGCCTTATCTGAGGCTGCCAGCTGGGGCCAGATTCGGATCTGTTCCCGTCGCCATATCCACCACCTGATTGGCCTGATTGCTAGCCGCTAAAACTCCCCCGGTCTCTTCTCACCTGATAAGCCACCCACATCCATCTTCTTCAGGTTCTTGGCCTCCAGGATGACGACGGTCAGCTTGCCGGCCGTGGGCACGTAGCGCAGGGAGAAGCAGATGTCACCCAGCTTCTCTTGCTGCAAGGAGGAAGCGGAGAAGAGCTCAGTTAACTGCATGGCAGATGGGATGCACGTGAAGGCCTCCAGGATGAGGTCGGAGATGTCTGACCAATGATAACAACATTGTCTAGCACCTCCCTGCAGTGAGTCAGTTATATTCTGCCCAAGGATGCAATGGTGATACCCTTTCTGGACTGATAACCTCTTCATTGACCTACTGGCTCTCCCTGCTACACCAACACAACAACCGCAGTGACAATGCTGTGTGTTTCATTTTTTTGTGTGTAGTGTTCATGTTTTCCACAGGGCGATGGGGTTCCTGTGTAGTAAATAACATTTGTGTTCTTTAAAATATGTTTCCACACTAACTCTTTTACTAACCAATTTAAATGTGAGTGGGTAACATCACATAAGAATTATGACATTACATAAAATTCAGTACATTTGGCTTGTATTAATACTGTAAACTGTAAGGAATTAGTGTAGTTTTCATTATCATGATTATAAATATTACTCATTTGAAAACCAATGCACAATGTATATCTTCTATACCCTCTATATAGGGCGGCATGGTGGTGCAGTGGTTAGCACTGTTGCCTCACTCCTCTGAGACCCGGGTTCAAGTCTCCACCTGGGTCACATGTGTGTGGAGTTTGCATGTTCTCCCCATGTCGTCGTGAGGTTTCTTCTGGGTACTCCGATTCCCCCCCCCCCCCCCCCCCCCCCCCCAATCAAAAAACATGCTGAGGTTAATTGGAGTTACTAAATTGCCCACAGGAGTTGTTCCCTGCCTCGTGTCCATTGCTTCCGGGATAGGCTCCGGACCCCCCCGCGACCCAGTAGGATATGCGGTTTGGAAAATGGATGGATGGATGTCCTCTATATACATGCACTGCATTAGTAGTGACCAGGTGTACATTTCACTACATGTTGTACTTGTATAATTATGTATGTGAATCTTGAATCTTAATAAAACATGCCATCCACTAATTTTGTTATAGCTCTTACCACCTAAATAAGAATAATCATTAAATTACATTAAAAAATACTCAGATGCCCAGCAATGATGCACAAAACCTTCAACACACCAAGCAGCGTCCTAATCAGCACCAGCCACTTGGCCTCACCGCTACTGCGGTGACATGGACGTCTTGATTATGAAAGTGTTTTTCAGGTTTGCCTGGACCCAGCCCTTAATATGATCTGTCTGGCCTTCCATGCCCAGGATCGGGTCCTAGCAGGGGTGTATATAGGGGCGTGGCCACGGGGAGCACTGGCCACAGGTTAAAGCTGATCAGCCCCAAGAGCCACTCACAGACTCCATGCATATTGATAAGGTCGGCACCTCTGTATGAATTGTGACCCCCTCGTATGCCCCGCGCCTTGAAAGAATCCTAGAATTGCCCTTGAATCCCAGGATGCACCTGCAGGAATGTTGTATTGCATCTCCTGTAGGGTTGTAGTGGGTTGTGCTGATCATGTGACATCATTTGGGTTAACAGCCCATGGCTTTTTCATGCCGGCAGTCTTTGGCTGCCAAAGTGCACAAGTTGTTGCCATGGCAATAAGCCGAGCGAAGTAAATATCCACAGCTATGACATGGTTACTCTGTATGTGTATATAAAAGCTGCCACCATGTGACCATCCATCCATACATTTTCCACTGCTTATCTGGCGTAGGGTTGTGGGGGCAGCAGTCTGACATGCATCTAAAATAACACGATTGTGTGACAGCAGGTGAACAGGCGTTTCCAAAACACAAACTGGCTTGTCCATGCTTGGTAAATAGCTCTCTGTATAATGCGAATCTTGTCTTGGCTCCTCCACGGTTACATTCCCGACATCGTGTTGCAGAGTAACACACCTGAACACGCCAGTTTGTGGTGGAGCACACTTGATATTCGGTTTTCCCAGTTAGTTCACATGCGTTGTTTAGGATGTGCTATTTCTCACAAAATCTACTCCATCCACTCATCTATCTTCTAGCTGTTTATCCTAGGCAGGGCCACAGGGCCCATGGCGGGGGAACGCAGTGGATGAAGTCCAGCGCATTGCAAGGCACAAACATGAACGCACTTATAGATGCCAACTGGGGTCACTCTTTCCTGTAGCTGAACAAGTATTGTTCTAACATACAGTGCCAGTCAAAAGTTTGGACACATCTACCCACAGAAAGGCTTATTTGTACTAATCAATACATTTTAGAATAATTAGAAAGACATGAAAACTATAAAATAGCATATATGAAATTATGCAATCACCAAAAAAGTATTAAAAATGGGGTGAGGCAGTTCTATGAGTTGGGACACAGAATGTTGTTGATTCAAATCCCATGTCTGGCAGAGCTATGCCACCATTAGGCCCTCGAGCATGGCCCTTAACCCCAATTGCTCCAGGGACTGGCTGAGCCTACTTTCTCCTCTATGCCAGTTCCATAAGGTGGCCTCCTGTGATGCTTTTCCAGCTGTCCTGAAAGAGGTCCTACCTAAGCTGAACACTCACTGGCCGATTTTCCTTCACTCTCTGGCCAAACTGCTCCCAAACCATTTCTGCTGTGTTTAGGTCAGGTGGCCAGGTCATGTGATCCAACACTATCACTCTCGTTTGCAGGCGGCTTGGCGTGTCCAAACATTTGACTTGTACTGTAGGTCATAGGTTAAAATCCCAAGGAGTACAGATAAATTATAACCCTTTCCTCCACTGTAAGTCGCTTTGGATAAAAGCATCAGATAAATGAATAGAAATGTAAAACTATCTGTTGGGTGGGGGGGGGGGACATGGGGAGGAACTTCACACCCACACTCCATCCCAATTATGGAAATATGGACTAATATTATATAGGCCCCAGCCTCCCCGTTACCCTGACAAGTATAACCACATAGAAGATACATGGATGGATGGATAGATGGATGAAATATACACAATATTTGTACAGGATGGTAAAAAATTCATCAAACTCGCTGAATCTGAATTTTGGGGTACAGGATTTAGAAGAACATTATCTTGGTCCACCTATATATTCCCGAAGATCCCAGTGACGGGGGCAGCATTTTGCCGAGGGTACAGTCACGTCCTCCATTTCGGGGCCGGAGCTGCAGACTCGCCCTCGCCCTCGCTCCCACCAGCAAAGTGACCTTTCCCTTCCTGCTGGATGGGTGGTCTGTCAGGCACATGAGCCCCAAGGGCCCCGAGGGCCCCGAGGGCCCCAGCGGGACGGGACAGGAGGAAGGGGCTCGTCACTATGGCGCGGTACCCATGGGGTGTCATTTACAGCTGCCGGAGGTATATGTGTGAGGAAGCCCTGTCAACACCACACAGCCCAACGCAGAAGATCCAAAAAAAGGTAAGATAAGACTAGGGTGTGACATCTGTGTAATAAATTCTGATGTGATTTGACTTCAGCAGACCGCCGTTATTTCCACCCAGGCAGAAAAAAAAACTGGCTCAGGGAAGTCAGACAGATCGTAGTGAGGACTCGGGGCATGCTGCTTTATGTGCACAGACGACGTCCAAGATAACCACTTAAATCACGAAAACACATCCTAAAGAAACACATTCCGGTACAGCTTCAGCTTCATGGGCTAAATGGATTCTGCTCAGCATTCGCAAGGTATTCTTACTGTATTAGTGACCAATTAACACCATCTGCTCCTTTCTTAACTAGTTCTTAGCTTCAAAATATGCATTTGTGTAATGTGCACTTATATTTTGACATTTGTAATGCATTGTTTTGTTTACTATTCTAGTTATTGTACTAGCGCTATAGTCTGTAACGCTTTTAAGGCTGATCTAGAATAAAACATCTTATAAATCCGTCTGCTCCGCATGCGTCATGAGCAGGTGCTGGAGAGCAGCGCAGAATGTCGGAAAGCAGAGAGCAGGGATGGGCAGCTGCAGACCACCCTCAGGGAGGACCTTCAGGGGTGGGCTTCACTTACACATGCCTATTCCTGGGACGCACGGCATGTCAGCGCTTCCATAACCTATGTCAGTTAGGCATATATACTATGGAAAGTGGCAGCACGAATGTCACACTGTGGATGCATCCCTGAATGCGTTCTAATGACTACAGATCCCGAAATAGTGTCCCTGCTGCGGGATAAACATGCGGCTTTACGGAGAGGCAACTTCCTAATTAACCTTTCGCTCGGAGCATCCATGGCTAAAATACACATCGCCATGGCAACCTGCCTGTCCTGCACACCGTGACATTTTCCACTGGAACCGAACGCGTGAGGGAGTCACGCGCTGATTTATAATGGGGGTGGGGGCGTGGGGGGGCGGCGACATTTTCCTGAGAGATCAGGATTTATCAGCTATCCTGATTTATTTGGTTGTTGCCTACAGACACAGGCACTTTCACCTAGAGATCTCACGCAGTTTACAGGCTGCACGCAACTCTGCTCCATAATATTTACTGAGAAAGTTCAGGTTCAGAGGTTTGCTGATGCTCCTTATCGCATTAAAACCTGCCACACAGTGCTAACAGCTCTGACTCTCTGATTTTTAACTTCTAAAGTCTCCAGCTTCATTAACATATGGGATGCGCTGTTTGATTTGATTCATTTGCTCTTATCTGAAGACACTTCCCGTACACTATTTCATATTGGAGTAATACACAGCTCACCATGTTGATGGCAGTTTTCCATCAGTGTGATTTAAGTCAAGCCTACTGGGGAAAGTGTAGTCCCCATGCAAACATGTGGTCTCGCCGTCTGGCTTGGCCCCGCCCTCTTCACAATGGACTCCCCCCTGAGGTGGTGGGTGCTCACCTCCTCCTTCTCAGCACTCAGCAGGTCGCGCCACTCCTCCGTCACGTGGCTGAAGTCCACCTTGTTCATGGGCACCCTCACATCCCCGATGGCATCGTGCTTGGAGAAGCGGTCGAAGTCGTACACCGTCATCACCAGCGTCTTGCCCCCCAGCTCGGTGTAGGGCACCTGCCGGGTGAGAGGGAGGGTTACCCACTTTACGCGGACTATGGCTCAGCAAACTAACCAAGTCACTACAGTCACTACTAACTCACTATATTATTTCCTTCATATCTTAGAAACTGTAATTCCACCCAGTCAGCTATATGTCATCGATTTCTGTCTGCCGTTCACTCTCTCATTATGTTACCCACAATCCCCACGGCATTTTAAAACCTGCCAAGATCTCAAGGAAGGTACATAAAGCCTTTTATCTATTACACACATTAAAAGTAATAACCTAAATACCTGACTATTTTAAGAACGAATCATTAGGATATTCCTCACTAGCTTGCTTTATCACTGGGAGGTTTGTGTGCATTTTAATAGCACATAAAATGCAGAATGACAGGGTGCTATAATGTCCAGAGAACATCTTATAACTCCATTGCAGCTGAGCTGAATCTATATGGTGAGGAGCAGTGTACCTCACAGCTATATTCGGCCCATGTTGTGCTGTTGGTGTCTATGGTGTTCTGCTGGTAGACTCAAGTGGGGCTGTGTACTTTGCAGATATATTCAGGTGGTGTTGTGTGTGCTGCACCTACACTCCGGTGGTATTGTTAAGTGGCGTTAAACGGCACCTTAAAGATGAACTGTTCGTTAAAGCAGGGGTTGAGCGTCTTCCTGTGGACCTTCGTCTCAAACTTCTTCTTCTTGTCAGGCAGCAGGTAGACCTTAACGTAAGGATCAGAGGTGCCTCCCATGTCCATGGCGGGGAGCTCGGCCGCCTGGATGATCCCCACAATGAGCTGCGGTGGGGGGAAGAGACAGAGGGACCACATATCAGCACCACGCATCACCACCCAGAGGCACTAGCACACCCAGCCACTCCGCACCATCCAGCAGACTGCCGTGTGGCCCTCATGCCAAAGCTTCTTACAAACCCCACACTGAGGTAGATTTACCATCTCCCTGTTGTCTGAAGCACGGAGCTCTTTTCTGAGATGTTAAGACACAACAGGCTGCATCTGCACTCTGAAAACTAATAGCACATGTTATATAAACCAGTGATTCTGAAACCAGTCCCCGGGGACGCCCATACGCTCCGTGTTTTTGCTTCCTCTAAACTCCCAGGGAATTGAGAGAGAGCAAAAAAGGTGGACCGTCTGGGGGTCCCCGGGGACTGGTCTGAGTAACGGTGACATAAACCACACAGCACCTTTCATTAATCAGCTGAGTACTCGTAATCGGACATTTTTTTCCCCATGTTAACATGAACGACCAGAAGAAAAGAATCACGTTAATGTTCTCCAAAGGAGAACCAAAAGGCAGAGGCCAATCAAACGCTCCCTCTTAAATCAGGTTACAGCACACTGGGGTGGTGTAAGCCCCCTTCTCCGCATGGATCTTATGTATTTTATTTGGGGCTTGATTGACCTGCCAATCGTGGGAGCTTCTCCTTGGCCTCTGGGTCAGTCGGGGGCAGGGAGGCAATCAGAGCCAAATCAGCAGCCTTGAGCGGACAACGCGGAGGTGACAGAGCTGGACGGGGCAGCCGAGTAGCGCGCTAACATCGCTGATGGGCAGGGCTCACAGCAGATGGTGCAGGGGCTCCCCGCCGGGATGGCGGAGCACACGGCCAACTCAAAAACAGCACACATCCCAAGGCACTCACATCTGCCCCCTGCTGGAGGACCATGAAGGTGACGGATGCTGTCCGGTGATGGTTTTGTTGATAAAGGAGTGTTGAGCAGGGTTAAGGAGAACACTAAGGAAGAATCATGCCCATTACATAACATAAAGGAAATGGAACTAATACTAAACTGTGTTTGTTAGAAAACTCAATAAAAGTAGTGATCTGCTCCCACAAATCATCCGTTACATTCTTATTTGTTTTAGCAGATGCTTTTGTCTGATGCAGTGCACAACTGAGGATCGGAGAGCAGGGTCAGAAGTGTGGTTAAGTACCTTGCTCAAGGGCTAAATGGTGATGCAACTACTCCCCCAGTCACGGGATTTGAGCCCACGACCTCCCGGAGTGGTGCACTGGTATAATGCGGATCCCTGAGCCCCGGAGCTACATGCCGCCCACCAGAAAAGGCCACATTAATGTCCGGCTAGCATATAGGAAGGAAATGTGTGGGGCTTTTTTATAGCAGGCTATATAAAGCGAGCTGGCTGTGAGCACAGTTAAACGGCAGCTCTTTCCCTTCCCAGCATGCCGCTCTGCCTCAAGTCCTCTCTTGTCCTGCCGCTCCTGGACACGGGCAGGAAGCAGGAGGCCACAGCAGATATCAGCAGGGGCCTTAGCCAATCATTCAGTGACTACCAGCCTGTCCTGGGGGGAATCTCCCATAATACACTGGCCTCACTCCGCAGGAGAATTCTGTGTGCTTCAGAAGACCCGGCTCTGTGAAAGCTGTCGCATCTATTCCCCATCCGGAAAAAAGGGACAATGCTGCCTCTTAGAGGTCAACAGTAATCTGCCAATCCATTCTGAAGATACCCCCCCAGGAATCAAATAGGTATTACAGAGGATGGGGACATGGAAGCCCCACTGCGATCACATTTCCTTATAACACGGTCTGTGATCCCAAGCAACACAGGGGCCCCGTGATTATCTATGCCTCGGGATAATAGTTCACAGTCAATTAGAGGCAGGAATGCATTAAAACTGCGAGATGTATTAAAACTTTCTTTTTTATTTGGCTTTTTCTGACACACTTCTTTTTCCTGATCGTCTTGACAAGGCCATTGTGCTCAGAATAATCGCTGGGAGAAGCGTACTTTATCCAATGGGCCGTGACTCCTTTCAAAGGCAGGAAGAAAAAAAGGACCTTAGCTCAGAGGGTGAGATTCTACATTCAGAAAGTGAAAGTACAGTGAGTGCCACCCACCCTGATAAAAGGCCTTTCATTCACTGTCCACACTGGACGCCCTTCGGTCTGGCGGCCCAGAAAGGGCAGATTACCTTTAAACAAAAGCGGGGACGTTCTGGGAGAGGGAGGGGGCAGAAGTCACCCCGCTTCAGAATCCACTACACCGGCAGGGTAATAACCGCGGTATAGACTAGAACCTCTGAGACAGCGGAGGCCGAAAGAAGCTTTCTGTGCTGTCACCAGCACGCTCGTTAGCGGGGCCACAAAGTAGGCCGCTCTGATTGTGTGGCCCCCTGATTTATGCCCCTTTCCGCCATCTGCATGCCCCTGCTGCAGTTCCCGGGAGCTCAGTAATGCCTCGCCTGACTCAACGTCACTGAACCTTATGGCAACGCGACACCCAGGGGTGTTCGCGGAAGAACGCATTTTTAACACGCTAGCATGCTGACGTCAGGAAGCCAGATTCTGGCCTGACTCAGCCAGGAATGTGTGGCGTGTGTTAGTGCACGTGTGTGTGCGCGGTCTGAACGCGTCGTCAGCGCGCGTATTAGCTGGCAGCGTGCGTGCGCTTCCCCCTCCCAGAGAATGCAATTATTTTTTTTTTGAGTGCTAAATGTTGGATGTTTCATGCAGAAACAGAGTGATGGGATGTTCTGGATAATCACTGCCTGTCTAGATTGTTTATATGGCGAGATAGCGGGCCGGCCGGGAAAGCCGTAGCTGTCCCTTACCGCCACTGTTATCTGTCACTGAACATCTGCCATCAGCAAGTTTATGTGCCTCTCAAGTCATGCTGCCTTAAAATCCACCCAGTGAGAACGGGGCCAGATGGATTTCAATGACAAGTTATTTTAATTCGCCTTTTTCTATTACTTTTTGGCGGCTTTATTTTAAGTTTTGGGTTGAGTTGTTTTCAGCCGAGGTGCAGATGTGTAGCAGGCGTTCCCGGACAAATAACTTCGGTTAATGGGCGGAGCTGGGAAACGGTGTTGAGATTGGTCGGAATAATGATGCGGATGCTAATGAGCAGGGGTGCCGGGGCATGGATACCCTGACAGACTCAGGGAGCTCAGCCCTTTAAAGGGGCCTTTAAATAAGTTAAATAATACAAGTATACAATGTAAAGGGGCAGGGAGCCTATGGTGAGATTTTGTACAGAATTTCTAGCTATACCCCTGGAGTTACCTGACAGTTACCTGATGAGATAATTGTTGCTCTGAAGGGTTGTCAGGGGGGGTGATGGGTGAACATGGGGATGGAAGGATGGGTGACCATACTTACGAAAGACAGTGGGAGGGTCTTAAGGTGGCACACAGATGGTGATTGGCAGGCCGGCCCCTTACCTGGTTCTCAGTGAAATTGTAATCCATGGAGTACTGCAATTTGCCCAGTTTCTCCGTCTCCTTGGGCTCCGCCTCTTTTTCAACATCCGTCAGCCCTGTCTCTGCATCATCCTCATCCTTCAAGGCCTGAAGGAGACACCCGCCGACAGTCAGTCATGCGCCAGCCTGCCTGGCCTCGGCGGTCCTGTCCCACTCCACTCCGGAGACCCGGCCCCCTCTCCGGGACGTTAAACGACACGACGGGTAACATCGCGACATGCTCGGTGATGCACAGCCTCAGCGTGACCCTGTTGCACTCACGCACTATGCATACATGTCTGAGAAACTTTTTATTAAATGAAAGCAAAAAAGGAATAAACGGAACTCAATGGGCAGGCAGCCGGGAGGGAATGCAAGACTTCAAAGCCAGTGATATAATTTTTTTTTTGCTTAGGAAAAGAAAAAGCTGATAATTCCCTTGATGTTATTTCAGGCAAAGTCATTTCTTGCAAAAACAAATCAATGGGGAAATGTCAGGGGAAAAAAAACACAAATTCCTCGCTAACTGCTCGTCAGGGGTGAGGTGGGGTCCAGAGGAAAGGAGGCATGCAACTGAAGAGGCTTTCAGTTCATTCAGTATGAAGTTGACTTCAAGATGTCAGACTCCCCAACAGGCATGCAGGGCATTCCCATTCTATGAAAGTGTGCTCGCGGTACCCAGTTTTTAAATATGACAGCGCCCCCTTCAGATGGGAGGTCATCATTCGGTCGCGTCATCAGAGACCTCAGCTGCGTGTGGTGTTGATGGAAGCTACGCACATCATGCCAGCAAAAGGTACCAGTAAGGGTTCGAAACGTATCACTGTGATGCTACGAGCTGGTGGCTTGCTGGTGTGGAAGCAAAAGGCTGAACAGAATTGATCTCCTTTTAAGGAAAACTGCATAAAACATAAAATCATGCACAAGGTGCAACTATAGATGTATACACAGTACGTAAACTATAGTATGTATACACAGTATGTCAACTATAGTATGTATACACTGAGCATATACATACGCATTTTTTGGCTGGGGCTGCAAGATTTTATTGTATGTACTGTCGCTAAAAGGATTACGGAAATGATTAAGGCTGTGAAATGCATGAACCTGCAGTAGCTTCTCCATATTATTTTTCAGTCTTTCAGCTACTGAAATATTATGGTCACATGACCAAACATCAACAAATCTGCCTCCACGTAGCTTAAGGCTAAACTTGGACTGCACGCAAACATGCGTGTTACGGTTGAGCAGGTTCTCAGCGTTAGCTTTAATCATTGTGCTTTCAACCAACGGCTACACACTAATATGCAAATCAAAGTCTCGGGGAAGCGGAAATCAATTCGATTCAACCTCGTCAAAGCACACCAGGGATTTATATATGTGCATTGGCAAACATACACATATATGTATATATACATGTGCAGTATGCATAGTTACATATATGTAGCTCTATGGGAGTAAGTTGTGGTCAAGACATTAAACATCAGAGCAGCAGGCTAAGAAGATCCATCAGCAATTGGGGACCTACCGCAGGCGCCCATCCCGCACAGTCACCAGACACAACACAGATAAGGAGGACATAGAAGGAAGAGACAGAAATTAAAACAACCACACACAGGTTTCGAAAAGGAGTCTGGGCAAACCAGGAGATGTGACCACTCTGGGACTGCACAGCTGCTGGAGGGCAGATGGGGGCGCAGTAGCTCATCTCTACATGCGACGAAAACGTAACTGCAGCCTGGAGCTGCTTTCAGCGCTGTGGCTCTGGTCGCATGAATATACTTTTATACTTTTTTTTTTGTTTGTTTTTCTAAACGTCGCCTGTGACCTTGTTTTACAATTTGAGAAAGAGAGTCTAGTTACATTTATCACATTTTTGTTTGACTCGAGACAAGCCAAGATGTTAGCAAAACATTCGTGGTCTTGAAGGTGTGAGGAGCTCAGCTAAATTTAGACCTCAGGAGATCTGTGCTTCTGCTCATCTCTGCAACCGACATTCAAAAAAACCCGGAAGCATAAAATCTACCGAACGAGCAACGTGGACGTATCAGTCGCTACATCAGTAACTACATTGTAAACAGGAACTGGACACACGGCCTGATACTGTACACTTCATTCGACTGCGATTTTAAAAGGCTTTTCATTTACAAACGTATCTTTGGTATGGGCGATGACCTCTCACTGTACCTCAGATCCCAATGGTCAACCTTCAACCATTTAACTATATGGATTTTGTAAATGATTTCATCAGACGCATGGCAAGCCCCACGAAACACAAGTAGTAAGCAAACTTCAGTTGACTTGCCATAAAATATGGCTCTACATTAAAAGGAGGGGCAGAATTAATTATACCGCAGCAATATAATTAACGAGCATCATTTCTCTGGGTGGGTACTGATTCATTAGGAATCACACGGCATTCAGCACTACAGAACATGTACCATTCTACAGAAACACAGCTAACTTTAAAATTTTTTTTTACCTGTAATTACAATCAAAACTATAGTCTGGTTCTTTAACTCAGGTACGGCGCATTAACAAACGCACTTCAGATCCACGTAAGGCAATCATGCCGCGGTGAGTCCTATTGTCATTCTCTGTTTTGTTTCCATGGAAATCAGAATCAGAGATAAGCCGGATGAGCAGAACGGGGCCACAGAGACAATGAGCACCGAACAGAGGGCGAAGAGGGGTGGCCAGCTCTAAACGAGACGTCGGTCTGTCCACCTCCAGTAACGTGTCAAAGTTCTCAACTTAGCAAGAACCCTGGCGAGACACTGTTACACGTCACACGCCAGCTTAGCAACAGCGTAATGGGCTAGAGAGTGACAGGTTGTGGAAGACTCAGACTGTCACAAGGACGTCGGCTGTTTCACTCCATTAATCCCCACAGTACATATCACTGATCTTCCATATTACGGTGATCTCTACAGAAGCACATCAGCAAAAAAACCAACAAGCATGTAAATCTACTGCTAGAGCTTAATAAACAGACAATCAAAACCCTGAGCTGATAAAAAGTTTTACAAAGACAATACAGTGCGAGCGCCCGTACCTCCATCTTGGTGCCTTCTATTACGTCCTTCATGTTGATGGCGTTCTTGCCGCCCTTCTCCTTGCCTTTTTTCTTGTTCTTCTTCTTGAAGATGCACTTCTTGCAGAGGCAGAAGCAGCAGGTGACGATGAGGAGGATGGCGACCAGGGCGATGGCAACGATGGCCCATGATGGCACTGCAGGAAGGCAAAGGTCACCAGTTTGCAGAGGAGATCACCTCATGTCAACATAAACTTCCTGCATTCGTCCATCCGTCATCCAACTGCTTAGCTTCTCAGGGTCACAGGTGACCTGGAGCCTATCACCAGCGGTTTAGGGCTCAAGGAGGTTGGGGTAAGCTCTGAATAGGATCCATTATAAGACGTACACCATGGCACACAAACCTAAAGTACGGGTAGTTTTAGATTTTCAAACTAAACGAACGTGGAGTAGAGGCAGGATTCCAACTCCCAACCCTACGGGACACCATGCCAGTCCATAATTCCAAACTTTTTCTGGAGACATGGAAAGCAATCAAATTATGAGTATATCCTGATGTATGGAGTCAGCAGTCTGAGTATCATTAGCATTGTTAGCATTTATCTAAAGTGGAGTACAGATTAGAGTGGGCCCTGACAGCACTGGGCCGCAGCCTCTCCTGTGACAGGGCTCTCTGGGGAGACCCGACACTGACTTGGCTCTGTGTGGGTATTTATGTGTGACTGCACTGGAGCTATAACACCCAGTTAGGCCTGCCACTGAAGGCCTGCCTCCCACACATGTCGTGCTGAGGGGCCGCGACTACGGCTCCATCAAATGCCGAGTTGCGACGCTTTCCGAACGCAGAGACCACACACAGAAACACAGATGTTTTCGTCAAAATTATCCCCCCACACACACACACACAATCATATGCATGGTCACACATGCATGCACGCATGTACACACGCAACACGGTCTCAACAAGCACATATACGTACACCGATAAATCCCACACACAAGTAAACGGACACTGGGCACTCACAAATTCACTAAAATACGCAAACTCAGACAGAGACTCCCCCCCCACACACACACACACACACACACACACAAAATACATTAGCACATTACAAAGCTGTTAGCATGGTGTTCAAGTGCAAATGCGACCCCTAAAAGTATCAGGGAGGGATCATTGAGCCCCACATGGACCAATGTGGTGGAAATAATGAGGAGAGGAAGAGCCATTCAGAGGGATAATTACGGCTGTGCGAGCAGGAAATCAGAAGCCTCCTGGGTGAGCGACTGCTCTCCTCTTCGATATGGGCAAACACACAGCCGCCGCCGCCAAGAGCGGCTCACTGAGACAGGCACACACACTGCCGCCGGAGCGATTCGCACAACGAAGGTAAAATGAGCATTTCGGGATCACACGATTCACATCTAGCCAGCCACCTCAGCTGCCAGATCTGAGAAATTCAGTTCAAATGCTCATTCAGACCATCGTTTGAAAATGCTATAAAACTGACATATACCATAAATTATATTTGGGGGATAACAACACAGCAGTCATGGTTATGACTAAATATTTGTGATGCACTGGGAGATGCATACCACTCAACATGGTTTGGTGTGTGTAGGGTTAGCTGGTAAGATAGTGAGTAGAATGTGCTTTAACATGATTGGTGTGTTTGGGTGTGTGAATGAGAATGTGTCTGAATGTGATGGGTTGGTTTTTTTTGTGCATGTTCAGGGAGGTCCAGAGAGCAAAGCAGGGTCGTGTTTCTTGTGAGATAGGTTTGGGATACTCAGCCCTAGTAGATTTAGACATGAGTATTATTGAACCATTTATCGAATGATGCAATTTCACTAATACCTATACCACATCTCTAGCTAATTAACATTATCTTGTGTATCTTTCTATATTGTCAGTATGTGTATCTCAACCTTCTGATTGCCATAACCGTTTATCAAATGCAGACTCATGTTGAGCCTGGAGCCCATCCCAGAACACACTAGGCACATGGCAGGAGATGCCAGGCCATCAGACATTGTTCTCAAAGAAAGGGTTTTAATTCATCGCATGAGAAAAATCCACCACATGGTTCGGCCGAAGCCGCAGAGAACACAAACAAAAAGCAAGCACTGAAATAAAGCGGTGATCTTTCGTCGACCCAGAATATACACACATCGAAACAGACCTTTGGGACTAGAGAGACAAAGACTAGCCTCCATTTGCAGTCTGAAGGGTCTTCAGATGGTCTGCCACTGGGATGGTCTGCCTTTAGGAAGCAGGCGCTGAGCCCAGATTTGTCACTGAGGATAAACAGCAGGGATCTTCCCTCGCAAACGGTGTGCACAGGTGTGATACAGCAGGAATCGGAAGCAGGGAGGAGAGCAGAGAAGCGGCCAGGGGAGAGGGGGCTATGCAGCGGGAGATCCATTTCATCCCATATCGTCTACCTAATTTGGCTGTTTATCTCTAGTTTATTCTATACGAGGAGCCTTTTGAAGGAACTACAGGGCCAAGGAAAGGGGGCAGAGAAGAGATTATGGTTGTAGCGTGGGTTTTTAATGAGGATGCACACCGCTATGGAAAAACAGCAGGAACGGAGCCGCAGTTAGCGACAATTGGGAGAATGCGGGAAGGTCTGCGTCTCGCCGTGGAGAAAGTCGTTACAGCTGAGCCACTCAGCCGGCAAGCGCGGGCAGGCAGGCGGCACGCCCGAAACAGCGCCGCTCGCCTGACCGAAATGCGGCGTTACAGACAAGGCACAGGTGAAATCACACTCTGCCTTTGTTCCCCCGGATTCTCACTGTCAGACAGCCATGTCTGAGGATAAATACCACCTCATTACAGCTATTGTTTAGCTGCACTGCAATTTATTTTGCCAAAGACTTTTCTTTGTGGGTACAGCATAATGTGGGCGGCTAAGTGGGAGGCACTGTCCCCCCCCCAAACCTTCTGGGTCTTAGGGTCCAAGTTTTAATATTCTCGCCATGTTTGTGGGGTTTTCCTCCTGCTATACAAAAACATGTCATTTGGGTGAATTGTTTCCTCTAAATTGCCAGTTGTGTGTGTTTGAATGTGCCCTGGGAGGCAGTGATATCTTTTCCAGTGTATCGTGTGACAGGTTTCAGGATTGCAATGACCCTGAACTGGATAAAAGCTCATGAAAGATCAGTTGAAGGATGGTTCCACATCAGGGTTCCTGGGATTTGAACCTTAAGCCCATGCACTAATATCTACAGCCATGCCGAATGTCATCCACGCTACATACTTAGCCTTCAAAGAAAGAGACGGCAAGGCAGATGAATGGGTGAATCATTTCACAGTGCTTAGGGCTTATACTCTTAGCCTTTTAGAAACCACAGAGTTGATTTCTCGCTTTGTTTGGAGGGGCACCTATTTAGCCAGTGATACTTCCCACACGCTGCTCAAATAGATGATCTCTGAATGGAAGTGCCAGGGTACAGGCAGGTCCATGTTTAAGCTGCGAGTGCCGTGATGACGGACGACAAGCTGGCAGTGGAGACTGCAGTCGTGACTTTCTCAGTACAGAATCATAGATGGAAAATTGTCGTTAATGTGGCGTCGCCACATGGGTCTAAACAAACTGACTCATACGCTAACGGAACCTGACGAGGTTTCAAACTCCACCGAAATCAGTTACTGCTCCTGTCTGCAGACTGCAGTCCCCTAATGCCCTTCCTGCCATGACTTCTCTGCGGTGGCCTGATGTTCCCATCTGGAGTGGGGATGCACTGCCTTGTGCCCTGCCCTTCTCCACTCATGTTGAGGAGTTATTTGCTCCAGAATGTGGAGATCACTAGTATCACCCTACAAGACACACCTAATTTAAACACTCAACATGTTAAAGGATGCCAACATGAACCAAAATGGAAAGTCCCAGCATGCTTAGCGGCTGAGGTGTGCGTCAGGCATTCTGTGCTTCTCAATTATGAGCTTATTCACAAAACTCAAAAGCAGTAACAAGCAAATGAATGTTGCCTACCGGTGACAGTAGTAAAGACACCCCAGTGAGCTTGTGATTTCACTTTGTATCCTCCCCCTTAACTGCTGCCTTTAAAAAAAATTGATGAAATGAGCAAACAGTAAACAGCAGGCATGACGTGAAAGGAGACGATTTTCCTTGGGGCTCCGAGCGCTTGAAGTGGCCGTGGCTGTTCCCAGCACCCCGCCCCATTCCGCTACACGCATTGCTGAACCGAAAATGGAGTTTCTGGGCCAGGCAATGAGTGACGGAGTCCTTGTTCACAGCTTTCAAGGTGCAAATTAAATTCCGTACGGTACTATGGGCGTTCCAGCGGCAGCCGGGCCTCGACAGGCTTCGCCTTCTTTGGTCTGACCGCAGAATGAGACACCTATTTGTGTTTCAGCTGTGAGCCTAGCCGCCAGTATGCTCCTGGCTTTTTAGCAGATGACAGGCAGGCGGAGTGTCAACTAGTGCAGATCACCGGATTAAATGCACACCATTCATATTAAACACGAAACACGAGGGAAATACCAAATGCAATCAGATTTCAATTCTGATAACGATGTCACTCCTGCCTTATTAAATGCAGGTCTAAATTCGGGGAAAGCTGACAGGATTGGATTATTAGATTGTTTTTCACATCAAACAGGATCCGGTGTGCCATCATGGTAGTGAAACGTAACTATTATGAGACTGACTCAGCTACGATAACAAAAGTTCAAGTTGTAGGTGAGCTAAACATACAGCAGTAAGCATTAGCGAAAATGCCGTAGGGAATATCTTCATTATTGGAGGGACAGGAGATCAAGAGTGTTTCAATGTATCTGAGCACTTAACCAGCTGATCTGATGAATCCTTGTCTGAGCAAAGTTAATTAAATGCTCTCCTAGCTCTGTGACTGGGACTTCAATAGATTTGAACAATCCACGTCTATGACTGCACCCAGGGACATCGTCTGGCCAGTACAAAAGATCAATTGGATCGTCTTCAATGGTGGCACAGAGACGGAAAGGAGGTACCTAAGAGTCTTCGGAATAATAACTCGACAGTGTTGGGAGTGTGGTCCATAGAGCAAACGACAATCATCTCGGGTCTCTGCAGTCATCGGCGCTAAAATAATCATTCGCCGTGACCCAAGGCAGATCGGTAGACATTCTGTTGGCACAGTAACTGTAATCTAATGGCAGAGGCAGATTGTTTTCTTTGAATGACTGCCCAGCTACACGCTCCACTGAGGTGAGGCACCTTTCCTGAGGCCATACTGGCAAGACTCGCTGTGACATAAGCCCCTAATGTTCATAAGTCCTGGTCTTTTAGGATAGGAACTACTGCAAAGTTATGACTGCTGTAACACCTGTGTTTATTGGACGGTGGGCAGTGAACAACAGCACCGGAGAAAGAGGGAGACAGAGATAGACAGAAGGCAGGGCATATTGTGAATGTGCGTTGTGAGGCCTACAGCTTCTTTAATACTCATGACTCTGCAAACAGCCATCGGTCCATAAAGCTTATATCCTGGGAATAACACTTGTTTTCCCAGCCAAAATATATGCATGTCCAGAGTCCAGAGAGCAATGTAGTTTAAAAGCACTACTGAGGGATCTTTTGTTGTCACGTTAGAAGCTGGTTCTCTGCTCTGGTTCTCCCCACTCCCAGTCTGACTGCCGCCTGCTCCTAATGGAGTGACAATGACAGAAAATGACAGAGGGGCATCTGAGCGCATGGCGGAGTGTCTCAGGAGCCTGCAAGCACGCCTCCTTCCATGTCTGTTTGTTTGTTTGCCTTCACCAGTGAAACACAGAGCGGGGACCGGTGACACGACCCGGCTAGGATGGGTGCCGAGGTCGGGGGCTGGGGATGGGGGGGATCGGCGAGTGGGACTCTCACTAGCACGGAATCCATCTGTCGGAGCTGGGAGCTGGGAGCTGGGCCCGGAGCTACGCGGCGGCAGCGCAGACGGTCACAATTCCTCAAGGTTTCGCAGCTTTTCTGAGGCCGTGGTGTGGATGGCCATTACACCCATTACTGACAGGGAGTCTAATGAAAACGCCAAGCGGCGAAGACAGTGGAGGAGCTAGCAGCCTTGTGAAAGGAAGACGTGTGTTCAATACACTATCTAATATGACACTGGGGGCAAACAACCGACTTAATACCAGACCTTCTAAAGATTGTATATGCATGTGTATATTGAGCTCAAAACACCCACTGTAACATGTTTAAATCTCCTAAATTAAAGGGACTTTTTAGAGACTGGTAAATATCAACATTTTTTAAGGAAAAAATGGACCGACTTCTTTAAAGGGAGGTTAACTATCGCTCACAAGCAACCTGCAGGGTGTTTTTTCCGAGGGTGCCGGAAAATTCATCAAAGGACGAGCCGCTTCTCCAAAGGGTGGGCAGACAGAGTGGTTCTGGCGAACACCCTCCCCATGGAAAGGGTCTGAGGACCCAAGGAATGCTCACTCCCGTCGATTAGGCGCCGCTGGCATTTTTAGGTCACCAGCACATTCCCGTCCTGCAGCAACGAGCTTCTCTGCCTGCTAGTTTTCCTTCCAGGAGCCTCCTTTTGACTCCTCGCAGAGATGTTTGCCGTGCACCCGTACCCGCTAAATAAGGGGTTGTGTGCAATACGGGACGTCACAAGCTTTGAAAAGGGCCGATGTGTCGTCTGAACTGAAAATCGGGACTGAGACGGCTAAGCGGCTTTGGTGGGAGGTCGCACATCCTCATAACAAAAATAAGTTCATAATAAATAATAAAAATCTCCATAGCAGAGGGCCAGTTCATCTCCAGCCCCCTGAGGGTAGCTACAGTGCCACCAAAGCTGGGTTTTGGCTTCGGTGACCCTGCTTGTGCCGAGTCACTTGGCAGTCTTCCTTGTCACAGGGAAATCAACCAAATTCCAAGCCCATTCCCCTCCTCCTCTACCACAGAGAAAGCCGGCATGCTGTCCCCCTCCCTCTGCCCAGGCCCAGTGTGCCCCTCCCATGCACACCACCACGGCTCTTCCCTCATTCTGGCACCAACCTACTGGAAACAAGTAACGACACAATGGTGAGTACTTGGGACATTGTTCCCATCCTGAATCTAACAATCTGTCATCCACTTAAACCTGATCCAAGACAAGACAGAGAACACGGCTACTGGGAAGTGGTTCAGCAGGCTCTTCAGAGCAGCCCAATTCCATTGGTTAGTCATTCGCTCTGTTAGTTCATCCTGTGCCCGATCCAAGTGAAACACTATGCCAACTAGCACTGATGGAGATCCTCTTCGAAAGGATACATGATGGATGTCACAGTACCACAGGGCATTTTGGAATAAAGGCGTCAGTCTGTCTAAATATGCAACATGACCAAAGGTTTATTTTAAAGACCTGTTGTTCATGCTTTTACATTGAGAGGTAAAATTCTTCCTTTCTGTCTACTTTACTGACCAATGGGTAGGACTCCTCAAGGTCACATGGTGTATTGGTCACTTGGGACTTTAGAAAACAGTGGAATCAGTGGAATGAACTACACATTCATTGCAATCTGTACAATTTTTGGGCCAACGGCGTAATATCAAGGTAAACAAACACAATTCCTTCTACCTTTACCTTTTGTAACAGAACTACCAAGCAAAAACTTTTTTTAAGTATAAAAAGAGACTTTTTTTCAAGTCTCTCCACAGGTTTTCAGTTATATCGAGGCCAAAGCTGAGACTGGGTGGCCCCAGGATGGTCTGTGTTATGTTGAAAGGTAAACTTCTTTCTCGGTTTCACTTCTCTGGCAGACCAAAGCAGCAGGGTTTGTTTTTGAAGAATCCCTGTGAAATGGCACCACCCAGCTTTCTGTTCTATCCTCACAAGTGCTTCAGATGAAGAGAAACACCCCAACATTGGAGGCTGCATCCACCCAGCTAGACGGGAGGGATGATCTTTGAATGCTGTGCTCCTCTCATTTTTCACCAGACACTGACAACAAAACGGTCTATTCCGGTTGCATCAAACCTTAGTCTGCATGGCATCCCTGCCCTCAAAGTGTCGTTTTGCATGTGTGGGTCTCAGTGTGGATTTCTGTGTGTAGAGGTTGTCTTTTCCTGTGTATCCAGATTTCAGTGGAGCTTGTGATATTCTTGGAGCATATGTAAATTAGCCTCTCCTTCACTAATGGCCATTGGGTTTTGGTATATCCCCTGAGTCTCCTGTTCACATCCATTATGATGGGATGACCTGATGCAGTGAAGGACTTGCGTTAAAATTTACTTTTGACTTCATAGTGATGCTTTGGCAGTATCCCTAGGGACATAAAGAAAGCTAAACATCGTTTCATATGCATCTCCAAATCTTTGCTTTTCCACAACTTCCTTCTACAAATCTATAAGTTGCCTTTTGTGTACAACCAGGGTTGTACAACCATTTCAAGGAAAACTCTCAGGAGCATCTGACTTAAAATTAAAATCAGTCATTACAGCACAACACAGGTAGAAGCTGGCTATTATTGTACTTCCAAGGTTTAAGATACAATCAGCTTACTAAGATACCTCTGCTACTGACTGGGCCAAAAGCCGTGAAGAAGAAGCTGGGGTCAGAACTTTTCAAAAGCACAAGTTCTCTTCCAGGTCCCAGTGGTGACCAGTATAAGGAAACACAATTCACCATGAGCCATCGAATATGCCACTGGATGCATCCTTATTCCACAGACCTCATCAAACCCCACATGCAGAACACATCAGGTGTGCTGCTTGGGTCTTGCCCATATTGTGTATCCAATCATTAACAATTAGCTATGACATGGGAGTAGTCGTGCAGTAACTGATACCATCTCATCCTGTTGGTTTCAAAGTCATTTCTGGTCTGTGTAAACTGCAGTACTGATGAGTTAATGAGGTGTTGCACCAAATCGATGAGTCCCTGCACACGTTAAAACATCTCCAGTCAATTCAAGCCTAGATTTATCAATAGCTACAGGTATGTTTCCTTATGCCCAAAATCGAAGGACACAATGTTGGATTAACCAGATTTTGCATTCTGCCATTTAGCTTGCTTGATAATTACATTTACTCATTCAACAGATGATTTATCCAGAACAGCATACAATTGAGAATGCGGGGTCAAACAGGGCAATCAGGTTTAAGTGGCTTGCTGAAATGCCCTATGTTGAAATCACCATCCTCACCAAGGGATTTGAACTGACGACCTTCCCATCATGGATACAGCATCCTAAACCACTGAGTCACAGTCTACCACCAACGCTTCTCAAAGACTAATGACCTCCTTCGTCTTCATGCTGCCTGTGCTGGGGTCTATCAGGACTCCATTATAGTGGCTAGTAATGCACATCTGCACGACTCTTGTCTCTGGGGTAGGAATGCCTCACAGCCAACCGTGAGAAATGTATAAATTAAGCAGTCCCTCTTTCGAAGGTTGGACCGGCTCTACCACAAATAGACTAACTGACAGTGATAGCAGTCTACCCACATGCCAGTCCCAAAAAGCACGTTGTGTCTGGGGGTAACTGCTATGAGTCCCTCTCAGACATGCTATTCAGGTCACGTGCTTCGCCTCGACATTAGGCCTGCCCTCTTTGTAGACCCATTGCTGCTGTCACCCGATGCCTTACAACCTTTTATATGGCAAGAGTCAGTTGACTGATTTAATTCATATTGATTACTTCCATTTGTGCCTTGTTTTACTCAATATGTCTAAATCAGCATGGTCTGTTTTGCTTCTCTCCAGTAAACCAGATACCCATTGACGTCAGCTCAAGATCCGTAATCTCTTCTCTCTGCCATCATTGCCCCAGTGTATTGGCCCAATGTTCATTTAGTATTTTTTCCGTGCCCATCAGTGAGCCCAGGTCTTTGTAACCATTTGTGTCGTTAGCTCAAGCCACCCTCACCCTCGCTCCTAAGGCCATGTCATTATAGTCCTGTTAACCATCTAATCAGGAGAAATCAGTCTGAGGTTTGCCTAACGGAAAATATCCTATCCGATCACTAAGCATAACCTCACAACCATCCAATCCAGGTGCTGAGGTTCCTGCAGATAATGCAGACAATTATTTTGCATGTTTATTAAAATTACAGTAAGTCAGAGCCATCTTGATTGACCTGGACATAAACAATTTATACACAAGCAGTAAGATCAGGGATAGGGACACTAGTTGCGAACGGCTGCTCACGTGGGATTTTCTTAAGCTCGTTCATGAACTTGTTCTTCAGCTTTGAGAAGGCCTCGTCCTTGGGGCCTTGGCCTGGGGGTGCGGTGGCGTTGACACCAGCCGTGGGGGTGCCGGTGGGGACCTGGGGGGCTGTCATGGCTTCCCTTCGGCTCATGGCGGCAATGGGCAGCCGGGCGGAGGCTGGCGGGTGACAAGAGGGGAGCAGGAAGAGAAGAGACATGTCAGGAAGTGAGACACGTGCCTGTGTCACTGACAGGACCCCACCCCTCATTCCGTTTACACAGCTGTCTGTCCGCACACCTGCCAGGTGGAAAAACACAGTTTCTTTTGACCAATCACGCTGCAGTGTCTCACAAGGTTAGCTTACCGCCATGGCTCTTTTTGTCCTGGGCTTATTTACACATTCATCACTATCATTATTAACGTGTCTGACAAGCAGGCTTGTCCAAATGGGCGGACGGTGTCATGAAACGAATAAACACCGTTCCGAGCATGCAAACACGCACATACAGAGTCACACTCCAGCAAGCAGAAGAGAATGGTTTAATGCTGGTTAAGGAACATGAAGCAGGTGAGCCACACAGGTGGCATCACGACATTGTTTATGGTGGGGTCCTGTTTCCGCAGGCCTGCCGTGAAACCCAAGGGGGAGCCTGCTGGCTTGCTCCGGGGGTGGGTGGTGAGCAGACAATGAGACTCATTATTGCTAGTTGTTGGTAGTAGGTTCTGTCAGAGTCCTGGTTGTCATAGTAATGCCGGGTAAACAGCCTTCAAATCATCAGAGTGATGGCTGGCAGTTCTGGGGGGGGGCGGGTGTTATTATATTGGGTCCAGATCTCCACCAAATACAACATGGATCCACTAGTTCCAAGCATGGTGCGTTCACCAGGGACAGGTGCTCCTCAGGTTCCCACCACAAGGAACAGCAAAGGCTGAAGCAGAACACCAAATGCGCTCTGACGTCAGCAGGTGGGATGACAGTACATCTTTAGGTCGGTCATGGCAGAGCATCATGGGTCAAACCCTTGCAGAGACTATCCTACATGCACAGCTACACCACTGCCCACCAAACTCATGCATAAGACGAAGAAGTGCAAAGACTGAACTAAGTAAAATTCAAAAGAACCAAATCACCATAGTTTCACAACAGCGTTCGCCGGTTCTGCATGGACTCCAGTCATTCGGGTACCCTTACTCTAAGTGGCGCCTGAGAGACAGCTAATGAGCTGAATAATCTGTCTGTACAGACACCAGAAGGGGAAGGCAAGTCTCATCGCAGCTCTGCACTTCTACTTATTTTTCACTTTGACTTGAGCCCTGGGTACTGCCCCCCCAGTCCCCCGTCTGGCAGGCAGCTGTTTTCGCTCTGCGTCTCTTTGAACACCACCCTCGGCGGCACCCACATTTGGAACAAGCGAGCACCAGCAGCCCCTGGACACACACCAGACAGCTTTGAAATAAAAACATACTGGGCACCCAAGCACAATGGAGGCTGGTGGCACATGCGCGGGCCAGCACTGGGCCCCCTCAAACTGGCCCCCGTTAGACTTCCTGCAGTTAGACTTCCTGCAGGGTCACGGAGCCTAGGGTACCGAGCACAGACCATACGTCTCCCCTTCTGTCACATTCTCTGACATTCTCAAAACATACTGCTGCCGCTGACTGTTGGGCTCCAATATTTTAAAAAAGCATCTTTTTGTTTCCTCTCCACTCACTGCTTTATGAACATCTGCTGTTCAGCTGCTTTTGTAGGGGGAATCTAAACAGAACAGCTACTGATGGGGGAGGCAGGTAAACAGGATGCCAGTGAAACAATTAGCTGACACCTGCACATCCCCCGCAGCACAGGACAGACCTGTGTCACAGTCACAGCTGTGGGCCTCAGCCAGGACATGTAGACCACACCCCTTCTGTACTGCTGCTTAAGCCATAAAAGGGAAACAGCACCAGCAAATACCTAATATGCCAATCATCCTTAAGGGATGGGCTTAAAGGGAAACAGCACCAGCAAATACCTAATTCTCCAATCACCATCAAAGTGATGGGCTTAAAGGGAAACAGCACCAGCAAATACCTAATACACCAATCATCTTTAAGGGATGGACTTAAAGGGAAACAGCACCAGCAAATACCTAAATCTCCAATCATCCTTAAGGGATGGGCTTAAAGGGAAACAGCACCAGCAAATATATAATTCTCCAATCACCATTAAAGGGATGGACTTAAAGGGAAACTGCACCAGCAAATACCTAATATGCCAATCATCCTTAAAGGGATGGCCTCAAAGGGAACAACACCAACAAATACCTACTGTAATACGCCAATCATCCTTAAGGGATGGGCTTAAAGGGAAACAGCACCAAGAAATACCTAATACGCCGATCATTCTTAATGGGATGGCCTTAAAGAGAAAGAGCCCCAACAAACTCCTGATGTGCCAATCATAATGTCCCTGATGCAAAGATGCAACAAGAGTAGATTTCGATTAAGGCAGAGGATCCTCATTAGTGGCATTTAAAATTGTTGTGGCCAGAAGGGTGCCTATTGAATTATTCAGCCCGCTGCTTCTCCTGCAGGTTCAACCCAACAGCTGTCCCCCCATTGAAAGTCAAATGGTTCAGACCTTCACAGAATACCGACCCCCCCGCTGTGTGAACTTCCATGGCCTGGCTCATCAGCCTGCTCTATTGTCGTCTGACCTTCACACGTGGTTTTTGTGCTGCGTAGTCTTTTTTTTTTTCCTAATGACCCACGGGAATATCAACTCACTGGCATGCAAACCGCCTCCTGACCATGCAGGTAGCACACCTGCTCAACCTTCCTGGGCTCTCTCTAGCAGCCGGCGATGACCCTGAGAAAGCAGTAGGCCCGCTGATGGTGAGAAATTTAAAGACGACGAGGCTTCACTGAGCAGCATCATTCTTGATTAGAACGCGTGGTCGGAGATTTCTCCCAGGAATCCAGGAAGAGTCAAAGCGAGAGTTTTGGTGTTGGACGTCTGTCTAACTGAGCCTGAAGTACACAATGTGCTTCCTCACTCTGTGCACTGACAGCTGTGAGGTACAGGCCTGTTTGAGTGGTAATTACGTGCAGGTGGAGAGCACACCAGAGCTGTACTTCTGCTGCAAATTAGCATTGGAAGGGTGGCTCAAAGTCGGCTGAAAAATTCTGCCGAAATCGGCATTGGGAATCTGCCGGAATGCGAAGGAAAGTTCCTGGGAAACCACCTGTATGAGAAGTAGACAGAAAACTAGAAGGTCGAACATCTAGCTTACGTTTAACAGCCAAGGCCCTCATCCAGAAATAGAGACAAGCATCACATTTATTGACAGCTGCATCTGCCCTCAACATCCATCACTGCACATGGCAGCGGAATTATCCATCCTTAGAGCCCAAGAGATTCCAGGGAGACTTAGTCATCAAACATCAAACACAGCGGATCACCAAGCAAGCTTCTCAGTCAGTGTGGAGGCATCATCTGTGGAGGTGTTTCTCAAGTGAAGGCTGAACAATCAATGGTACAAACAACACATAATAACAAAATGGATAGTTCTGTTTATTTCCAAAATTGATGAGACATCATTTATCAATATATGTGACCTGCAATCAGAAACAAGTAGAATGACAATATAATGAGAATTATAATTGAATAATGCTTATATCAATAATATTCTGGGAATTACGTCAAAATATTCTTAGGTTTCTCTGGAAAGGGCAGGGTTACATTAATCTACTACAGATAGAGTGTCCAGATAATCCATGTCAGGGAGGCACATTTAGCTACTTCGGCTTTTACAGACTACTTTAAAACTGGATCCTGTGCTTGGCTAAATAGTACAAGTTCTTCTTGTGTTGACTGGTTTGTTTCCTTGATTGAAAGGCTCACGCAGCAGTTTCACATTAATATTAGTGACACAGGAAGGATTGTAGGAGACTGACCAATCACCACACAGAAAGAACACTTACGTGAAATCTTGGTTCTTTTTTATTGAAATGGTAGTTTCCTCCCTGACTTGGATTATCTGGTCACCCTAACTACATATAAGGCTATGTTACTATATTGCTACATAACCTTAATTAAACTATACTGTCATATACAGTAGTTGTGATAAGTTACTGATAACCCACGTGTATCTTTAAATTGTGACAATTACTGTTCATCATGCCTGGCGAATGATTGCTTTTGTGGGCAAAACTGACTCCTTCATTTTTCTCCATTCACTAGCCATTTGAATTGAGACTGGAAAATGGTCATTTGTTTGTACAAACAAGGAACATCCCAGGGCTCAAAGTGCAAATTATGGGCAATTGTTTTATGGGGATCCTGCCAGAAATTAGGAGAGAAATAGAAAAATGTAGGCCAACACAATTATTTTCAAAGATGTCGCGCCTCTGATAAATGCTACCATTGCCCTAAACTGTCCCATGCAAGGCCACCTGCACCTTGATGAAGTCTAATAACAGTGTGTGGCTCACACATGCCTGTCTCACATTCAGACTGACTGAACAACAGCTCTTTCGAAGCTGCTGTTCACGGTTTGTGGCTGACGATCTCTACGTGCACAGAGCTACTTTAAATGAGACGGATTCATTACACCTCTCCAGATCTCCCATTAAAGATTTCCAAGGAAGTTCAACCATCCACCCACAATAACACATGCTCGTCTCAGAGCGGTTACACAAGCGGCTGCATCTGGCATCTCAAATATCAGGGGCGTGTGCTCGCTCCGGCATAAAGTCACGCTAAAAGAGGCAGACCGCGTGGGGCAGTGTACGGAAACTTCCAGTTCTTTCTGCTGTTTGTAAACGCACTGCTCAGCAAAGGCATTAAAAGACACAAAATCACAAAATCAAGGTCAAAGTGAAGGTCACAGCTGTGCTTTCTGTCAGCTGACTTTCCCATCGATTGGAATATTCTGGACTATGACCCAAGAGGCTGCATGTGACAATGCAGTGCAGCATGGCTGCATCAGAGAGCCATCATGCAGGGACTGCGGAGGGGATAGACGCAGGCTGTTAAAGTTTAACTGCAGAGAGACATGAGGAGTGATGCTTGGATCCTTTTTTCCCGCTTAGATATTCTCTCGCCGCGGCCTGCCAGGCAGGTGTAAAAACTTCTCCCAATTACTGTGCTGCCAGATGGCCTGGCGTGACTCCGATCACACCCTCGCCTCCCACCCACCCACCCGCTCTAACTAGGTCAGGGAGTAATCCTCCATCATCCCCCCACCCCTTCACCCAGCCCCCTTTCCCATTATGCACTTCTCGGGCACGCGCAAACCGTCACGTTAATGAAACCACTGAAAACACACCGACAGTGGCATAAACACATAACAGAACAAACGAAACATCAGCCGTTCGGTTCAGGGTTGGATTCGTTTGGGCTCAGAATGGCTTTGCACATCCCGCAGGTTGCAGTAATTCCAGCTTTGATGGCGCCCAGGGCGCTGGGGCCTTTTATATTTCAAGACATTATAAAGTAAGTTAGTAAGTCCTTCCGAAAAGTTGAGGTGAGGCAATATGTGCTTGCAGTACGTTTCATCATATGCAGACAATGAATTAGCAACAATAATTCAGAGGTTTATAATTGAACACGGAGGACACACAAATATTTAAACAACATTCAAATATTTAAATTGCACATGGCATTAATTTAGGTGTTTGTTTGCAGAGCCCAGACACAATTTGCATTACTTAAGAAGATATTTAATCCTGCCACATCTGTTTAACTGGAAGAGTATACTGAACAAGGTTTCTTACTAAAAGATGACAGAGAAAAAAATCCTGAGAGAATATCGATACATGATTTTTAATGTTCTTTTACAATGATAATATCCAAGCAACCCAAAATATATCTAGTTTTCTTGTTAAACACATTCACTGAATGACAGTTCATTAAGATAAAAAGAACCATGCTGCCCTGCATTAAATGTCTGCGAAGCCTGAAAAACTGGAAGAAGGAACGCAGGTGAATGTGCTTGGGAGAACCACAACAGTACAAAGGGACAATATGGACACACGACCAAGGACTTTTCAGAAAGACTATGTCTTAGGTAAACATTCACAATTATAATATTGCTGTTTTTTTTTGTCAACATGTTTTAATGCAGCGTTTCATACACCTGTCCACAACACCCTACAGAGATACACAAATTTCAACATAGTACCATGAGGATGTGGCAGCGCCGCTGATTACAGACAGCCTGCAGGTGCCGGTGTAACCTTCAGGGGGCGCTCATGCGGCACCCACACACTAGAATGAATTACCAGGCAGTGGCGCAGCCAAGAATCTAAATGTTCAGTTTCAGTTCAATTGGTCTTCTTTAAATACTTCTCCATGTTGAGGACTGGCATGTTTAAGATGCCAAGAACGAATAACAAAAAGCCCTGAAATGGATACAGCCACTGACGCATTAGCCGGGTGACACAGAAGCTCGTCTGGTAAGGACAGGGGCAGACTGATAGGCAGGGCAGCTGGGGCAGCTTCTGCCCCAAGTCCAGGCCCTCCCTCCCCACACCCCCCACTACAAATCTCACACATACACAAAACATTTGTGGGGATTAGGACACTGATGTCATGTATATTATATGAACTCTTGATGTGCTACTTTTATATCGCTCATTTTTATGTATACAGTCTCATTATGGTGGAAGTAATAACACTAAATACTACTGCAGTGCATGATGGGTATGAAATTTAGAGGCTACTTAAATTTCATCATCCACAGCTGCTGCAACTGGTGTAGGTAAGCCCTAGGTGTGAATTTGAAAATGGGGTGGGGGGGGAGGGGGAATCCACTTTTGCCCCAGGGCCCAGTGTACAATTGTTCCACCACTGAGTCAGGACAAGGACGTCACCTAACACAGCCTCAGCCTTCAAACGGCCTGCTTGTTCTCGCCTCTTTCCCTTTGTTCTTATTTTCTCTGGGTAAATATGCGTCCCAGAATCGCCTTTCGCCAGCATGTGCTCATTCTACTGCGTCCATGTAATGCAGTGAGATGCTGTTCTTGTCGAACCTTTGGCCTATTCTTCCAAACAACCAATGAACATGTTGCTTTCTCTATTCCACTAACCCAGGGCGTATGACAGAATTAGCTGCCCACCTCAGATCTTAACCTAATACGGGGAGAAGCACAAGGACTCATGGACACTCATCTCCTGCAGAGGTTCTGTTCCCAAATGCACCTTCTCTACACTTGAATGCTGCTTATTATTGTTATTCATTGATGGCTGCTGCGCTTGTTATCTCGGAATTATTGGGCTCTAATTTTTCGGCAATAAACTGCAGTCTAAAGGAAGTACACAAGTAAAAATTTTACTGGAATCTCACACACACACGTGGTAATAATAGAGGCTTGAACCTTGAACAAACATACTTGAACAAAATAAGAGAAAAACAGAAGGAGAGTGATGGACACAGTAGCCCTGAAAATAAAGCCACCTATAACTGAGATGGAAGCATGAGGCATGTCTTTCAGTCCAATGCAGCACCATGGTCACATCCAAGGTTAACAGCATTTGGGCCAAGTTATTAACCTGGCTGACAAAGGGGGTCATGGTGGTTCTTATAAACAAACGTGGAAAGGATCTTTATTTCTGCTGCTGTCGACAAGTCCCAGGTGGGAGAACACAACAACCATGAAGCGGCTCACACGAGTTAATCTGGTCTCCGCAAACTAGCCTTTCCTTCCAACATCAAAATGAGGTCCTTCACAAGAACCTCCTCACAGGAACCTCCTTTGACCATCAGTGATATCTGAGTCTACAGACCATTCCCAGCTGAGACAGACATCCTTATTAGTGGCTGTCAGGTAGGTATCCATGGTTGTCAAGTAGTATTACCCGAATAATGACTATTTACACTTCAAAATCCTCGAGATCCCATCAATTCTGGTGTAGAACAGAGAAGGAATCCCTTTCGTCACAACCCATCACACCAGGGCTTGCCAGACATGTGTCCATTATGATTGTCCATGCCTCCATTCTCAGTGTAACCCCAGTGTACAAGTTATGGCCTCTGTTTACATAAGTATTGTGTTTTTTGCAGAATAAGGGCCAACCACATCACAAAGCAATTTTCATTTTGACTGAGTAACTGCGCTGCTTCGATGATGGATTATAAAGATGACGACCTGAAGTGGAATCCAGAGTCTTCTTGTCACAAACGATGTTACACTGATGTGTCAGCGAGTGGCGGCGGAATAGGGTATTTTTAGAACGCGTGGGCCTCTCCTGTTCCTCTGAAAGGAATCAAACTTTCTGACAGCCTGTCACTTTCCTAAGCTGAAAGCCCAACAGCAGCAAACTCTACTACTACTGAAATAGCAGGTTAGACATCAGGGTGATCTTAGCAGTCTAGGTTAAGAGAGAAATGGCCAGACAGAGGACGGCACCCAGTCTGTTTCATGATATCATGATTTACATGGAACGGCGTGCGCAGGGGTGGGCACTGCCTGCTATAATCCAGGTGAAAGGAGGACAAATTAAAAACAGGTATGGAGGATAGCCAATGAAATTGTGACGAAGGTGGGAGATTGGCCAGTCAGGAGACCCTGCCCTGGGGCGTGTCTCTGTGCCCAGTAGCCATAAAAGGGCAATAATTAAGGGAAATAGAAAGGTAGCTGACGCAGTCAGACAGCCATCACAAACAGCCAACCAAAGACACGGAGGGTGTCCTGGGAGCTGGGGCTGCAAGATGCATGACATCCTGAAATATCTGCGCTTGTGGTATTTTTAAGCCTGAGCTGCCAAGTGGAATGGAGACACTCAGGCACTCAGGGACGATGCGGTCTGTTCAGCCCGGCCTGTACAGCTGTGCGACATCGCCAACTCATGCACTAACATGTGAAAACAAGACGGCACAATGTGACCTTTTCACCATTTGTCAGAACACGCCGGGGAACATCCTCACTCATGTAAAACAGCTATTTGAAATTAAACCTAAATTTCTCGCGGAATGAGATGCCATTTTCCAGGCTTTTCCACACACCCGCTATGCTCCGCCATGTTGGCTCGCAGAACACAGCTCTCGCGATCCTGCAGTCATCTTGCAAGCGGAGCCCTTGTGATGTTGAGAGCTTGGATCCTCCCCACACCACCAGGTTAACGGGAAGGGGCGGCAGAGAGGTCCAAAGTGGGGCACGGTCCAATCCCTCTGCACGCTAACAAATGCCCATGCTCACCATAGCTTTGTGGCAGCGCACTGGTAGGTTAGCTTAACCAAACACATCATTTGCGGCAGTAGATAAACGGCCAGCTTCCCACTGCAGAAATAAGTTTAAATTGAGTCTCGTCGTTTGTTGAAACCCCGCTCATTAATCCCCAAACGGCATGAGAGCGAACATGAAAGGCATAGAACATAACACATAGAACTTTGTGTTATGCTGTGCTGCAGTGACACCGGGATGTGCTTGGGATCGATCTGTATCTGTCTTAACGGCCATCTACTCTGCCTTTTGGGGGGAGGGTGAGCATCACCTTCTCATCTTCTCCTGCCTGTGAACACTGTCCCCACTCCCACCCCTCACAGCATCCAGCTGAGCCTGGCCGACCAGAGACGCTGTTCTATCCATATTTGAGAGACACACCTCAAGTAACAATCTCCTATACTTGGCAGTAAACATATTTAGCATTTTGAGACACCGTCCCCTGCCATGTGCCCAGTGCATCATACATGCAACATACAGTCCCTGCAGGCATGAAAGCACACAGAAAGGAAATAAAAATTAATACTGTATTTATATTTTCAGATATTTCTATTGCTTATATTTTGTTGTGTATCAGTATTGTGTATTACGCCATTAAAGGTCGTTATGTCATTCTGCTGAGATACACTTCTTCTTCCTGGACGAGGTCTGGCTTATACAGAAATACATATCGGTTCTCCTCCTCTCTCCTTCCTCCCTGTCCCTCCCCCTCTGCAGTGACGCTGACGCAGAGGCCTCCAAAGCACTCTGGACCTAGGGTGAAACAGGAGGAGCGATGCAGTGTGAAGTGGCAGACTGCCCTCACCGGGGGGTTAATGCCTGCCTGCCCCCCACCTGTCCCCAGCCCTTCCTACCCCTCTGTCATCACCGCTTTTCTGATGGCACCCCAGCAGACGCGTGTGGGTGGTGGTGGGGGGGGGGGATATATTTCCCCTGCATGTCACCCCACCCAGCTTCATGCCTTGGTTTCTCAAGATGTCCACACAGAGTGGCCCCCCAAATTGGCTGCTACAGCCCTCACACATGGGGAGCGACAATAAATAGAGGCCACACCCATTTCTCACTCCTCCCAGCATCATCGGCAGTGTTTCTCCCAATGTCTCTTCACCAGGCTTTTTGCAACATGCTTGTGATGAGTGGTGGTCACGGTCATGGTCATGCCGGCAGTGGAAGTGGATGTGTGACTTCCATTCAGATTCAGGAGCATGCAGAATGTCAGTAACGCCAACCGCATGGGGCGGGATACGGCCTCGGCGACCCCATGGAGCACAGAGCGGAGTCAGAGTGAGAGCTGGGCGTTACTGTTCTCCTGAAGAATGACAATGCCAGTGCCTCGGCGAGCAGGCAGAGGGAGGAGCCCATACACAGGGCTCCCTTTCCGAAAATGGGATGTCTCACACATCGAAGACAAAAATCGGGATTCAGCTTCTCATCCCAGAAAAGTGGCATCTTGTTCTGTGAAGTTCAAAGCTACCTCAATTGTGACTGATGAGTGAAACCTGTTAACGAGCTAAACGTAACGAAAATTGAGGGACCTGTTTCGAGTCGCAGTGAAATTCCCTACGTGCATGGGTACACAAAATTAAGCTTTGTGTACGTGGTTTAATAAACGCCCTCGACTCGTTTTGCAAATCTCAGCGGAATATGGATCATGTGATACAAGATCACCTGAGCCTCGAATGAGATGCATGTTGATAGATGAAAAATATGAGCCATCTCAGGACAAAGCGTGGTGAGGGATGAATATGACATGACCTAGAGAGCCACCAAGCATCAGAGAGATGAGGATGTGTGTGGATGAAAGCTTCCAGGAGAAGGACTCGGCCAGAACACAGCATATTTGCTGAAGGCCGGTGAGAAGATCGACCACGACGATGCAAACATCTGACGAGAAGAATGGTCCAGTACATGGCATTTATCTCTCTCAGTTACACACATGGGAACCAGTAAAGAGGTTTCAGAAAACATCTGACACCTCAGACAGGACCTGCACACCAGGAGGGATTCTAAATTACACCAAAACCCAGCCGCGATCTAGATGATGGTGATCAGAGAGTAGAGATGTATGGTGGAACACCTCTAAAGCTAGCAAGGACGCTGTCTGTGGTCCTGATTGGAGGGCCATAGCACAGCGCTGTCCGTGGTGCTGACCAAGGACCCAATCACCAGGCCAATCATCGAGTCTTTCCTGATCCCTGCCTGAGAAACACACCAGTTCCCCGAAATTTAATTTAACACTGGGTCAGGCCTTTTGATTTCACAGAAGATCATAAAATATCCCATCATTAAACACACTGGACCTCAATTACTTCTTAATTGGTACACTGGAAACAGGATTTTTTATTAGAATATTTTATACTGATTGAATAAAGGGATATGGACATGAAACAATCCTTTATGAGGCTGACTCCTAATTTCAGAAGGGACTTCTAAAAATCAGTGGACAATAACACTGGAATCGGCATAATTTAGTGATTTAATCATTACTTTTTGTGGTTTGTGTGGAAAGACTAGAACAGAGGTTGGAATAATTCCGGACAAGCTTTCCCATGGGAATAAAAAGAAATAAAATGGAACAATGTTAAATTGAGCCAGAAAAAACTGAACTCCATGTGCATGGACCGTGAAAGGTGATCCCTGCACGCTGCCTCACGCTGGTGGGGTCCTGGATCTACACCCCCTTCATCGACCACGGCCAGACGCGTCTGGACCACCTCCAATTAGCCCACTCAGAATGGAAGTGCCAGTTAATTCATATTGATTTAAATCACATTTAACTGGCCATAGACTGAGATTTTTAGAGGCCAAAAATGATCATCCTCCACCAACCCCCATCCCTGGGGGATGAAATAAAGGTCACAGCAACAAAAACAATGTTTAAAAGAGCACCAATATACAAAGAAATGGCAGGAGTGGTTCAGCAATGCTGATTTAAGGACATCGGGGAATTAAAGAACCCTCTCCTAATCCATTTTTATATTGCCGATTATAAATTAGTATTGTTTAATACAGGAAAACACCAGTGACGACAAGATCTGCGCTAGCTTCGACTGTAATGCTCCGACAATCACCATTGTTTTGTTGCTAATCAAACTAACCATTTACCAGACGTGATTTTTTTTAAGCACTGACAGCTCAGAGATGACTTCCCTTTCCCGGCAGTCTGGTGGCTGCCCACACGTTCTTTCGGAGCCAATCACAGCACAGCGACTTACTGCTGCTTTGGAGAGGACCAAGCTTAGTGGGACATTTATTGTAGCTCAATTAAAGGGAAATTAGGGGTATTCACTGCCCAACCAATCCAGGAATCTACCGCCCCCCCCCCCCCCCCCCGTAGACCGTGCCATGCCTGGGGCTGAGTCACCCTCCAGGGCCCTGACCGCACTGGGTCCGGTCCGCTGTCCTCAGGGAGGCTCGACAATGTGGGTCCTTTCAGAAACGATTCAGGGGCTGCAGTCACCGAGGAGAACCACTCAGAGCACTGGACCGTCTCAGAGTCAGCAGCGTGGATCTGAGCTGACAAGCGGCTGTTTGACCTTCGAGGAGGCCGCTTTCACCACCGGCCCTGCATTCATAACCTGGTTACGTGCCGGTTAGCTTGTGATAACTGAATTCTCGGTGGACTCTGAATCCTACAGCCACTGCCTCGTCCTCCCCCAATTCTCTAAGTGACAGCAAACAAGAGGGAGCCATTTTAATTAATTACGTGCACCTGAACACTGTTCGGTCGGTCTAATTAGAGAAGACAACACGGCGAGGCCACACGTTAACATGGCGGTGGTAAACGGGGGCCGGCGAAGGTCATTAGTCCTGGGGGGCTGCTCCACGGAGACCCATTTCCACTATAATTGAATCCCAGTTGATCCGCCTTTCCGGATTCAAAGGGGGGGGGGGGGGCTTGCACACACATGTACACAGCCCGGAGAAATCCAGAAAACCTGAGGAAAAGCAAGCGCATCGATCCTGCTTCTGTCGCATGCAGGGCATATGAAAGCCAGCGTTCAAGCTGAAGCGAAGTGGATGAGGCCTGATTAAGGGGGGGAAAGTATTGCAACCCGGAGCTGCACTTAGAAATTGAGCCACAGGGTTCATTTCCCGGTCTTATTACAGAATAACAGACGCGGTCTCGATCAGGCCTAATTGGCCCTCAATCCTGGGCTGAGCAGAACTGCAGCTACTCCCGGCATCTGCAGGAGCCCGACCGGTCCATCAGCATCGGTGAGGCACACGTGGGTATTCCCACCCAGCGGGACGGTGCCTGTGCTCCCTGTCTCTCCATTCACCTTTAAGGCCACCTGGAAAAAGATAGAGATGACAGGGAACATGGGCTCCAAGGCCCATCTGAAATTTCACAGTGAAGCAAATGGAGGCTGAGAAAAAGATACAGTAGAACCCAGGAACCCAAACGCCTCTTAACTCAACCAACATCAAATGGGTCTGTGGCATTTTTTTTTACTTGTACCTCAACCATTCTTGTTAAAACCTGTATGGGTCGAGACGCGTTCAACTCTACCAAACCGGACCTCGAATGCATCGGTTGTGGAAAAATCTATCCGCAACTTGACTGAAAACTCGGAACAGGACAAAACAAAACAGACCTGCAAAAACTTGTATGGATCGAGACGCGTCTCTGATGGGCGGACACAAAGGCAAACGGACCTGCTGGGATGCTGATGCCTATGAATTGCTCTCAGTCTTGCGGTACTTCTTGACCAAGTTCACCTGCGTTTGCTGTGATTTTCTTTGTGATTTATCTGCAGTACCTTTAGTGACGGTAATCATGGCTGCTCAGAAAGTGAGCAGTGATAGCAGCAACCCGAAGAGGAAAGTAGTGAGAGTAACCGTATAACTTAAAAAGGAAATTATAGCAAAACTTCAAGATGGTGCACATGGGTCTGCTCTTGCTTTGGAGTACGGGATTATCATTTATTTCATGTTTATTGCTTTTGTATATGTGCTTTTTCATGTGTGTATTAGTTTTATATTGATTGTTAATGCTTTTTATTATTAGGTAGGTAGATAAGTTTAAACGGGAAATTATTTGGGTGTCTGGAATGGATTAAATTCATTTACATTAGTTCTTATGGGGAAATTCGATTTGGACCTCGACCAAATCGCAACTCAAGCAGCCTTCTGGAATGAAATAAGTCCGAGTTCCAAGGTACCACTGCATACACGAATCAGGGATGGGGTCACAGAGGCACAACCCCTGCTAAAAACTGATTGGTTCTTGGAATGCCCCCACGCCTGTCACTCACTGATTCAAAATAAATCATTGGCTAATGATTAGGTTGGCCCCTCTGAATGAATTATAGTCTCCATTTTAAAAAATTCCTAAAGTCATGCTTCCTCCTCAGTCCTACGCCAGCGTATCTGTAAATCAGTTTTCCGTCTTTTTTTTTTTTTTTCCCACAGCTGATTATTTTGACATTTTAAAAAAGTACCAAGGCCCATTTCCTAATTTCTGTATTTACCTCGGTTAAAAGCTTAATCATATTTTGTTGCGGCTGGAAACATGGAACACTTATAAAAATGGGAAAACTCGGCCGTGGCTGTAATTTAATAAAAATAATAATTCTTTTCATTCATTCCACATGACGGGCAGGAACACAGTAATAGCAGAGAATGATTAAGTCAAATTGAAATGTGGTTTGAGGGCTAAAAGCGTAATCTGGAAAGCTGGTAATTATACATGCGCTACCTGTGCGTACGGACGCAGAGATGACCTCTAATGGAGCACTCGGATAAGTCCATTAGCCTTAGCATGTGAAAGCTGGGATTGTATCTGCGTAATTACGAATTACACAAGATCGGATTTCTAAAGCAAACAAATATGGCTCTATTCAACTCACGCTCCATTATCAGGTATAAAGACCGACGAATATTTTTACCCTGAAAAAGTCTGGGACTTCAAAGCCAGAGAGTGCCTGAAAATAGTGTAAATGGCTAAATGGAGATCTGGACTTTGTCGTTCAGAGGAGGGGAAAACACAGCGGCGGCGTGGACTCAATCTTAGAGGCGACTCTGGAGGCCGACTGATTAAGAAGACTTAAAAACATGAACGGCGAATCCATCAAGCAGTTCTGCATGGATTTCCGAGCCCCTACAGTGAAATTGGGTGGTGAAATTTGGTGTGTGGGGTGGGGGTGGGAGTGGGGCGCCAGCACTTAAGTTTGCCTAGGGTGACACATACTGTAGGCTTCTGGCTCGACAATCGATTAAGATGCCTTGAAAGGAAGAGCAGCGTATTCATCATGCTCTCGTACGCGGCACGCCAGTACGAAACAGTCACTCCAGCAGCTCCATTAATCACAGAGATATGCATCCTGCTTCAAAAACATACTTTTCTCTGTCAGCGAATTGGCTGATCTGCATCGTGGCAGGACTCAGGCTTCGTGCAGGCAGCAGCATCGCAATGAGAGGAATCCGAAACGTTCCATCCAGTCCCGTCACCCACAAAGCCACAATCGGGGCAAGTGACTTGGCTGTTAATAAAGAGGGGCTCGTTTTGGGGGAGGGAGGAGGGGCCTCACTGGCCACATTCACCGTGTGCCGAGCTTAATGGCTTCAGGAGTTCCAGGTTTATGGGCTTTCAGCTTCCAGCTTTCCCTCTGTAATCCTTCTAGCCTCTCCAGACAGCACATCTCCTTTCCAATTTATCTGCTTAATGAGGCTGAATTAGCAGGCAAATCACACAATTGCCCAAGGTGGTTATATGTTTCATCATGGATCTTTCCAGAAAAGCACACACTGCTTGGGCCCTTCGACACGGCCATGATAGTAGTTACAACCACATACAAACCACTATAACGGTATTTTAATCGGCACAACTGTCCTTCAGAATTCTTTCTTTTTTTTGCCCAAGAAAGTCATCGCTAACTGCCATTTGACGCTTCCTTCTGTTGGATGGGAGACAAAACACAATTAATCCTGATTAAGGGGTTAAATTGGATAAAACGGATTTATTTACAGGGCGGCGAATGCAGGCAAGCAGCACGCTGCCCCAGCTGGCTGCTCTGAGCTACTTAAATAAGCTGATTGATCGTGTCCATTAGAAGTGTGCAAGGGCAGGACCTCGATCAACGTGTGTTATTTGTGTTCCCCACCCGTCTGAATCAGACCTTCGTTAATGACTCAGATCCCACCCTGTTTAGACACAACTTTCGGTGCTACACCAAAGTAATCTTCATGAGATCTGCTACGACGAATAATGCTAATTAAACACCCCCCCCCCCCCAAAAAAAAAAGAACTCTTTTCACTTATCGAAGCGGCCAGGCGGTAATGGCTTACACGGGCGCTGGAGTGATAGAGATATATGGTGGGTAATCTCCCTGTCGGAGTGCTGGATAACTCCATGCATCATTGCTGTACGATTTCATGCTCTGAAAACACTCCCAGTGATATCCTCAGTCTCACCCTGATAGCATGTTCATCAGGAAAAAAAATAACAAGAGGCTATGAGGACCTAAACCCAGTAAACGGGACAGGGGAGAAATGCTCAGACCAAAACAGCCCAAACAGACCAAATACAAGTTCATGGTAACACGGCCTACCGAAAAAACACTCCAAAGATAATTCCCAGGAGACTGTACCAATCAACCCAACACGTAATGTAGGCGGCCGCCTTGGGTGCCATCTTCTGAGGGGGGTGCCAACTTGCCAGCCAATTTCACTCTGTCTCAGACGGGGGGCCCTGGCAGTCATGCCCGCTAAGGGCTTGCAGGTGTGGACGAACACTACCTGGAGAGGTCTATATTGGCTGTCTTCTTCAAAGGCAAGCCTAGTAGAAATGGCAGAGAAAAATGTATCTAAATATAACCGTCTTTAAAATATGTTTCCCGGGGAATTACTGCCAGAAAGTATCCTTGTAAACGCTGTTTAAATTTTTTGTCAACCTCCAAAGCATATGGTGCAAGCAGCAATGGCACGTTTCCTGAGGCTGTGTAAATATCAGTTTAAGTTGGACTCGACCCAGCGAGCTCCATCACTGCTACGATGTCAGTGTGACGCCACGGCAGCAACCTCACGTGGCGACCGCGCTCACAGGACTCGACGTCAGTCCCGTGGCCAGAAAAAGCGGAAGCACCACCAAAAGCGGCACATGCAGTGGGCCGAGGCGAGCTGGATCACTGCATAAAGCTCGCTTTGATCCGCAAGCAATTGGGCAAAGATCATCAGGAGCTCCGCGCATCTGTGGGAGTGCAGACACGTGCCGAGAAAGAGATGACGGCCTCTTTGCTGCCTCATTGAAATCTGATTTATTTAAATGGGAGCCAGGCTCAGGCTCTCAGAAGGACACTGAAGTGGAAAGGTCCTTTCGGAATACAAGCCAGCCACGACTGATTCCGGAAAATGGGAAAAACACTGCTGAGGAACAGCATCAGTGACCCGGTTATGCTGAGGGAGCCAGGTTCCATGCAGTCTCCGGCAAATGGGTCAGATCTCAGGTCGTAAAGAAAAAGTCAAAATAAAACACTACAATTAATTTTGAGGGGATCAAACACTGACGCTTGGGACACACTGCAGAAAAACAAGCTTATCGCTGGTCTATGGAATCTTGTGAGCTACCCTAGGATCTCAGATGTGCAAACAGCTGACAATTTGGGTTAATTCTGCAGACACATTCACACAACCCAGAAAAATGGAGACCATTCAGATCCTCTTAGGTGATCATCTCAATCCTGTGGCACTCCTAGCCAAACTATCTTCTTTTTTTGTTAAAAGACCTAAACACCCTCAGGCCCAAGAAAAACCCCATCATTCACAGTTGACCGTATGCTGCAACCTCTCAACGACCTTGGGCACACGCTTCCGGACTCAGCACAGAAAAACGCAGGAGAGCACAGCTGATGGGTTCTGACATGGGAGAATACTTCCGTACGACCTCTGCCAGCAAATATGAACAACGAGCCATTTGGCAGAACCGCTTCGCGGATGAGAACCGACAACATTGTCAAGGCGTAAGAACAAATGTGCAGTGGCTTTACGAGGTTTCTGTCTTCCGTGTGGTATCACTGCACTCGTTCGTGTGACCTGCCAAGGGCAGGAAGAGATTATTTCCCGACTCTGGGTAGAACGCAAGCTTTAGCACTTTTATTTGAAACACGGCCAAACGGATTACAGCTACAATTTTCTCACTTTCTTCCGGCTATTGAGCTTGATTTGTCGGTAGCAGAGCTAGCTTTGCTTCCAGAGAGCCCTATTCTCTGTACTAACAGAGACAGACCGCACGACTGCACCCACCACAGCTGAAAAATCATCACTAAAGGGGGGGCATACTTTCTTAAGCATTTCATTAAAATATCGATTTATTTCTGCATATGTAAAAGAACTGAAAAAAATGAGTACATCACTTATTTTGTGAGCCTCGGTATAGTAGCATGACGGGGGGGGGGGGGGGGTCAACTGATTAAAGCAATCTAAAATTATCCAACATTTTTAAAATGTTTTTTCTTCGGTAAAAAATAACCAATATATCGCGACAAATCCAGTTTAATGCGTTATGCAAATGCGGTAATTATATGTTGTTCTTCATTAGAAATTCCTCCAAGGCAGATGCCTTTTGGAGCGCAAAAGACCTTGACATTACAACAGAAGTGAGTTAATCACATCTCACATTGCCTGAAACCGTGTTCAATCTGTTCAAACCATTTGAACGCATCAATCTACAGCATATCACCTCATCGCTGATCTGGCACATTCATATCGCAAAATGCAATATTTCACATGATAAACTAAAGCAATAGCATTTCTCCTTTATACCGGTTTGACTGAAAGGAGAGCCATCAGACATAAATCCGTATCTGCTAATTAATCCGATAATTATGCGGACATTAATTTAACAGCAAAGGGGATGCAATATACTAGAACCCATTTCTGCTACTGGGCCCTGCTAAGGGGCATTTTCCCCACAATTCAGGCGGAGCTTATAAAGAGTCTCTCTTTTTTAGCGTTTAACGTGAACATGAACTATCAGTGCCAGGAGCTATTTCACTGAGTGGTAAGAATCCTCACAGACTACGGCGCGGTGATGAATAGGTAAGAAAGAAATCTCACTCCTGCTGTTGGAGGACTCGGGAGGAGTCTGAGGAATTCCTCCTTCCACCACAACAGGACCAAGTGTGGAGTCCACATCACCAGCATGATCATAGGCAGTACAAGCAAGACATGGGGAAGGATAAGGTTAGGTTACATATGCCAGCTAATATTCTGATGGTGACATAAGCCTTCTCTCATGGGAGAGGGGAACTGGACATGTTTCATGAGTGCCACCTGGGGTGGCACAGGATGACGGACCAAATGCATTTAGGAGCACAGCTGGATATGCCAGGGAAACCATGTGCCACCACTGCTGTAAAAGGGACGTCACATTGATAGGAACATTTGTTTTGAACCACAAAGGTCCACACATGCAGACAGACATCATGAATGGATCTGCTTAATTAAGGCTGAACTTACATGCATGTCAGTGGCTCACTGAAAAATTCATCCAATTGCTTGAAACGCACTCAGCGCTGGAATACTAATCAGCTAATGATAGTGACATACCCCAAATTAACCGGGAGAAGTGCAGGCTAATTTTGGTGACACATACCACAAAATATCCAGCAGGACTACAGGCTAATGATGGTGACACACACCCCAAAATATCCAGCTGGACTACAGGCTAATGATGGTGACACACACCCCAAAATATCCAGCTGGACTACAGGCTAATGATGGTGACACACACCCCAAAATATCCAGCTGGACTACAGGCTAACGATGGTGACACACACCCCAAAATATCCAGCTGGACTACAGGCTAATGATGGTGACACACACCCCAAAATATCCAGCTGGACTACAGGCTAACGATGGTGACACACACCCCAAAATATCCAGCAGGACTACAGGCTAATTTTGGTGACACATACCACAAAATATCCAGCAGGACTACAGGCTAATGATGGTGACACACACCCCAAAATATCCAGCAGGACTACAGGCTAATTTTGGTGACACATACCACAAAATATCCAGCAGGACTACAGGCTAATGATGGTGACACACACCCCAAAATATCCAGCAGGACTACAGGCTAATGATGGTGACACACACCCCAAAATATCCAGCAGGACTACAGGCTAATAATGGTGACACACACCCCAAAATATCCAGCTGGACTACAGGCTAATGATGGTGACACACACCCCAAAATATCCAGGAGGACAACAGGCTAATGATGGTGACACAGACCCCAAAATATCCAGTAGGACTACAGGCTAATGATGGTGACACACACCCCAAAATATCCAGCTGGACTACAGGCTAATGATGGTGACACACACCCCAAAATATCCAGCTGGACTACAGGCTAATGATGGTGACACACACCCCAAAATATCCAGCAGGACTACAGGCTAATGATGCCGACAAACACACCAAAATATCCAGCAGGACTACAGGCTAATGATGCTGACACATACCCCAAAATATCCATCACGACTATGGGCTAATGGTGGTGACACCCACCCCAACCTAGATGGATGTTCAGAAAATGAATGTGAATTCCAATATTCAGCCAGTGAGCCAGAAAATGAAGGAACAGAAGGCAATGACCAGCTTAACCAGCAAACAACAGCCGCGTCTACAATGATCCTTTAGCTACAAAAGGATTACACTAACACTTCAACATCAACATAGCCCTATACACTGAAGTGACTGGTTTACATGGTGTCTGTATAATGGACTCCATCAATGACTACACTGTGTTTTTCTAAAATGTTTAATTGGGATGTTAATATATAATATTCTGGGAGGCACTATATTTAGAAAGGCTGCATTTAGTGACTGGTAGCATGCCTCTCATCATCGTACTGCCCTGAGAGTACTTGTAACTCTGTTTGTAAATGCATCATGTCTTTACCACTTTTAATCTGGCATGTGCCTTATTTGAGGTTGGGCATATGAGTTCATAATTGCCAACCAAGTCATTCTTCAACTCGACCATCCATCATTTCTGCTGGATCCAAACCGCCGTGTAATGCAGAGACAGTGTAATTCAGGTTTCTCTCTTCTCCATCACACAGGACCCGAACAGCACGTACTTGGAAGAAAATAAACCCCCAGCATATTAGATTAAAGGCCTTCTGGTTTTCTTCAAATTAGCCAACATCTAATTTATTTTGAGAGCGTGGCGTTTTTAAAGATGTACCTAACATGTTGGTTGTTTGTCAAACCTTAAAAAATATGGACCTTGTATGATTTTACATTTAAGCAGAGTCTGTGACCCCATCTGAAAGACATAACAATATTATGTCGAAATTTTCTTTATTTGGCTGCACATTTTGCTCTCAAATAGTACAGCATTTGAAATTACTGGAAGCGGTCGTATAGCATGCAGAACTAGCAGTACAGATCGGCTGCACCTCCAAGAGGTCCTTCCGTGGTATTCAAGGACACGGCCCCCAGATTGTCAAGGTGAACAGGCATCACAGCAGCCGGTTTGACCCCTGACCGCCTGTCAACACTGAGGCATGACTTGAACCCTTCATTGTGGGTGACACACGTAGTTTTTTCCATCGCTTCGCATTCTGATCAGCCCCTTCCAACTATCAGTCCAGGAGCATTTCTTAGACCTCCTACAGATAAATACTTCTTCTTTACACAGCATGTAGTTAGAGTACGGAATAAGCTAAAGAGTTAGAGTACGGAGTATGGCAAGCTAAAACCCTGGGTTCCTTTAAGAGCTAAGATTTTAACAACCCTGAGTTATTAGTTTAGTTCTCCCCAAACTAGCTTGATGGGCCGAATGGCCTCCTCTCGTTTGTAAATTTATGTTCTTATGTTTTTATACTCGTGACTTTGACTGCATGTGTTTGATAAGAAGGAGTTTAAAATAGAGCACGAAGGCAAATCAGTTGGGTCAAGCATTACCTTACCCTCCCACCCAAAAAAAAACCATTTATACTAAAAACGGAAGCAATGAGAGGGATCATGTGCCTCTCTTCTTTCTCATGGACTGCCAGCAGCCTCACATGCAGGTTCCCAAAGAGACAGCGGCTCTCATACTTTATTCTGAACTTTAAAGGACTGGCTGAAGCACTGAAGTGTTTGTGAATATCAAAAATATAAAAAAAAACTCTTCCATTTCTCCGCAAATTGCTGCTCGGAGAGATCGGCCAGCAGGGGGGGCACCAGCAGACCAATGAGGAGTTTAGCCAAAGCTGGGTCCCTGCACTCAAGGGCGGGTGGAGGTAGTGGGGGGGTCGGTGGGGGGGGCGCAGAGGGAGACTGACAGCGCTGAGTACCGAAGACGAATGCAGCTGCAGAGGAAAGAGATAAACCATCTGTGATGACATACCGAAAGCTTATTTATTCCCAACTGTTCTTGGAGGGGGAAGTCACTGCCCCTCCCCCCCCCCCCCATTTCCCCCCTCTTTTAAAGCAATTACATTTCCAGAGAGATCTGTCGTTTTAAGGGGAGTCAGCTGTGCACAAGATGAGGATACACCTTTGGATCCATTAAAAAAAAAAAACACACACACACACACCAGAAACACAGGCAGCTGCTAAGATACATCAAGGTTCTTTACAAGCATGTGAAATACAGCCACTGTCTGCAGTGGTTCACAGGCCCTCCCCATCTTCACTGGCATGTGAGGCAGCATTCGTGCCGTGTCCTTCACAAGGTCACGTTTCACCTTTATGGCCAATCCACATGAAATCACTCTTTCTCTTTCCATAAAATAAAAAAAAATACCCTAATCTGGGCCTTAAGCTGTCTGACAAGCGCTTGAAATGCATAATTTTTCATTTTTACTCATGCAAACTTACTATTGACGGGGCAGACAAAGTGCCGCTTATGTCTGTATCCGTCCCTTTAAGGTACAAAAAAGGTTCAGCGAGTAAAGTAACAGACATTATCTACGCTCAAGTCTGTGCAAGCTGAATACACTGCCGTCATGTTGTGCATCTGTGCCTGCAGACTGTTTTATTTTTAATTAACTAATTAGGTGCCATGATGCAACTGAACGCACGGTCTACACAGCAGCAGGAAGGTAAATGTGGGCCAATCAGAGATAGAAGGCAGCATAATGAAAAAATATAATGAGGCGTTTCCCAGCAGGCACACCTAAGACAGCCAAAAGCATCAGGACCATTGTGGGTCCATGTCTCTTTAAATGTAACTAATTAAAAATGTCCTTCTTTTTCATGTATAATGAATCAAATCTCTGCAGTTCTCAAGTCTTTTTCTCAAAAGAATGTAAATCACAGCTTGAAAGACTATCATTGTCATAGGAATCGAGTATCGAGCACCAGACTAATGGAACATGCACATGTAATGCATGAGTATGAACGTTCCTGGAAGGGAAGGCTGAGTTGTGGAGATGACCAACAGCCCTGGTCTCATTGCAGCTTTCGTCTCACCCAGGTCCACCATGTTTGCTGGAAAGCCGCATTCACCAGTGCACATACAGACAGTTAACGATGGGATTAAACAGGCCACACACACACACACACACACACACACACACACACACACACACACACACACACACACACACACACACACACAGGACAGACTTAAGAAGGCATGTGCGTAGGCAGAGGTGATCAGGGTGACCCTTATTCCGCAGGAGTGAAAAGGATGATTTAAGCACTGGAAGCAGCCTGATGACTCACAGATGCTCTCTGTGCCATTGTATGCAATATTGACATGTATCAGGCGACAGATTGATCCATATGATGATGTAAATTACTCACAGTCCAAATGATTGCACCATTGTAAGAAGGGGAGAGGCTCACAATGCGTGTGTTCAGGGTAAAAAATGCACTGAAATCTGTGCAATTCAAGGACTTCATCAGGTCATTAAATTAAATGTGCATTACAGTACGCAAATGAATAACCAAGTGAGTAGGGCACTGGGATTAGGATGCAGGAATGCAGAAAGGACACCCAGAATTTCTGAGAGCTCTTCATCTTGCTCTGCACCGCATTAAGAGGCAAGAAAGCACATAGGTTTATTCAAACAACCATATCCAAGCAATTTCCATTACATTACCATACCAAAGACCGAATAAGCAGAGTCTATATTAAAAATAAAACAAAACACAGACTATTATTGCATTGCAGGCAGAGACAGGTCTTCCTCACATGGTTTGATCCGTTACAAATGTGCAAGTGACACAGAAATAAAACTGAAATCAGGACAGAGAACAATAGAGAAAAGGCCATAATTAAAAGGAGAAGTACGACTCAGCCACCATCATGGGCCAGGTGCCCCGTCCATCATCTGATGGGGGGAAATGTGCCCCCCCGGGAGTGACGTCATTCAGACAGAGTCTCAGATGTGTCCCGCGTGTGTAATTCAATGAGCCACGAACAACGAGAGCCATAATCCAATATCTATTACTGTACATCCATCCCAATCCCAAATATGCCAGGTAATTAATTTACCCTCCTGCAGCTTATTGTGTTATAAGTTTATTTATACCACCGGAGAGAGAAAATGGCCACTTGCCCTTGGGAAGAGGCCAGGGGTCGCTCCACTTCGTCCGAAGGATGTAGTTTTGAAAATATCCTATCAGGATTCACGGAGAACATACTTTTCTGTCAGCGGTCACCTACATTCAAAATGTCTGGGGCAGTTGCTGAATTTTAAAACATTTCCAAGCAGTTGGGTCAGCTCCCTGCAAGAAGCGATCTCTGTCAAGCGAATAATTTGACTTAAGTTTTCGGGAGGAACTCAAACATGAGTCAGTCCCTTTTTGGTGGGAAAGAGGCAGACAGGGAGTGAATGATGGAGATTGACACTCCGCTCCCATCCATCTCCTCACCCTCCCACACCCGCAACACCAGGCGTCCAGAGGAGACGAAGACTGGCACCACACTTCAAACTCCGGGCCCAAATCCACCGTTCCTAAGAAGCGGGCTGCCCATTTTGGGCGGCAGAGAGCCGTTTGCAAAAGCAGTAAGTTGTATGAAAATGCGCAGTAAAACAAAAGAAGGGTTTATGGGAAGTTTAAGTGAGGAGGACAGTCAAGGTGTAAATAGAAAGAAAATTACAGGGCAATGAAGAAAAGGGCTGGACAGTAGTTTAGACACAGACACACAGACATACACTGATACACACAGACAGACACACACACACACACACACACACACACACACAGAAGCACACAGACACACAGACAGACACAGACACACACACACATATATGTACAGACACACAGACAGACAGACAGACAGACAGACAGACAGACAGAAGCACACAGACACACACACAGATATGTACAGACACACACACAAACAGACAGACACACACACACACAGAAGCACACAGACAGACACAGACACACACACAGATATGTACAGACACACACACAAACAGACAGACAGAAGCACACAGACACACTTTGAAACACACACACACACACACACAGACATACACACAGACAGACAGAAGCACACAGATACACACAGATGCACAAACACACACGCTGACACACACTGACACACACATTGACACACAGACACACATACAGATACACACAGACAGACAGAAGCACACAGACACACACAGACACTGACACACACAGACAGACACACAGACAGACAGACAGACAGACATATACACACACACACACAGACACACATACTCACAGGTACACAGCACAGCCTATGTAATTTGCTCAGCCTCCACATCACGGTCCTGTTTGCCTAAAGCTCCGGGTTGATCTGTAGTCCGCGTCACGTAGGAAAGCAGCCCCGCTAGCAGCTCCATGGCCGGCCGGGGCCAGGTGGGAGGGGCAAATGGCTCGTCTTTGGCGACCCAGGCCTGTCTCTGTCCTGTATAACAATCTGCAAGTGGCCTCCCGCAGGAGAGGGGTCGCACGCTTCACTGTTCCCATCCATCGCAAGTGGGCTCTGCTCATGTGACCGTTGTCCCAACCCGGTTTTCATGATGTAGGAATTGCGCTGGGGCTTCTGGGAGACGTGATCTTATTGGCTCAGAGTGGCACTGCGTACTGCGAGCGCAGTGCGCATATTTCAGGAACACTTCATCCTGTAAGGTCATCGTTAATATTTGGCCAGGGGTTGGGCTTTTTACTGCACATCGATCATTATGGAGTATTTACCTCTTCAAGGCCCTTTTAAAGAGGGGGGGGGGGGGCTTATTGATGACATGCTGACCAAATGCATCAGAGCCCTGCAGTACCCATGAGGCTGCACTGGGAGGAAACCGGCACAGACGGGAGGGGTGACTCAGGGCACGGGCGCGAGGGTGCAAGGATGGTGTACTCCAGCCAAGACCTCTTCGGGCCATTACTCCACCTTAACTGGAAGACGACACTGTAAAAGGCTTGGCCGTGAAGCTTGTTTTTATTGACATGCCCAGAATAGTAGCAGATCACATACCTGGTGATAACAGCAACGCTCAGGAGATTTTTGGCTGTGTGTGTGTGTGTGTGTGTGTGTTTGCCTGTGTGTTTTTCTGGTGGTCCGGACGAGCCACACAGCTTCACTTTCCTCTGTTAGGGCCCATGTACTGCAAATGCTGCCCCTCTCATAGTCACCTGCTATTCAAACTTCAGCTGAGCAGAATGGGGACAGCGTGGTGAGAGGCTGAGCGAGGACGCAGAGAGAGCTTAGGTTACGATCGCCGGGATGAATCTGCACGCGTCGCTCGGGGGGGGGGCGTGATAAATCATCATCATCACACTGCACTCCCTCTCTCCGTGAGCCCTTCGTCTCAAGGCCCACGCAATCGATAGGGAGTCCTGACAAAATGAGGACCGCTCCATTTGTCAGCCCCGATTCTGACCAATCCCTATTAATCAAGCAGGAAGTGAAACGCCTGAGCAAACATGGCAACCGGCGGAGGAACACGCCCTGCTTTGTGCACACCCCCTACCTCCTCCTCCCCCGCCCCCTGTAACGGATCACACAACCAAGAGTAAACATTACGTAACACTAACCAGCAGGTGGGACAGGGACACCCTCCTAGGACACTTAGCTGGAGAACCTCTAAATAATCAAACAAAGCCATAAATCAAATGCTCTGTCGATTGCGAAAGTTTTCCAGCTCTACTGAAAAAAGGTAGATATAAATGATCACGTGTCATGGGATCAGGAATGGCTTATGTTCACAGGTTCAAGGTCCTGTGAGTGATAAGACTGTAGACTGGTACCCTATGTTGTACCTTTGCGTCTGGTACTTCATTTGAGGAAGTAAAGCAGTAAGCTGTGTGAGTCTGTAGAAGTCCTAAAACGATGCACAAATATATAAGATAACGTATAAATAAACAGATAAGGAAGATCACTCAGGGTTTGCTTGCTGTTGGCCACAGGAGCTGGAGTAATTAGTGCCGCCACTCAGCGCCCAATCCCTCACCTCATTTCGGGGCAACGTTCCAGCTTCTGGCCAAAAGCCGGCAGGACGTGAGGAAGACTGAACTAGAGCCACGGAGGTCAGCGATGCCAGAGCACCGAGCTGGCCGAAGCAACGCTGAAAGTCATCCCACGCCAGCCCACCAGACCAAGCTCTCCGTGTACCGGGCTCCTGTGTGACTGGGGGGGCAACCTGCCTGAGCGTATGGGGCATGAGATAGCTGCCATTGAGCCAGTGGGGGTGTCAGATCAATATGGGAACATCTGACGCTCTTTGCAGACACATCATGTTCCAAGACTGAAAGCTGGACTACAGCTGAACAAACAGAAAGAATTTATCCTTTTTAAACAAAAAAATCCACTGTTATTTTATTATGACTGGAATTCTGATTAAATTATTCATTTTTAGCCCATATTCAGAGCGGGAGCTGAACAAAGACAGCCCAGTCATGTGACTACAGCCACTCCCCTCCATGAGATTTCAGCCTCGGGAGTTAAAAGGGGAGCCAGTCGGACGCAGTGGCCGTGAATCATCATCTAGTTTCACTGAGACGGAATAACAAGGTGCTTGTTAGCGAGGGCTGGCCCCGCCCTGTCCGGCTGCAAGGGGGCGGGAAGGGGGCATGGCTGGAGATGGTGACAGCGGCCACAAATGTTCAGGTTGCCGATTGGCTGCTTGGCTGGCCGAGGTAAAAGGGTAAAGAAAGGAATGAAACGGATAGAAGCAGGAGATAGAGATTCACCCCCATAAGGAAGCAGAATTATAGGGGAGTGGCCCCTGTGTGCCACTGGGGAAGCATCCTTTCTGGTGTCACCCTTCTCAGGGGCCATTTCATCTTAATTCTCTCCACTAGGAGGTGGAGGGGGTGACAGGTAGTGTAACTGCAACCCGGGACGGAAATCGTTGTCCTCCAGAACTTTTCCCTGACACTCTGATGCACTGAAGCACACACAGGCGAGCTCAGAGTAACCGCGGTGGGGCGCAGGGCCCCCAGGGGGGTGGGAGGGGCTGGGCATGAGTGCAGGAGGGAGCGGCAGTACACTCGCCCGCTGACTCGCTCGCTAAAGACGGATCGATACGCTTTTACAGCGATGCTCTCATTCTCTATGGGAAAGTCACGTTAAAAAAAGCACTTTCCATGAGACTTTGATCTTGATCTGGCGGGATTCCTCGTGCTAATGGCTGGCATTGGAGCGGGACGGTTAGGACGAGGGAGGTGACAGCTCAGGTGCAGAGTGGCGAGCCACAGCCCTCTTCCCGAAATGGCCAGGAGGCATGGATCACACACCCCCTGCTGATTACTCTAGTCACGACTAAATCACTCTGGCTATGGTGCCCCATCTGTGGCAGCCACACCCACCCTACGCTCCCATCAGGTTAATGGAAGGGGGGCATGTTCGTCTAAAGCTCTAACCCCCCCTAGATTGGTTTCTGTGTCCATAAACAGCTCTGTTTTCCCCGAAGGGCCTTGGAAGCCCCTTTTGCTCTCTTAGCCCAGCTCTTAGTGCCTCCCCCCAGCCACACAGTCACACAAAGGCACCCCCCAGGTCTGAGAGCCCTGCCATACAGCTCGGAGTGTATACAGGAGCCCCTTGCCATGCATGGTGCCGTGGGGGTGCTCAGGGAAACGCTGACCCTGTCCCCATCCCCGAAAGGCAGGACACGGAGTCAGCGTGTCATCACACAAAGTGTGAACCCCGCAAAGTAATGGGATCACACCGACGGCCAGCACAGCCCCAGGAACCGGGCCGGAGGCGGCCTCTGAAGTGTGTCCGGGACTGCCAGGGATCACCCCCCCACGCTCCAGAGCAGGATCGGCGTGAGCCGCATGCTGGCCAGTCTGGGGTCCCCCTCCCACGCTCTCAAAAACAGTGGCATGATAGTGAGGCGCTCTTACCTGGCCTTGCCGAGTGGGACGGCTGGGTGGCTCTTCTCTGTGCTCTGCTGAGCAGCCTGGGGGTGCTTTGGGGGGGGGGTGGGGGAGTCCTGACAAAGCTCTGTCCACACAGGATCCAAACGGCACCGCGCTCCGCTCCGGCAGGCGACACTGAATCCCTCTGCCTGATACACGCCTGCTCTGCTCTCCTCTCCTGCTCACTCCTCCTCTCTCTCGCTCTCCCTCCCTCCCTCTCTCTCTCTCACTCACACCCTCTATCTCTTTCTCTTTCACATGCTCCCTCTCTCTCACACACCCTCCCTCACACTTCCTTGCTTCCCATGCCCCCCCCGCCACCATCTTTCCTCCTCTCTTTATCCATGCTGTCTTTTCATTTTCCTCTCTCTGATGTTGCTCCCATTTGGATCTCTGCTCCTTCCAAGGGCATTCCCATTGCCTGTGACTGTCAGTTTTCCAGGGAATGGTTTACACACCGGCAAGGACTGGATAGCTGCTATACTATACAAAGTTACAATAAACAGGAACAGAGCACTTACTGTAATATATAATTAATCAGATCAGATTAGGAATCTGCATATTTGCAAGTGCAATTTTTTAATTTCCCCCCAAAATCCACAAGCCTTTTACGCAATTTTGTCTTCTCTTTCTGAGCACAAAACAGCCTCCATTAATGCTGTTATGCAAACTGCTAATTGCGGACAGTAGCCTCCTGCCTTCCCTCAGTAGCTGCATTGGGGGAGGGGGGTGTTTTTGTGTCCGTGTACAGTGTGGAGCGTGAGAGGTTGTTTGCTTTCTCTGCAAAGGTCTGGGCCATAAACTGCACGATTACACAGCTTACGCCCGCACAGGGATGATGGCGCTTACGATGCAGGTGCGGGTAACTGTGAACAGCACGCAAACGCGTCCCGATCCCAACTCCCCTCTGACTGCTAATGGTCGCTGTTATACATGACGTGTTGCCCCCACCCCCTCTTTGATTTCTGCGAATGGACCAGCAGCCACGGTTACGCCCCACCCCCCTTCTGGCATAGCACCGCCCCCTTCATAGGGAGGACTCATCTCCCGGACATGCTCTCTCTCAAACGGCACACAAAGGACAGCCAGGCTGCTGGGGTTAATCATTAATGGGACGGAGGCTCCAGGGACTGCTGCGGGGGGGGGGGACCTGAAGACTGTGCCCCTGCGGTGTCATCAGACAGAAGGGAAAAGGGTGTCACAAATAAAACATCTGGTGACACGGCTCCCTACGGTGATGGGGAGGAGAGCAGCTTTTAAGCCACCATAGCAATTTCAAGTGTTCAAAGTGTGATGACAGAGAAATAAAATAAAATATGTATAAAACATAAACCAAATCGGTACCTTTTAGGGGCAGCAGAGAGCCCCCTGGACGGTGAAGTTTTGATACGGAGATGCCTAAAGTGCACAAATTACAGAGGGCAAACTGCTCGGGCAACCTTAAGCCAAGAACTGCATAAAAAGAAAAACTACCTTAATGGTAAGCTTTATAAATAACATAAGGATTTGTTAAGGGAATGTCACCAAACAGGCAGCTTCAGTGTTTAAGATCAAGAGGGAAAAGGCCACGATCCCTTGCTTTTATAGATTACAGGAGCTACAAAAGGATGCCAAAGACTGGTGACCCTTTAAATAACGATTTGACTCTAAGAACCTTCCGCTCTGACTCATCGTTCTGGTTTTCCCTTTACTTCTTGATTTTCGAAGCGGATTTAGGCTGAAAAGGCATGGACCCTCTCCGCCAGCTGGGTGCGGTAATTGAGATGCTGATGGATGCGTGGCAAGCCCCTGGGATGCACCAAGATGATCTGGCAGACAGCTTGACCTTTGACCCTAAAAGGTTAACCTGGTGACTATTACATAGTGCAGTGTTTCCTGATCCGGGCCTCGGGGACCCGCTGACAGTCCATGTTTTTCTTCATCCAAGCTCCCTAGAGCAAAAATGTGGGCTGTCTGGCAGGGAGCTGGGAAGAAGCAAGAACATGGACCAACTGGGGGTCTCCGAGGACCAGGTTGGGAAACAGTGACGTACTGAAACCAGATGATTGGGAAACACTGACATACTGAAACCAGACGAGAGGAAAACCTCCCAGTACCAATGGAGGGTTTGTGAGTCAAGGAAGTGGAACGATAAACTTGGAGTCACCCTGGATGGGATGCCAGTCTAGCCCTCTTATTCTGTTTTACACTTTTACACACAGCCCCTCTCCCCATAACCAACAGCCAATGAAGTTGACCGGATGTAGTTTTACAGGCCACAGAGAGAACAATGAGTACCACATGGCAACAGAAGCGGCAGCCAAGCAGGAGGCAACAGACACGGTGGACAAAACAGCTGAGTTCAAAGACAACCCGCTTAATCCCAAAAGCCCCAGCACGTGGCCAATGAAATCACCAAGCGCCTTTCCGGTGGGTTCCACAGGCAGCCGCTCATCAGCACCATCGGGCTACAGCTGTCAGAGCGCGAACAAGAACAGCCTTCCTGTCACGCTAGCCGGTTCTCTTTAGGGGGAAAATGCAAAAAAGAATTAACAACCGGGTCCTCAGTGCCGACGGCGTGCATCTGGTGCCGAGCTACACAGCCGAGTTCAAACAGAACAACCTGGGAAGTTTAGCAGCTGATGATTTCGCTTTAGCATGGGACTGAAGGTGAAGCTTCAGCCAGGTACAGTGTTTTTTCCAGGCCTCGAGTCCTGGAGCTCCACGTCAACAAATCCACATGCACATTTGATTTAGAGCTGTTAGTGTGGCGCTAGTGTTTCACAGGACCGGCAAGATCACCCCATGGTAAATATGCCCTGCAAGGTGCTGCCGGTCTTCACCTCTGAACACCCTGCCTGCTTGTGCCCTTTAAACGGCAGCCAACGCCACATTTTTCAACCTGCTCGGTGGTTCCTATGTACCACACATGGCCGTTAAGGCACGCCTTTCGAAAATAGTTCGCAGCGCGGGTCGGTACCCTGTGGAGAGCAGACTCACAGAGGAGCAGATGGGATTGTTTGACGTGAGGGAGGAGGGCAGACACCACAGGGGCGAGTGCAATCATTTCAAACAGCTGACAGCAGTTTACGCCGTGCCGATTCACTGACAGACTGGCATTACTAGAAAGAACTTATTGTTCCCCTGAAGAACATTTCTTGGATGCCAAGGGCTCGTTTAGACATCAAGCAGTTCTTGCTCTCCACACTTTTTGTCTCACCCTTCAACCTGCCTTCCCCACTCAGAGCTATCAGCTGTCGATGCCATATTAATCCATCTATAGCAAAGGTGCTAACACACCGCACAGGAAATGATGTCACAACAGGAAGTAATTCTTCCAAAACTGGACAATCCAGAAATAAGGGAATAGTTAGCAAGTTCTTGTCCCTTGTCCCGTTTCAGCCACATTGAAAGCAGAGTTAACGCTACAATATTAAACTCCAAATCCAACTGTATTCCAGGAAAAAAGCTTTTCGGTTTAATTACCAGTGATGGTTTAATTACCCTCCCCCCCACACACACTTCAGCAGCAGGAAGCCACCCGCCAGTGCTTGGCTGAACAGCTCTATCCTGGCCCCACTGCGGGGCTCATCTTGGGAGCTGATTGGCTCCTTTCACACCACCCAGGTGTGCCTCTCAGCAGCACGCCCGCGTGTCACTGCGCCGAGCGAAGCGTTTAAAAATAAACGGCCATTTGCCGGGGCTGGGACTCTCCCCCGACCCTTTCACTCCGCGGATGCACAGATCGCTGCCGTAACACGGGTTTTGTCCTCTAGTTGCTTGTCTTTCCAACAGAAAGGCCTTTCCCACAAATCTTTAGCTTGATGGTTTTACCTGAAAGAACCTCCACAATTTCTGCACTGGAAATTATACCTGAAGAGATAAAGCTGGAAAACAACAACAACTGGCAAAAAGCTACAATAATAAGCCGATCCTTAATGGAGATAAATCCCGCTTGTCCTTTGGATCAGCTTGTGGCTGCCCCCCGATACCTCATCTTCCCCAGAGCCTGGATACGTGAAGAATGATCCCTGCAGGGGTCAAAGGGCTCCCTACCTCAGAGCCCCAGAGCGCCACGTACAGGACAAGCCAGAGGATGGCACCTCCACTCACTCTTTGATGCAATAATTAAGGAATTAGCGGACGAAGGTCACCCGGGATGCTCGACATCAGACGGGGACCAAAGTGATGCGGTGGCGATGCAGGCAGTCAGCCGTGCTCATCCGGGTCCCCGGTAGCCATTGCCATCCTGTGGATTTCAGTGAGGATTAGTGGTGGGATTTGGAAAGTAATCATTACCTGTGTTTTCGGAGGCCCTGGTAATTCAATCACCTGCCGCCCCCACAAACAGAGGCCCGAACGCGGCGACGAGGAGGCGTCAGACCCAATGACACGCACACGCAGTGTTCACGGAAAAAGCAGAAAGAATCCCATCATACAGGCAGTATAATTAACAACTATCAAAAGATAACCCGCAGACACCGACACTCTAAACACACCTTTACAATGTTATGTTGATAACATTTCAATCCCAGAAGGCCGTTCTCCAGCCCGGGGTCTCGTTCGAGCTCAATGCAGCCTTTTGTTGCATTTTTCAATACCTGGGATTTCAATAGCTGGCTCAAGTGGAGGAAAAAATGCTACTGATACGACTGGGAATCATAAGGTTTGGTTATTAAATATCTATATGGATATTAAAGGGGAGTAAGAGGAGGAGAGAGCATGGTGGAAGGTGGAAGGGAGAGAAGCAGGAGGGGATCAGAGAGAGAGTGTCACACACACTCGCTGTGCTCCAGATGGATGCCGAAATAGATTCTCCTGACACACACACACATACACTTTCAGAGACAGAAATATGAAAACCTCACATTACTCACATGCAGAAGACTCACATACAGGCAGACACGTACATGCGCGTGCACACACACACATACACACACACACACACACACACACACATACACACACACACAGACACACACACACACACACAATCCTCACAGTGAGTAAACAAACCACACCAAGCTTCCTGCACCACCAGCCCCTGTTCACCATCCTTTTCAAATGACTGTCACTGCAGACATTTCACAACCTCCCTTAGGAACACCGAGCACATCTGTCCAAAAGAACCCCCCCCCCGTCTGGCACTCAGGCTCTTCCCAGGAAGAAAATAGGGGGAGAAAAAAAAACACAAATCCTGAACTGAACAAACTCAGCTGTATCACTACACAGAGACGGATCCTCTAATCTCCCAGACTGCAATCCTAAACCAGCAGGGCATGGGAAGCTTCATGGTGACATGGCCGCAACAACAACAAACACAACAAAAGGAAACTCCAGTTGTAACTGCCCACCAAGTGTCCTGCTGAAGAACATGTCGTCTGCCTGTGCTCACAAAATATCCAGCTAGCTGAGGGACAAGACATGGGTAACAGCGAGAGAAAACGGCCCCCAAGATCAGCCGTCCTGGTCCCGGGTTTGAGAAAGGCCACAACGCACCACGCTGACCCTGCCCCCCATCTGCCATCGGTGACCCCACCGAAGTCTGAGTAACAAAAACGACCAACAGGGAGTCGGTATTGTACGTCACTGCCAACTTGGGCCCATCTTTCTTTTGAAAAGTTAAAGGCGTAATTACCGCTCCGATGCACTTGTCCTTAAAACCTAAACGCATTAAGATAAAGCAGCTTTAGGAGGGAGCCCTATTACAGCCTTTTTCACACCGTCATCCTCACAAGCCGCGGTCCTGACGGCCCGGGAATTTCCCGTCTTTCTGGGGACAGCAGAAGCACTGTCACGCTAATCAAATCCTTAATAACCTGTCACTCAGCAACAATTAAACATAATTAATAGAAATCCACTTAAGCCGTAGACCATGCATAATAATGAGTTACTTTTTTAAACTAAAAAGCAATTCAGGAAGCAGCGACACAGTCCGACAGCTTGGGAGACAAACAGCAGTGTTTAGCCCGGGCCTGCTTCTATTTACAGCAGAGCGGCTCCCACTAAGCGTACAGTAAGTTAATTATCTGATAGCATCGCCCAGCAGTGCCTGGGTGGGAAAGGACCAGAACTGATTGCATTAAGTCACGCATGTTTCCAGGCCTATTGTCTCTCAGGATGAGGGGCGGATAAATCCTGAGCTGTCTGCAGTAACCCAGGAATCTCCTTTGGCTCAACGAGGCGAAACGGCCACATGGGGAGGGGGGCGTACGGAAGGGGAACTTGAGCAGGTGGGAGGCCTTGTTTAAAATGAGGCCAAAAATAGCAGGTGCGCCTAGCAAGATTCTGTGGACCTAGCAAGATTCTAGCATGAATGTAATGTGAACATTACATGATCATAGTGTGTACCAAGCAACATCCTAGTACAAGCCTAATTTGATCCTAGCATGACCCTAATGTGATCTAAGCACATTCCTAGCATGAACCTAGCGTGATCCTACTATGATCCTAGCGTGATCAAAGAACATTTCTAGTATGAAATTAGCTTGCCAGTGCTGCCGGTACTCCACAGGGAAAGGATGGGATCAGCAGTAACATGACACACCTAAAACAAACCACACCGGCGCAGCAATCGGTTCCGCTCTTGAAGGAATTGGACTATGGAAGCAAACATGGCTGCTATTCTGTTAATGACTTCATATGAAAGGTAGGTTCTTCAAAGTGGTGTTACTGAACATCAGAATGTGACATGATGTGATGCTGCCTGTATTCCGCCATACCTGGGAAAGTTACAATGCGCTGGCTATTTTGAGTCACTGAGTTTTCACAGCATATGTCCAGCAGGCGGTTCTGTATGACTAACGGTACCAGGGCCCATGGGGAGTGGCTCTCGGCGGCGCTGACCAATCCCACAGGCCACCCTCCAACGAGCGAGAGACAGACATGCACAATTGGCAGCTCTCCAGAAGCGGCCCGGCCAATAAACATGGCCGCCCCTGACAGCCCGGCGTCTCCTTGCTCGCCAAGCGCCCTTGGTATCTTTTAGCCTGGCAGGGGGGCAGGGAGGGGTGGTGGAGGGGTTTCTGAGGGACGCCTAGGAGATGCAGCATGTCTAAGAATACGGGGTTCCGTAATTAGTGAGTGTGCGACGGGGCGATAACAGAAATACAAGTTGTTAATTTTGGCTGAGGCTGGAGAGCTCCAGTACGCCTCAGCAGAGGAACCCCCCCACCCCCCCCCCCACCGTGTCATCCCCCGCCCACAAACGAGGCAGCCCCCACCCTGTCACCTTCAGCACGTCCTTGGCAATGCCTGGCCCCTTCCTCCTTCCCTCACACGCTCACAGAGCCCCCCCATACCATGATTTATTTTGAGCTGGGGGGGGCGGTGAGATAATGCAACGGACCGGTTGGGGGAACATGCGCCAAATTACCACGTTTATGGCCCCCTGCCTGGACAGAGCTTCACTTCATTATCGTCTGACAGAGCCAGCGGAGAGAAATCACGAGTGTGCCGCCTTAGGATGGGTTTGCGGGGGTGGGGGTAGGGGTGGGGGGCTGGCTTATGTAATTGCTGTGTTTTCCTACACGCAGGGAGCAAACTGACACGGTTTCCCAGAAAAGCGCAAAGGCACCCCCCTACCCGTGCTCCTCAATTTCAGGCATATCCCGGCAAATTGAGGCGTGTTAGTGGAGGGGGGGGGGGCGCGGCTAACCAGTAGGGATACATCATCTATTTCATGCGTGTGCCTTGTCTCGCGATCTGCACTCTGTCACTTTGGATATTTCACAAATAATAAGTCAGAAAGAAAATACAGGGGCTGTTGCCATTGCCCCCCCCGGCCCACCCCACTGCATGGGCGCGGTCCAGCGGAATCACCCACGGCGCTGCTTTAGATCACCGCTCTCTCGCACAGGGGGCGTCCCCAACGTGCACTGATGCGCAAAATAAATTCTCTGCTTCTCTCCTCGGCGTTTGATCTTTTTTAAAACCCACACCAAAGATGCCGTCGCTCTCTTTATTAGAGTCTTTTTAAGCTGCCGCAGATACACAGCGTATGAATCAGGCGTGATTGGTTACAGCTAAACACAGATGTTCTGCTGTTGTGTGAGGCTAAATTAGTAAAACGGCTAAACTTACTAGAATGTAAACAAATAGTGCTAAAGGTATGGACCGGCGTTATAAAACTTCTGTACCCAATATGTAGGAAGAAATCAAGCAACTTGCGTGGACTTTTAAGCATCCAAAATCTAAGCAGCCCCATTGAACGTCAGGAAGAGAGATGCGTTTCCAAAGCATGATAACCAAATCATCAACAGGACATCCTCAGCTCAAACCTATCCAACACATATCATGGTTTTTCTTTTGTTCGATCACCTCCAGTCCCCCCAAGCAAAATTTTTGAGCCATTTCCCTTCCAGAAAAGTAAAATCGATATTTCATTAGCAGAGGTCTTTAAACGGGGAAGCAGTTACGTCCACAGATCTAGAGAAACACGGCCTTTGCCGTGCCGGCACCTAAATGGCTTTGTGTTACACTTTCCTTTGACTCTAAGAGGCTCCCCGGTTTTTTCCCCATTCTCTCAGGAACAACGGCTTAAAACTTTCGATTTTGTGCACGTTGTCTTGAAGCACTACTGGCTGTGATCGCACCTTAGGAAACGATGAACCCTGAAGACCGGCATTTAGTCATAAAGACTACAGAGGAGGATTCTGCTTAGCGGCACCTGAAAGGCTGGGGCCACGCGACGCACCTCGCCAGACCTCTCGGTACCCCTGACATTTCGACGGAGGCGAAGCTCTCTGGCTTTTGAGGAAAGAGGACAGGGGCTAACCTTCAAATTCAGCGCTGTCCGGCACGTGAGCTCCAGGGGTTTCCGTCCAGGCGGCGTCTCAGCTGAGGTACCTGAGGTAGGAGAAAAGTCAGGAGGGATTTAGGGCCATAGCCCGATGGCTGATGCAGGAAAAGGAAAGCAGTTTTCTCAGAATGCCCCCCTGGCAGCTGCATCCCATAACATTACACATCATCCCATTTTTAGCAGACGCTTTTATCCAAGGCAGTGCACATTTGATAAAAAGTCAGTCCTTGGAGTGGCTTGGGGTTAAGGGCGTTGCTCAAGGGCCCAACAGTGACATCACTCCGTCAACCACGGGATTAGACCCAGTGACCTTCCAATCACATGCAGAGTGCCCTATCCGGCTGAGCCACACACTGACCCCCAATGCGGCCTCACAATCTTGGATTTCCACTGCCAAGGTTCAGAGCTTGAAAGAAGGTTCTGCAGCAGCTCGACGCCCGCACTCCTGTTGGAGTATGGAGCAATCTTTTAGGACCAGAACAGAGATGAATGATGCATGACTACCTGACATTGTGAGAGACCAGACTAAACAACAGGAGCAGGACAAATAATCAGAGTGCTGAGGAACTAGAGAGGCAGACAGATGCCAGATTAAGGGGGCAGCTAGGAGTCCATCGTTCGATCTGAACATCTTCAAAACTGCTCATCCAGAACGGTGTGGGGGCCTGGAGTCTATTCCAGGAAGCACATACAGGGCACAAGGTAGGTACATCCTGGATGAGATGCCAGTCTGTCACAGGGTACAGAAGCCCACATGACACAGGAGGAACACGCAAACACCGCACACGGGGCCAGGGTGGAATTCAAACACCCAGCAGAGTCATCCACTGTGTTACCATGCTGCCTGAGTAGCTAGGCGTCATAACAGAAAGGCTGAATAAGTGAGCCTGAGGAGCAGTCAAGGCAGAGTCTGCCAAACCAGGAGACCCATACCCTGAAGAATACTGATGCCCTCTAGTGGATGGGTGGATTCACCTCCCAGCAGCACCATCACTTTCAATGAAATGTATCCACTATGACATAATATAAGACATAAAAATCTACATCAGCAACAGTAGACCCAAAAGACCCAAACTCATTAACACTGAGGAATCTGAGATGAGTATCCAACAGGCTGAACAGTTTCACTAAGCTGCGGTCAGTCAGCTGCAATAACGCCTTCATCGACCTGCCCAGTTCCTCCTTCCGTCTTCCTCAGCTTGGTCCTAAGCTCCTCCATTCATCCCCAAACGTCGTCTCCAGTCTCCTGTTTTTATCATGCCTTTTTCAGAGGTCATTTGTTACTCTGGCTTGAAACCCTGGTAATGGAACAGCGACAATCTAACAGCTTGTATGATTGCTCTCAATTTAACATGTCAAAATGCCCGTTAAATGTCATGTGACATGGGGGTGTGGCCGACCTGGGAAAGGGTGAGGTAAGATGGTGAGCCAGTTTGTTCATTTCACCTTAGTCACCTTACCAGTTACACTGATCTCGTGATTTGCTCTTGGATCTCCAGCAGAATACTGTTTAAAATTTATCCAATTTAATTTGTTCAAAATTACTTTTTATGGAGAAAGCAGGGTCAACCAGTCTCTGGAGCAGTTGGGGGTTAAGGGTCTTGCTTAGCAGCCCATCACTGAACCCAGCAGGGATTTCAAACCTGTAACCTTCCAATCACAAGCATAGTGTTCCAACCTGCTGTGCCACACACTGCCCCTAGAACACAACCCCAATCCTGGATGTCAGAACCCCCACCCAACTGTAGCTGTACTCAGTGTTTAATTTTACAAACAAGTAACTCCCTTCCCCAAATGAAGTCACCATTCTTCCCATCCCCTTTGTCATGTGACCATATCTGCCATGCAGGGTTTCCCATTTGCGCCCCCCCCATTGAAGTGACTGTTTGTGGCCAACAGGGGGCCCCCACATAAATGCGTGATTGTAAACATTTGTGCTGCTGCCATGTCGTACAATAACAGTAATAAATAAATATTAAGTATCTGTAATAATTTATGATAAATCTGGGGCAAAGGGACCCAGGAATCCCTCGTGCCGGCTGTGCTGGAGGCTGTATTAGGAGGCGTGCTGTCCCAGCTGCTCACCGGGCCTGAAGAACGAAGCAGCACCAGCAGCAGCTGGGGATCCCCCCCCCATTCACAGATGCTGCCCATCATCCAGCTGGATAGAACGGGAGGGGGGCCGGGTGCCGCAGCATCAGTCACATCAGTGCTGAGAGTCCAGCTACAGTCCTGTGACCCCGCGACAGCTGCCTCTGACAGCAAACGCACCATCAAAAGCACCCAGAAGCAAAATCAATGCTCCGATTTATCTGGAAAGCTTGAATTACTGACAGATATTCCCCTAAAGCTGTGCGAGTGAGTGTGCACCCTGCCTCCTCTCCAGGATGCCCCCTATGCTCCCTCCAAAAGGCTCCAGGACCCTCCAGCAACCGTGGATAAGCCATCGGAAGATGGATTGGTGGATGGATCGATAGGAGTGTTTCCCAAAGCAAAACCATATTTAAGTGTAAAAAAATACAAACAATGAACTGCAGGGTCCATTCCCCAGTCCATCTTTCCTGCATGCGGGGGCAATCCTGGGATTTTTTTAAGGTGGAGGTAATTCATACAGAGGGACCAACATGATCATTAGCCAATGATTTGTTCTGAACTGGTGTGACAGGGGAGGGCAGTGTTCCTGTGGCCCCACCCCCATAAACACCCCTGCCTGTATTTAATTCAAGGTCACAGTGAACGAGAGCCACCCCTTCAAAGACATACTGCCAGCTCACCGCAGAGCAAACCTACTTGGTGTTCTATGTAAAGCCATCAAATCACCTAATCGTATGTCTTTAGAGAAAAGAGAGATGTACCACATATACAGAGTGGGGGGGGGGGGGGGGGGGCACTCAAACCCAGAACCTTGGAGTTGTGATGTCACTAAGACACCATAGCACCCTGATACATAACATGCCCTGTTCATGTCTAAATTCTAAGCAAGAAAAGCCATAAGGAAGAGAGACTGGTCAAGCAGGCAAAGTCCCTAAACACTGAATCAAGGCCTCAAATCAGCAGTAAAGCCTGCCGACATCCGCTTTAAGAGCGTCGAGTGCGAAGGTCGCACAGCGCTGATATTTACCGCAACGCAACATTTGTGATGCGATTCGAAGCAGGGAGATTGTCGGACAGGTACACTGTTAACCTTAACACAAGCCGGCTGTCATTCCTCCGTAACCTTCCTCATAAAAGTCACGCCTGAAAATCCCCACAAATACACACCAAGGCACAGCGGGCAAGGAAAACTAGCCTGTGAGACCAAACAACTTACAGCCGTATTTCACTCGCTTCACAGCCTGGGCAAGACTTTGGCAATTCATTTAATTTGACATTTAACTGAAAGCCACTATGACACAACAGATTTTTTCAGGGTTGACCAAACATTTTAAACAGTGATGATCTAACTAATTACTTTAAGTAATTAGAGCCAGTGTAAAGCTAAGGTTAATTTAATGCATAATAATTGAATGCACTTTTATTCCAGCCTGAAATCTGCTGTAATACCAGCCTGAAAACGGTGCAATAACATTGGCAAATGTTATAATTATGGTGGGCATAATTCACCTTTTTATTTAAAATACAAATTCATCCTGAGAGGTTACACAAAGAATAACTGTACATACACAAAATAACTTCGAATAACTGTATTTCATCAATCAGTCCATCCATCCATCCATCCATCCATCCATCCATAACTGCTGGACCACTTCCCCAGGAGGCACAGGACTGAGACCTCCAGTACAGCGTACAGCACTCACTCACACACATAATCACAGGGACAATTTAGAGACACCAATTCACCTAATTGCATTTTTTTTTTTGGATTGCAGGAGGAAACCAAAGTACTCGGGGGAAACAGTCCCAACTTGCGGAGAGAATGCAAAGCGGGGGCAGGATATTAACCCCCCGACCCACAGTCCTACCCACTGTGCGTGTGTGTGTGTGTGTGCGGCCTGCAGTGCATTTCCCCAGAGACAAACACGCATTCTCCTTCCCAGTCACATGGAAGTAGTGTCAGCCAATCGAGGGCAGTCATCTTTCCACAGGGACATCCAATTAAATCCATGGCTAGTTAGTCAGAGAACAACAACAACCTCTTGATATAGGGTCTCACAAAAGACATCATATCTAGTTCCCACCCCATCCGGAACAAAAAAAACCAAAGCAGCACTCTGAATAGATTTTTCCCGCTCCGTGTCACACTGGAGGCTGATGAATCGGACAACAATGGCAGAGACATATTAGCAGATAGCCTGGCAGGGCTATCTGTTCCTGACGGTGGAGATTTTAGCAAACGAATCTGGCGCGAGGCAGGCGGGGCTCAGTTTATCCTTTGTTTCTGTACTCAGTATTTATTAAAGTTGAAAGACATGGTGAGGTTATACCAGGGAAAGAGAGAAAGGATGAGAGAGTGAGAGAGCAGTAAGAGAGGAGTTAACCCGCTGCTGTCCGGCTGCGTTACGCTTGCACACACACACAAACACACAAAACAAAGCAACTTCACAAGTACTGCATTATACAGGTGCATTCAAACATTACCCATCCATCTATCCACTCATCCATCCATCAGCACTTGTTCAGTGCAGGGTAGCAGTGAGTCTGGAGCCTATACCGAGACATACAGGAAAGGAAGATAGGTGGGAAGGTTATTATTGTCTTGGGCTGTGGTGGGATTTGGGGGGCTGGTGAAGTCTGGATTGAGAGCAAGAAGGAAAGAGAGAAAGAGGGAAAGAAAGAGAAGGGAGAGGTAAGGAAAGGAAGAAAGCAGGGCAGAATTACACATATACGAGGTACAGTATGTGATAGTGGCGGTGAGAGGTGATGCAAATTGCAAAACAAAAAACACAGTTGCCCCAAGCCACTTACTTAATTTATCTGATGCTTTTATCCAGGGCAACTTATATTAGAAAGAAAGTTTGTATTTTACAGGATTTGAACCCACAACCTGCCGACAGTGTCATTAGTGTAGTGTGTGGCAGTGTGAGAAAGAAAGAAAGAAAGAAAGAAAGAAAGAAAGAAAGAAAGAAAGAAAGAAAGAAAGAAAGAAAGAAAGAAAGAAAGAAAGAAAGAAAGAAAGAAAGGAATGGAACCAAAAACTCACCACTGGTGCTGAAGGACTGACGATTTCTAACACAGAGCCTTGCGTTCTGGTCACACCTCGCTCCAGACCATTCTGGGCCACAATCCCTGTTCCTCTGAACCTTCTTTAAGAACCTGTGCCAGTCCCACCTTGGCCCAGGCCTCACCCAAAGAGACACACTCTCTTTGGCAGCCAACTCCAAACGTTCAGGGATCAGGCCCTGCTCCAGTCTGTGGAGAGTCCCCTGGACTTGGACATCCTCATACTCTGCAGCTCCAAGGCCCTGGGTATGGCTGTAAACCGTTCAAACAGCAAGGGCAAGAGTGGGGCAAGAAGGAGCAGCAAGGCCACCGCAGGGGGCAAAAACGAGAGCATCTCACACACTGACAAACAGCTACCCAAGGACGTTTGTTGTTCTTGGCCAACATGTCGTTCGGCCTCCACTTGCCCTGGGTCACGTCTACACACAGCGCTGTCTGAATAGCAAGATGGGGCCCAGCCACATGGTTCTAAGGCAATTCCCCCAATGTGATGAGCACCCCTGGAGAGATCATCCCGCTGCCAGGAACCTGGACCCTCTCTCTTCCCCTGCAGAGCTGCTTGCTGGCACTATAATTACAGCCTGCAAGCTCAGGTTAAACTGTAAATTCACACCATGCGGTGGGATTTCTGCTTTTTCGCCTATATTTATACAGGACAAAAGCTGCAAAGTTTCCTGTGAGTATTAAACATGACTCAGATTTATTTGACTTTTCAACTGACTTCTACAGCACAACTTATATGGGCGACCATCCACGTACCCTACAACAGCTTATCTTGGTCAGGGACGTAGGGAGGCCAAGGGCCCTCACCAACAAGAGATGAGCACAAGCCAGGGGTGCACCCAGGATGTGATGCCAGCCCAAATGACACATATGGGCACACACATATAACCACACACTAAGGAAGCGTTCCTCAACCCAGACCTCAGAGACCCTCAGACAGTACGCGCATCTGCTCCCTAGGTCCCTACCTGTCTGGAAGTCCCCAAAGACTGGCATGAGAAACATTGCCCAAAGAGCAACTTGGAGACACCAGAGGGGCAATTCAACACCAGACAATCAATTCTCCTAATGGCATGTTTGTGGACTGCAGGAAGATACAAAAGAGGTAAACAAACACATTAGATTTGATGACATAAGGACAACATGCAAGCTCCATGCGCAAAAAGCAGAGGTGGGATTCGAACCCCCAACCCTGGAGGTATGACGTAACAGGGCTACCTACCAAGTCACCATGCTGTTATATAGGAATAAGATCAAAATACACAGTGTGAAAACAACGGTGCGAACAAAGTGACTGCCACTGAGTAAATACAGGTAACAGCATCAACAACACATAAAACAGCAGAAAATAGCATCCCTAGCCTCTAAATGCAGCTTGGTGGTGATGCATTAATTGCTTCATTCCCATCTTATGTAGACAGGTGTGTGGATGTCAAAGTCACACCTGATCCAGTAAACAGCTCATAAAGCCAAGATGATCCACCGTGCTCATCATGAGACGTTACTGCGTGGCAGGTAGCGACTTCCCAGCAAACCTGACACATTCATGTGACGCCATCAGATAAATGATCAACCCAATGCTCAGAGTTTGCCAATACCCCGCAACATCTGTACATACAAAGACCGTAAGCACCAGGCACTGACTCAGTCTCATCTATTTTATGTATTTGATTTGCCAAATTAACAAAGAAAGCACAGGGCTTTTACTAGCATTAACGAAATCCTGGACTCTATGTAGCATTAGTCCTTGAACCTATTAGCAGCCACCTTGTCCTCATATCTGTGCCGGTACATGGAGCTCGACAACGAGTAGTTTATGAATTGGGCATGTTCAGTCTCTTTGCCGTCTCTGTGACGGCAGGAGCACAAAGCCTGTGAGGCATGCAGTGTCCTACACAGACACAGAGGGCCGGCAACACTGACGTTACCTTGATGAGCCAGGCCCTGCTTGCTCTCATGCTTCAAGTAGTTCTATGGTGACTCACATCAGAATTGGAAAACTTCAGAAAATGGTCCTTTTCTCGGCCCATAGCTCAGACATGCGAGTGCTCCAAAGATTTGCGGACACACTGAAGTATTTATATTGTTTCACATGCTTTGATATGAATGCTCAAATCTTCCCCAAGCTGTGAGCGAAGACTCCATCACTACTGACTTAATAACCCCATCGTTTCATAAATCCTACTGAGATTTCATTAGTTTTTTTTGCTTTTGAAAACTTGAGCCCAGTCTAACCAGAGCTTCATCGGAGAAACGTAAGGCAGCGAGCCTGCTGGGGCCTGGAAGCGCCCCCCCCCCTGCTCTGGCTCCCATTTACGCCTAGCAAGGTCATGCCATGTTCTTCCCCTCAGCAGCTGGGACACTTTCTCCCATCGCTCTCTTGCTTCCTGTCATCTCTGTTTGGACATTGCTGAAGAACTGTGGGGTAGAATGAGCGTGTTTGGTGGACAAGCGGCCCTCACCTAGGGCAGGAGGCCTCCCATCTACAGCTCTGGGGGCTACAAATCCAGAAGATCCTCTCCGCTAAACTGACCACAGCTAAACAGGTAGGAGATGCATTTTGGTTTGGCTCCTCAATCTGGAGCCCCGGGGGTGGATTCTGCGATTGAACTCCAAATTCCAAAGCCAGCATCCCCTTCCTTTACATACCAGGCAGCCACATTACTTGCAGGCCGAGCCTGGGGCTGAGCAACCGGCCAAGGCGAAAGAGTGATGTGCTCCAGTGCGGGTTAGCAGGTCAGACTCACCGAGGCCTTAAATCCACCTGAGGAAGACGGCTCCTCCTGTCCCTTATCATCGCCACCTTCAACCTCAACATGAATCCCTGAGCTGTGGATTTCAGAACACAGGCTCTTATGTGACAAAATCTGTGCAGAGTTGGCTTCCCGCTAGCAAAGGAAAGGTTCTCCTAACCCCAGGTCAGGAAGTAGATGTGAGGGGCTGAGGAGAGTCTGTCTGGGGGGTCTCTGCAGATAGATTTCTGCACCAGAAACCTCTCAAAATGACACTAGCACAAAAAAGGTGATCACAGGCCAAAAACCCAGGTATTACAGTGAAGGATAAGTACCTTTTAAATGATTAATGACAGCTAACCCCATCCATGGTGTCCCCTGCCTTGTGCCTCCTGCTTCCATGGACTCCATGCTTACAACAGGCCCGGCTCCAGCTCTGAAATGTTTGGTGGGCCATATGATTATCTAAGGAGACTGGAGGTGGGTCAAGCTTATGCCTGGGTGGGCCAGACCCACCCTTGTGGAGCTGGCCCTGGCCTACCAGAAGTGTACCCTGGATAAGTGGTCAGGAAACATACCAATGGATGGATGGAACAATAGATACGATATTGAAATCAGATGACCTGGGACTAAATATTCCCGCCACAGACAAAAACAAAAGCCCAAATGCCAATTATTTCCCTGTTTTATTGTAACCTTTGGGGATGAATGGGGTTAATGATAGTGTACTTCACAGATAGAGGAGAGCGACCACAAGCTGCACTGCCAGAGCATGAAGCTTGGCACAGAGGTAACCACGGCTACCAGAGTTTGATTATGGACTCTGTGCTGATAGCAGAGATAAACCCCTAATGTGCTGTGCCGCCAATCAAATTTCCACGTTAGAAAATAAACTGCACAGGCTTCAAAAAAGGGGGGGGGGGGCACACACTGAAAGCCCACTTTTGTCCACAGTGTGAATTCACCAGATAGTAAAATGTCACATTATAAAGGCTCCCGATGATACCGTCTGACCCAGATGTTTTTTGGCAGATGTGTAATCTCTGAGGTGTATTCTTCACACTGACTCTCCCACTCTCGCTTCCTCACCCTCCACAGCAACGGCCAAAGGGGCATCTGCTTGCTGGGGGCGCATCGGGAATGCAGCCCTTCACCTCTCATTCCCCCGGCAAGGTTTTTAGGAGAAGTGCTACATAAATTCAGATTCAATGGATGTCAATCCCTGACGCAAGTAGAGTCTAAGTAGTTGAAGTCTGCAGGAGACGCTGAGTCTGAGGCTACTGCCATGATGAGTAAGATGGCACACAAGGTAAATACTCCACTGATCTACAAGCCAATTAGCCACCCATCGCCAGCCACAAAATTAAATCATGCTTTATTTACGATCTGCACAACTATGGGTACAGGTGCATTGGAATGCTTAATTTGTCATGTCCTACTATTCACTCTTTTGAGCAATACATATAAATACGTACTGTTAGTCGAGAGAGAAACTTGGGGTCCAACTGCAGGGTCAGCTATTTGTGTGGTGCCCCTTAAGGGCCTTGCTCAAGGGTCATGTGACTATTCTGCCAAGGTTCGAACCGCCGACTTTTTGAGCATATGTTTCCATACCGGAAACATCATCAGACACCATGCCTGTTCTCCCTTGGCTACTTACAATACATACTCACAAAGTGCAAAGCAACTGACGCCAACACAAAAAGCGAAATGAATATGGCCACTGCTGATTCAGATAATGGGTCGCAGGTAAGTATGCAAAATGAGGAGAAACCCACATGTCTATCAGTACTGCCTTGATCCTAATAAAAGGCATCTGAAGGATCTTTGCTAACACTTAGAAGGACCAGTAGAATTCATCCTGATTCTCCGCACTGTCCTTCGGCTGTCTTATTCTTCTCAGAGCGATGCTAGCGGGTGCCAAGGCCACATCATGTGCCATCTGCTTCCTGACGCAGGGCAAGAGGTTGGCAGCATCAATCATCCCAGAGAAGATGGACTTGTCTCCTCCTCCCAGGTCCTGTGCACCTGGCTCAGGTAAAAGGCAAACACAGGGCCCAACTGGGGGAGGGGCAACATCACCAATACCCCGCCCCAAAACACAGCATAATTGCACAGATTGGGCGGATCTCTGCAGGTCACAGACGGGCGTGTGTCCCAGGCTGTAATACTGTACAGAGCAAAGGGCGACACTGCCATCTGCATTCTGGTGACCAAGACTCTAGCGGGACTCTCCACCCAGCTGGAGAGTGTGCCAAGAGTTCCTGGGAGACGCACTGAAGGGGGCACAGGAGCAGCACCCAGTAGAACAACAACCACTTTTGGCCGTCTGTTATCTTTGTTAGCGCGCATTATGGCTGACTCTCATGTCCGCTTAATGGTGAGACAGACAATCCTACAAAAGCTGTTATCTGGGCAAATCGCGCCCTGTTAACCCCCCTGACACCAGCTGTGGTCCTTGATCCCCGGTGCCCTCCACCCTCCATGAACACCTCACAGAGACCGGCTTAAAAGGGGGGGGGGGGTCTATCCACCTTAGCCAGCTGCCGCTCCATCAATGTCACATCACAGCAGCCAACCAGTTTGACTCAATTTTATGTTGTGTAAATATCATGTAAAAATTTTAATATTCCTCATCACAGTTATCATACATAACCATCTTTAATGTGGCCTACTGTTGTGTTCAAGGAAACCAAGTTCATGGTCTGAACATCCAGACAAAAAGCACCCATGTGTCACAGCACCTGCCAGTCATCTACACAAGCAGAAAGCCTTCACTCTTTCACAGAAAGCTGCTGCTCCTACAAAGAAAGCCTGCACTGTTTCACAGGCCAGCCCCAGCCAATCCATGTCTTCCTGACTAACCGTAATAAGCAGATAATGCAACTCACGTCTAAAGTTATTGTAGTGCATCGTAGACAAATACTGTCCATTTCTGTTGCCCTGGGGCTCCACAGACCCAGAGATTAGAGGTTACACTTTGATTAACTCTGACTTTTTTTAATGCTAATACAGCTGGGGGGGAGGGCTGATTCATCCCCTATCTGAGTCCTTGAGATGCAATACAAACACATTGCTCATTTACATAAGTAACATTTTCAGCCTTGACTTTACCTTATGAGGACACGGACAAGCAAAGACGTCAGGAAACTTAAGCAATTCACTGAGAGTGACGAGGGTAAAACGTCACCAGGAAACATGTTAACCGAAGCAACAAACAAAAACGTCTCCTTATAAGCGTGAATATCCACACATGAAAGCGGCACATTTCTTGAACTGTGCTGTGAACAAAGTGCAGAAGCACTTGGTTGCTCTGAGGGTCAATCAGTCCCAAGGCTGGCTGGCGGCAGCACTTTGTGGCTCTAAAGATAGTCTAAACAAATCTTTAAATGCATTCAAAAAAAAAGAGAGGAGACAAGGAACAGCTTCACGTGTTCAGGTGGGTACTCTGCCATTTCGGTGTAGGCACTTTTTGTGGATTTAATCCCCTCTCCAGGGAGAGCAGAAAGCCTTGTGCCAGGCACACTCACACTGTGCCTTAGGAAGCAGGACAGGCACAGCACTTCCTGTTAATGGGAACAAGCCTGGACACCTACCTGCCTCTGCCAAGTGCCACCCTCAGTCCTGCTCTCACATGCCACTCCACTGCCAGGACTCAAAACTATTTTTCAGGTTTCCAAAAAGATTTTTGCAACAGAGTAGCATTGACTCATTGCAGGACCTTCAGGAATTGAGCAGAAATGCCAGAAATCAAAGTCAGCTGTGGAACAAACGGAAAGGAAGCTGATCATTTAATTACTATAATACCAGCCAATGAAAAAGAGGGGCAGAGCCTGGTCCAAAGAACAGGGCCAACAGCCTGCCAACCCCCCACCATGTGCACGCAGATTATGTGATTAGCGGCCGACTCAGATTAAGTCCCACGCCCATTTAAAATGTACAGCACTGCTTGCTTGGACTCCGTGATCCACTGAACTACAGTATGTGAATAATCAATTTAAAAGGAACATACATACAGAGAGCTAACAGAGACCTCAGTTTTACTGATAGCACCACACTAGTTCAAAAAAACCGAAGCAAAATGCAGGAGAAGCACAAAGTGAAACAGGACGGCATTCCGCCTCCAGCTGCACTGTATCGTCTATGTCGTTTACATGGGCCGTGACGATCTTGGCCCCGTGGAACCGGCTCTTGAAAAACATGGGCCCCATCATACTCACCACCTCTTCAGCGTAACTGATACACGAGGGCAGTCCCAGCCCCTATCAGCACTTTCCACATTAGTGCACGGGAGCTGTTTGGGGGGGCGGCCAGTGCCTAGAACTTTTCTCAGCACCACGGACAGCTGCCGCAGTTTTGCGACAGCATGCTGACTCACGGCGTCATTAAACAGAAGGGCAGAGTGCCGTCGCAGGGTGCATGCAAACAAGCCCACCGTCTGTCTGTCCGATGCACTTCCCCAACACGTGATCTCTGGCAGGGGGCGGATGTGGAGCACTATGTTTTACATGATTAATCATACCATTCACACATTTTAAATTAGCGTGACTTAAAAAAGAAAACATCTCAGAAGTACATCAACTGCTGCCCGATTCCTCTGCAAAGCAGGAAACTGTGCATGCTAAGGTTTTGCATGACTATGGCAGGGAAACAGCGACGCCCAGCTTGCCTAAGGCCACAGTCTTCGGGCAGAAACAGTGTATGGGCTTCCCCGCCCCAGGAAGCGCACGCAAGTACGCTACACAAAGAGGGATGCAACAACTCAACAACATGGCTGGTGCTAAGCTAGAGGGTTAAAAATAGAACATTCAGCCAATGCGCGAATTTTTTACAACCCAGAAGAACAGCCAATAGAGAACCAGCTCTGGTTGTGAGAGGCAGGTGAGGAAAGCGGCCAATCAGACTTCCTGAAACTCCGGCATCATTATTCTGATGAAAAACACTCTATGGAGATCATTAGGAAAAAGTGGGAATCATAGTTTGTCAGCCAGACCATTTCATGTTAATTAGAGAAAGAACTTTCTATCTAGTCAAAAAAACATGTCCAAAAAATTCTATCAAGATTTGCAGACTGGTGAAATAAAAATCAAACATTCGGTGTTTCCCCCATAATATTTACGAACAGGGATCTATCAGCTGTGCAGAAATGACTGCCTATACCAAAGGCAATACAAACAGAGATTACAGATAACACGGAACACTGCAGAATATAATGAGGTGACAGGAGTCCAAAGCACAGTGGAAAGGCAAATCTCAGATATAGGAACAGCGATGCCGTGGTGACACGGAAGATGGCCAAGGTTGGCACCTCGATCAGATTCAGCACTACATGTGGGGTCTGCTCAGACCCCACTCATCCCAATCCCGTCCCCACACCTGTCTGTCCAGGCCCTGCCCATTGCAGGCCACTTGGCTCCACGTGCCCCCTGTCCACCACCTCTAAATCTGACCCTGCAATACCATCAAAGAGACTTTCATACTGTAGATTAAATGGGCAGGTAGCTCGGTCGGCCTAGCTTTTACCATGAAAAGGCGGATTGAAATAAATAAATTAGATAGAAAGAAAGAAAGAAAGAATAGCCAGCATGCCCACTTTCTTAATGACAGCTGTCTCTGGGGGGGGGGGTAACAGTGATGTCGTCAGTAGCGGGAGCTATGTGGCTCGCTCTCCTGCAGAAGGCTCTCAGTGGGATGAGGCATGCTTTGATCCTGCTGTGGTGGGGGTAAGAGTATCATAAAAGTGCATTAGGAAAGTGGAGGGGGAGTCAGGCTGAGCCCCTGGTAGGTAGGTAGGTACGGTAGGAGGGAAATGATACACATAGTTTAAAGTTAAGTTTCGCCTTTTTCAAAAACACTTCCAATCATGATATCCAATCATAAAAAATCCCCAAATAGTATTATTATATATAAGTATTACAGGGTATATGTACATACACATGCACACACTATATATAATAATGACGACAGGAAGGTTAAAGAGTAATGATTGACTTTCATCTTTGTGGCTTTTGGGGTGTGACCAGGTGCGTCACAGATGACACAGGGCTGGGGTAAAGGACACCACAGCGAGGACCCACCCGTTGCCATGGCTTGTCCTGGCAGCGGGACTGGCTTGCTTGATTATGCTATGGAGGGGCACGGGGGGGAGGTTTGAGGATGCCACTCGCAATCAGGATGCATTCCACTGAAGAACAAACAACAAGTTGCCTCAAACTCCATCTCGAGTTCCTGTTTCCTGTCCCGCTCTGTTCTACCATAAGAGTTAGGGGGCAGGCTGACCAGGGGGCGTGTGGAGGCGAGCTGGGATTAGAGCAGGTGACATTGGCCCTTCCTCCCTGTTGTCATGGAGACCTCGCTCTGCCCCGGCAAGAATTACCTACTCTTCCACACATACACACACACACGCACACACACACACAAACCTGCACGGAGCACCGGCTTCTCTGCCTCACTGAAGGAGATATATTTTAAAGTGTGCGAGGCCTTTCCAAAGCAGCCATTAACATTTAATTACCCTTCCAGGCTACAGTAACAACAGTGTCTTTAGAGCTGTAGGGGAGAGAGTTCGGACAGAGCACATCTGAAACGGCACCCCAGTCACTCGGGATGGAGCATCTGAAAACGCTCGTTGATTCAATGCTGCAAGACCCAACTGGTAATGGGGAAGAACCACACAACCCTGAAATGAGCTTATGGTAAAAACTGCCCTTGCCCCCACCCACAGTTCTGTCTCTCCATTCACACGGGTAGCAGAGCAGGGTGATGGGGCCTCTATGCGCTTTATCTTAAAATAATTCGAAAGGCTCAAAGGTTTAATACTTCATTCCATGTGTCTCTAACCAGTCCTCAGGGACCCCCAGACAGTTTATATTTTCGCTTCTTCCCAGTTTCCAGCCAATGAAGAAGACCGAATACCTACTACACATGTGCCTGCCGTTTATAGGTCTTATCCCCCAGTACAATCCCAGTAAAGTCCTCCAAAGCTCCTCTGTGCAGCCCAGGTTCAATGGTGACATGCCGAGCCCCTCCCAGGATTTACCCCCACGGTGAGGGGGCCTGATCTTTCAGCAGTGCCGCCTGTGCCAGCCGAGCAGATGCACAGCGCTTCAGAAGGGCCCTCGCTCGATAATGAATGCCAAACACTCTGTTACGCAACGTTACGCAATCCAGCCGTCTGGCAGACGCCCACAAATCAGCGTGGCCAACGTGCACATCTTATCACCTGATCTGCTTTGTGTCAGCAGGCAGCATGGGGAGGGGGAGAGGCTCCCCTGGTCTAAAAGCACAGTCTGTTGCTGCTGCGCCAATTTGCCAATTCCTGCATCTGAATACACGTGGACAGCACTGAGAGAAGCTCTCCTTAGGTAAACACAACGCTACTGGTCCATGGCCGGCCCAATACAATCCGTGCGAGATTTCCTGCTCTCACACACGACAGCAGGTTAACATTTAGTACCAGGTGTCGTTACATATTTTGACAGTGTGATTAGGCAAGTATTGGGGGGCGGAGGGGACAGGGACAGGGACAGATGTAAACTGAACGCAAGAGCCTCAGCCCCAAAGGAAGTGTAACAGTCAGGCAGAGCATTAGACAGCCTGCTAGAGTTGGGGTCCATCAAACAAAGATCTCTGTTTGCCTCGACTGACCTCTGTGTTCTTACACTGGAGGCTGTTTTTTTTTATTATTTTAAGGAATGCGATCAGAGACTAGAAGGGTCAAGCCTTCTTATGGAGGATCAGCTGTCGTTCTACTTTAAAAGAACACAGATTGCTAGGCTATGCCATAAAAGCCTCTCTGGGTACAGGCACCGGAAAGTGAGGAATACTATTAGCAATTCAGGCTTGACAAAAGCCATTGAAGTTTAGCAGCCAATCACTGATTTTACCTCCAGCTTCCTTCCAAGTTTTCTAAAAGTCCAAAGCTGGTTTAAATTTAAGAGTATTACAGTCAGAGCCTTTATAAAGTTAAAAGAAGGATAAAATGTACCAGAGAAACCAAAGACGTGTTCAAGATACAAACCGATGTTAGATCTCTTTCTGGTCCTATCAAAAAAGATCAGAGGTCAGAATAAAACAATTATGGTGGGAAAACAGGAAACATGACATGGCATGACATCCGTGCTAAACGATGGACAGAAAGCACGTACGATCAATGTGAACCAACAGCACACTTATGTGGAGGATAACATCCACTCAAAAGGAAGTGTCAGGTAAAGAGTGCCCTAGACATTCTCAATACGCCTTCATTTAGGCTTGTTACAAACATAGGAGACTGGAGTCAGATGGATCTACATCAAATTCCACATGAAACAATCGAAATCCATTCAGAAAGCATCACCATCATCAGATAGCCTCCTCTAAAAATATATTTCTTTAAAAACATACCCTCAAAAAAATAAACAACAAAGAGTTAATGAAAGTAAATGAAAAGTACTAGCTTGTTTTTCTAAAATTGTAGTAGCTGCTTCAGTCAAGGACACTGAGAATAGGCTGGTAGCGTAACATTCACAATAATCACAATAGTCACAAAAATAATCCACACTAGAAAACTAGATGACTGAGACTGACAATGTTAGTTCTGTTGAACTGAGAAAAGGCCTAAATTTAACTGAAGGTGAATTTCAAAATATATTAAAAGAACGTACAATCTGGGGTGTGACTTACAAATGACACCCATCAAATGAATGGGGGGGCTTCATTTTTCTGTGCAGGGGTTCAACCGGCATCAATTGGGCAGGCCATGAAGAATGTGCTACCGCTCAAGATAAGATTAGACACTCGGGCTGGGACACGGGGCAGGAATCAGGAAGGATCCTGAGCCACCAGGGGAGGGAAAAGTGAAAGGGCATTAATCACGGATGGCACCTTGGGCGCAAGCAGGTACCTTTCATCAAGCTGCCAGTGTTGGCACTGATTACATAAGTCACATGCGCGCACACATACACACACACACACACACACACACACGCAAACACACACACAAACACACACACACACGCAAACACACTCACACACAAAGATACACACACACACATACACGCAAACACACACACACACACACACACACATGCAAACACACACGCAAACACACACACACAAACACACTCACACTCACACACATACACGCAAACACACACACACACACATGCAAACACACACGCAAACACACACCCAAACACACTCACACGCACACACACACACACACAAACACACACACTTGACACACTTTCCAGAAACACAGGGGGCAGGGAGACAGTCTAGTTAAAAAGGCTTGAATTCTCTCATTTTTCATCTCAAGAACCATCATGGAAGCGCATATGAAAAGACTCTCCACCTGAATCACTCATATGATGGTTCTTGGCAAACAGTGTGCATCCATCTCAGAATTACTAGTGATGGTTTAAGAGAACCGCCCGTCTTCTGTGCTAGTGAATGTACGGCTATATCTATACACGTGTGTGCATACAACTATAAATGTGTGTATATACACCAACTCCCAGATCTCCAAAACCCTCCAAACAGACGCCTCCTTTTTGGGATTACCACGGATTCCAGGAGATTAGCACAGAAAACGGAGAGCCATCACCAGCACAGCTGCTTTTACGCTTCCTGTTCTCATTAATGGGGAGAGGGGAGGCTGCTCTTTGGCCATGGGCTGGCAGGTGTCGAGCTAATTTTGGAAGTCCATTTGAAGAGCTCCAGCGTGATGAATGGGTGGATCTGGAGATGCTGTAATTGTACGGCTAAGAATACCATATGACGTCCCCCGGGAGCCTGCCCCCCCCCCCACCACCCCACTACTCCACAGTCATTGAAATCCAGAATTCCCCAAGCACATGTGTGAATATCAGCCATTTAAATGCATCACACATTTGCAGCCTATCTATGAATATCAGAGGACCCCACTACCTGCTGGTAATGCAACTTAAAAAAAAAAAAAAAAGTAAGTATTTTGCCAAAGAAATACTTACAGAGTTTCCTAATGGCTCACTTTCTCCTTCCCGTCCCCCTTGAGAGGCTGATCACTGGAAACAAAAACAGAGCAGCGTTTGCATCATCGTAGACAGGGTGAACGCTTAAGCAGAACGGATAGATCAAGTCTGTGAGGTTAATTACACTGGAATTCATTAGAGCAGCCTGGTCAGCCTTTAAAAGGCATCCCTCCTTTTCCCCAACTAGGAATATCTCTAGAGACCATCCATTAACTGAGAAACACGGAAAGTGGATGGCTGAGTAAATGCATGGAAAGGAAGATGAATTTGAACAGATGAGCGTAAATAGATCCAAAAAACACACATGCGCACACACAGGCTTGCAATTATTGTATATCTTTGTGGGGACTCTCCATTCATGTCTATGGGGAAAACTCTAATCCCAGCATGACAACTCTAACCCCTATCCAGCTCTAACCTTAACCATAATTAACCAAACAAAGTACAAGATTTTTTGCCATTTTTCTTTTTTAATTGAATTCACAGATCTTTGTGGGCACCTGAAAAATGGTCCCCATAATGTCAAAATTTTTTATTATATTATGGGAACATTTAGTCCCTACAATGTAATTTAAATATAATCCACACACACACACACACACACACACACACACACACACACGCACACACACACCACATAAGCTCTTCGAACAGGTTGTAAATTTGGCCAGAAAACCCACAAAATGTGGCAAATACTTCACCTGGTCTACATCACCTGGATACGACCTACGAACGTCTATGTCAAAGGAAAGAAACATATTAACACCAAAAGTTTTCCCATGTATCCTGCATTGTTAATACCAAAGACTCCCCAGTGCGGTAAGAAAGTTAGTTTAATCTTAACATTCAATTAAGGATGTTTGGAATTACAGCTACAACATGGCCCACAGGCATGGTATAAAAGTGCACCACTACGATTTTCATTAATTAACACGATGATTAAAAAGGAGATTCTTCATTAATCATCCGACATGTAGAACCACAATATAAAAAGCTATTTGTTTTTTTTTTTTGTTATTTGTATTTCTTTCCCCAATGAGACAACTTTGTAATTTCAACGCATAAGTTACTTTCAATTTCAAAACAAATGCCAGCTTCACGTAGTGATTCAATTCAACCTGCGTGAAATCTGTTTACGCGAATTAAATCATACCGCAAGAAAAGAATCACCATGCGATAATGAAATGTAGTAAGTGCACCTTGATGTGCTCTTACCACGCATCAAATGAGAAAACTACGTAAAGCAATAGAAAGCTGCTGCCAGCAGAGCGACGAAAGTAAAAATTTTAGCTAGTAAAAATGGACGTAAAACGTATTCAGCTCCTCCTACGTTTTAAACATTAATTTGCTTTTAGGGAAGAATAAATGTTTAATTGACTTACCGAAAAAAATAAGCTCTGCTTATACGGTTCAGCCCCTAAATCCTGCGCATCTTTTGTGCTCAGAGAGAAGCCGCTCCGGTTTTGCGGCTTGTGCGGCCGTTTTATGCCTCTCATCGATTTGCTTAATACGAGCATCTGTGTTACCTGCTTGTAGCAATGGCTATAGACGTATGAAGGATAAAACAACCGGCATATCAAATAGTCAAACAATTAAACAAATATAATGTATATGGATCGTTCCCAAATCTGCAGTATATACAATAACGAAGTAGATAAATGTGGGACAATCAGCATTATTTTAGCTGCATAACATTATGTAGTCAGTGAAATGTATATGCCTATATTTTGTTTTTATTTTTGAAAGAACGAATTTCCCGAACATGGTATTGCCGGATCTGTTGTATAGCAGTATTTGTTATGCATGCGATTATTGCTGTCGCGCGAGTCATAAATATTTAATGTATTTCTCATGGTCTTTTTGTTTCTCCCCTCTGTCAAGCTGTCAGGCGGAAGGGCTTAAAATGCAACCAACAAGCAAAGGCGAAGTTCAAACGGCGCCGAAGCCTGTCAATCCGATGCTGCTGCCTCTGTTTCTCTCCGGCTCTTCATAGCGAATTATGCACCGGTGCAAGTTACAGTAGTCATTCTCGCCTTCTCTGTTCTGCTTATACATCTTACGCATTGTTTCTGTTGTGCAAATACCGACAATAACTGCTTATTCTCTTGGCGATGCCCTGGCCTGCTGCCATGTGCTCAGTGCTGCCTAGGATACGGTCCAGGCTCATCACGACCCCTCCTGGATAGGCATTTGTTAGATGGATATTCAATCTCCGTACAACGGCTTTAGTGTTACTTTTTCTTATATTCAGTCCTTTGAGTTGTGAAAAAAGTAGCATTGCCCAAAAAAACTAACAAATTACTTTGTAACATAGGTTACTTAAGTGCGATAGACTTCTTTCATCCCTGCGGTAGCAATAACACTGGCTTTTCATCCACTCATAAATGCATTTTAAAATCATATTTTCTGTATTATTGCCATTACACAAGCATTGCTAAAAGATGTCTATCTTTAATTAAAGCTTCAGAAAGTTGTCTAGCTCTAGCTACCAACAAAAGTGTCATATTTATTTCGGAGTGTTATTCTCTGGTTTTAAATTATGTTACCTGAGCTGAAAAACCACCATTCCAAAGCTTTTTATAGTTTCCTGCAGTAATGTGCTTTGGTTTCCTGCAGCACACAATGCCATCGTTTTTCACTGATATTTTCTGCATCATGCCTCTGTGTCATGCACATGGTATGTGGGAGTGTGTGCCCCACCATGGGCTGGCATTTTGTCTCCCGCCTTGTGCCCTGTACTTCCTGGGGCAGACTCCAAGCTCACCAGGACCTGGTGCTGGATAAGAGGTTCGAAGACGGATGGATGGATGGGCTGCATCACCACATAATTCATATCTGTATCATTATTTATCATTTCAGTTGAGTTCTGTTGGACTGCATTATAGATCAGAAAATTGCATAATGTTACCATTACACAGCGACCAAGTGCAACAAGGCCTTGGCTGTACCGCCCTGTGGAGCCCTAACATTCTCAACTCGCAGCCTTCTGTGGCGCAGAAACACTTCACCGGGACGCAAATGAGTCAAACTATGACTAAGTGCCGAACACTTTTGAAATGTTACTGATTTGTCAGCACGCTAAACTGAACTCGGTCTAATGACAGTGGCGGGCGTACTGGCACTTTTAGACGCAGCCTCGCCACCCATTCCGCGGCCCTGTCTAACGGCACCGGCGGGTTCTGGGGAGATATCGTGAGGCCCGATGCCTTGTATTTTTAGATAAGATCACTGCACAGGAGTGCACTGGGAGGGACAAGGACAAGTAATGAAGGGCATTAAAGATTACACATCCAGCTGCTCATAAAAAGGTGCAATTCAGAGTGAGACGCAGCTCCCATCGGTTACACTACAGTACCCCGCTGTACAGTATTACCAATTATAATAGCTTGTTTGTTATTGCTTAGTCATGTTACCTTATACTGTATATATGATATTAACATATGTTTATATAACAGATGTTTGTTAATGGTTAGTTATGTGACCTTATATATGCAATTAATATGTTTATATAATAGATGTGATATGTAATAAAGCTTTGTGCCGAGTGCTGCTTGGGATAGACCTTAGGCCCTCCATGACCCTGACCAGGTTAAGAGGTTTGGAGATGGATGCATGCATGGGTGGTCATGTTATCTTGTATATACATCCATCCAATATTAAATGATGTTCAGTTTTCTCAGTATAGCTATACTTTCATGATGTACTGA